>NW_026000164.1:9352907-9658771 GCF_001458135.2 Marmota marmota marmota | reverse complement strand
TATATATATATATATATATATATATATATATATATATATATAATATCATTGCATTTGATTTAGGTGACTAGTCAGGACTTCTAAGATGTGTCCTTCAGAGGGGTGCAAGAGTGTGTGGGATACAGTGTGGTTGATGAGTGAAGTGCTTTGTTGAGGTTCTCTTTTCCTTCTGAGCCCCTAAAACTTGCCTTTGAGCACAGGCATCCAGTGGTGGCTTAGAAAGTTTGGAAAGTACAGAACATCACTTGCCTCCCTCCATTTCCCAAGGGCCTGAGGAGAGGGAAAAGCCACAAGGCTGATAGAAAGTGGGAGAATTCTAATTTGGTTTTCTTGGAAGTCCAATTATGTGTGTACAGATATTTCTCTTGTAAGGATCTCTATCTTTTTTTTTTCTTTTCTTATAAATTTTCTCTTTTCTTATAAATCCACAATTTTTTAAAAAAATTAAACTTACATTTTGAGATAAAGATCCCTATGCAGTTATAATACATAACACTATGCTACCATGCACCTTGTACACAGTTCCTTTAATCTTATAGAATTGTTGAATAATTTTACAGCCAGGTTATTGGCATTGATTCTTTCAAAACATAGAGCATCTCCATCACTACAAAGATCCCTCTTCTTTCCCTTTTATAGCCATACCCACCTGCCTCCTTCTGTAGTCCCTGGCAGCCAATAATCTGTTCCCATTTCTGTAATTTTGTTCTTCTAAGAATCTTATGTAAATGGAATTAGGTAGTATATGTAAATTTGGAAATTTGCTTTTTCATTCATCATAATCTTCTCAAAATTCTTCCATGTTGTCATATTATTTATATATGAGTAGTTTCCAGGTATTATTCATTTGATAAAGGGAATCTGGAATATACCCATATATAGGTTGGCACTGGGACTTGAGCATCTCATGTCATGGGCTATTCTAAATAAATAAAACTGCTATGGAAATTCATGTACAGATTTTATATAAAATAGAACTTTTCATTTCTTTGAGACAAATGCCCAAGAGTCCAGTTTCTGGGTCTTTTATTTGTCCATGTTTAGTTTTTGTTGTTGTTGGTGGTGATGTTTTATTTGTTTTTGGTACCAAAAATTAAACTCAGGGACACTCAACCACTGAGACACATCCCTAGCCCTTTTTATATTTTATTTAGAGACAGGGCTCGCTGAGTTGCTTAGAGCCTTGCTAAGTTGCTGAGGCTGGCTTTGAACTCATGATCCTCCTGCCTCAGCCTTCCAAGCCACTGGGATTACAGGTGTGCCCCACGGTGCCTGGCCCATGTTCAGTTTTATAAGAAACCTCCAAACTGTTTTACAAAGTGGAAGGGCTGCTTTGCATTTCTACCAGCAAGGTATGAATGACCTAGTATCTGCATAATCACCTGCACTTGATGTTGTTGCTATTTTTCATTTTAGCTATTCTGAAAAGTGTGTGATGATATCTCATTGCAGCTTTAATTTGTACTTCTCTAATGTCTAATGATGTTGGTCTGTTTGCCATTTTGTAAATTCTTTTCAATGAAATGTTTGTTTGATTCTTTGCCCAAATTCTAATTGAATTATTTTGTCATTTAAAAAGAATATTTTTACTTGTAGATGGATCCAATACCTTTATTTTCTTTATTTATTTTTATGTGGTGCCAAGGATCGAACCCAGTGCCTCACATGTGCTAGGAAAGTGCTCTATCACTGAGCCACAACCACAGCCCTTGACATTATTTTTTTAACGGTTCAGTTTTGAGAGTTCTTACATATTTTCAATATCAGTCCTTTGTCAAACACGAAGTTTAGCAATACTTTTTCTCTTAGTAGTCTTTCACAAAGCAAATTTAAAATTTTTGATAAGTCTAATTTCTCATTATATTTTTTTATAGATTATGCTCTTGGTATAATATCTAAGAATATTTTTTTCTAAGAATCTTTTACTGGCCATAGATACTCGGTATTTTCCTCCTATATTTTTTTTCTAAAGATTTTAAAATTTTAACTTTTACATTTAAGTCCGTGTTCTGTTTGATCCATTTTGATTTAGGCCAGGTTCAACATTTTGCCTGTGCACAACCAGCTGCCCTCTCACCCTTGTTGAGTTGGCCATCCTTTCTCTCTTGTGTCGCCATTGAACCTCGGTCAGGTATCAGGCACATTATGTGGGACTTCTTTGCAACCATCCAAGTGTCCCTTTGCTCTTTAGTGTTCAGTCCCACTTTCTTTGTTGAACTCAGCTCTGTTGCTTTTAAACTCTGGCTCCCTAAATTAGTTATCTAATTTCTTTGTGTTTCAGTGTTCTCATCTAAAAAAATGGGGATAATTATAATTTTGACTTCATAATCTGCTGGGAGAATTAAACGAGGCAATACATGTAAACACCTTAGCACAGTGCCTTGAACATTGTAAGCATTCATAAATTTTAGCTCTTATTATTAATTAAAATTAAAAGAAAAAGTCACTGTGTGTGTGTGTGTGTCTATATCTGTGTACCAGTGGTCTTTGTGTGTGCTTGTATCTCTGTTTGCCTTGCAAGAACCTATCCTGTCTACTAGACATCCTTAATGTCAGGGTCATATAATCTGAGTAATGAATCAGTAAGAGCCAGTGGCCCAAAGCAAACATGAAATACTATTGAAAGATTTAGGATCTTGAGTCTGAGTCAGATGCTCCCTGGGGATGACACTTAGCAGCATTTAGAACACAGAGAAAAGGGAAACACATAAGATCCCAGAGAGATATTGAATGTGACACACTTACTCCAAACTGGCTTTTCCCCTCCAGAACCGTCTACAGGCAAAGATTATACATAATGGTTATGTGGACCCGGACAATCTCATGTTTACAGATATCAGAATCTTGGGAATGGACAAAGAGCCAAGTAATTTTATTGTGTCTTTAAATAATGTCGCCACCTCCATTTCAAGTGTTGTCTACAGTGCTTCAACAAAGGTGAGAGATTGTTCCATCTCATAGGTCTTTGCTGAAAGCCCTGTTCTGAGATTCTGAAGAATAGTCCCTTTTTGTTTTTTTGACTTTGGGCAGTCAGATAGGACACTGGCTTGAGACAGCCACCGCATCACAGGCAGAGTGCAGGGGAAACTTTTGCATGCAAATCCAAACCCTACCACTTCACTTACATTAGGGTCTGAAGAAGATATGAGAGTTGGAACCCTAAGAAAGGAGACAACTCTTTTCTAGACATTTAGAACTAGACAGGCTGAGCCCGGATAAGACCCAGGGAATCACTTTGCACACATTAGCCTAGTACTGGAGAGTATTTACACAGCTACTCCTGGTGTGCCCACCTGTTACTATGATACCATCCCTAACTTTGTCCACATAATTCTACCTCATCTCATTTGTCACTGGAGTCTTCTTTGTCTTCCCCAGGTGGTGACCATTACTGATCTCAAGGGACTGGTTCTGGGACAAGAATTCTCTATACAGTGGGATCTTGTAGTCAATGATCTGGAGAAGTTCAACTGCTATCCTGAGGATCCTACTGCCTCTGAGGAGAGTTGCAGACAGCGGGGATGCCTTTGGGAGGTATTGAGCAAAGGCAAGCTCCCATGTTGACCAGGAACTTAGAGAAATTGCCCCACAAGTCATTAAGCACCAAGAAAACACTTTAAAAGTTTATGGCCTGAAGAGTACCATGACAGCGTGCCCATATGCATCTGTCAACTCTTCAGGATACGTATTTTCCTCAGATATCCAGAATCAGAAGAGATTCATGGCTATTCTGATTGTTTCCCCAGCCATGTCATTCAAAACCCCATTTTATATGATAGTGTCCAGTGGGTTTGTATCATTCACTAGGTATTTTAAGTGAATTTATTTTTCTTCTATTAGAGAACCCAAAGAAGAAGGGTTAAGGGAAGGTGGGTCCTTTCATATGAACAATGGAGAGAATGAAAGCCTGAGAGAGTTAAGGATTCCTCAAGATGGGATTTAGGGCAGTAAGGACACTGGGAGCAGACCCTGCCTCAGGATTCCAGGCTCCAGACTGGGCTTCCTGCTGTTCTTGAAGGATTCACTCATTATAGAAGGCTGGGGCGTGCGTGTGTGTGTGTGTGTGTGTGTGTGTGAGAGAGAGAGAGAAATGAGTGTACCTGTGTTCATTGAGTAGGGCTGCTTTAACAAATTCACGCAAACTGATTGACTTAGAACAATACATACTTATTTCCTCCTAGTTCTGGACTCTAGAAGTCTGAGATCAAGACGTTAGCAGGGTTGGCTCCTTCTGTGGGATGTGATGTCGGTTCTGTTCCGTGATTTACGCCTTGCTTCTGGTGTCAGGCTGGCAATATTTGGCATTTCCTAGCTTGCACATGCTTCACTCAATCTCTGACCTCATGTTCACACCTGTGTCTAAATTTCCCCTCCTGATCACCAGTCATATTGAATGGGAACCTATCCTAATGACCTCTTCTGAACTTGGATCATGCACAAAGACCCTGCTTCCAACTAGTCACATTCATAGTACCAGGGCTTGGGGATTATCTTTGGGGGGCTCATGATTCATCAGATAAGGAAGGGCAAAGCAGTCTGAGACTTGGTCTGTGCTAACCAGCTTCTTTAGTAATTAGAGTCTCAGAGTATGGTGTCTGAGGCTGACCAAGAGCGTCTCCTGTTGTTGTAGCCCACAGCTACTCCTGGTGTGCCCACCTGTTACTATGACACCATCCCTAACTATGCTGCCAGTAATATTCAGTACCTGCCCACGGGCATCACCACCGACCTTACCCTCCTGGCGGTCCCTGCATCTACCCGGGCAGCGGCATCTCCACCATCACCAGCAGCAGCCACTGTCTCTAATCGTCTCTCTGAAAAGATCAGCCTCCTCAGACTGAGTGTGACCTACCATACAGAGAGCATGCTGCAGATAAAGGTAATTCCCATGGTGACAATCCTGGTTTTCAAGGTGAGTTCTTAACCTACAGGTGTGTGTAGATGAAAGTCACGAAAAGACTTTTCATCCAAATCTCTCTGTTCATGATGCAAGAGCTGAGAAGGCCTTAGAGAGATAAAGGTCAGAAGTAAATAACAGAGGCAGGGTGTGACCTTAGATCCATCAGGCTTGTGAATTTCCTAGAATAATGAATTCTCTAGATCATAAATATTCTCAAAAAATTCTTAGCCCTGAAAACATGAATTTACTTTGTGGTTAATACATATGAGAGGCACCAACTGGTTTCCAGAATTTCTAGATATTTCTTTAATAGTGGCTCTCAGACTTTAACATGCATCAGAATCACCTGAAGATGTTAAAACCCAGGCTGCTCAGCCTCACCCTATGGTTTCCAGTTCAGCATTCTGGGCTGGCCCAGCCTGAGCATTTGCATTTCTAAGTTCTCCAGCAATGCTGACTGATGCTTCAGGTAAAAGGGCCACACTTTGAGACCCACTCTTGTCCTTTACTTACCAGAAATACAATGAGAACTAAGTTTGTTTTCTAGTAGGGGTATTTTTTAAAAACTGTTTGAAACACACACACACTCATACAAGTAAATTAGCTATTTTATTTAACCAATGTTCTAAAATATATATCAGTTCATTTTGAAATCCAAGTTTTATTATGGAGAGATATTTCACAACATTTTAATTAAGTCATCAAAATCTGGTATGTGTTTGCACTTGTGGTGAATCTTGATTTAGACTCATGCATTTCTGGTGCGCAAAAGCCACACATGGCTGGTGGACACAGGCTTGAGCAGCTCTGCCCTTGACATTGCTCCTCTCACTTGAGTGTGTCCTCCATCACTGAGGGCATCCTGTGAACCTGAAGGTTCTGACCAGCAGATCTGGGACAGAGGCTGAGTCTGAATTCCTAACAAGCTCCCAGGCAATGCCGCTGATTTTTGGTTTAAGAAACAGAGTTTTGAAAAGTAGGGCTTTAGGAAAAGCTTTACTGAAGTCCAGGCTGTGGGCTAATAGCAGCATGAGGAGGGGATGGTCGCCATGGTGGTGATGGACCCTGTCTTGCATGCATGCTGCAGTCCTCTTGTTTTTTTCTCACACCAATCCTGTTAGATGAGTAGGAATGAATAGAGGGTACAAAGGAGAAACCTGAAGGATTGAGAAGGCATGCAGCATCTGGAAGCTCAAGTAGTAAAGAGGTCTAGTTCCCAGCACACACATGCAATCACTCACATACAGTCTTGAAGTTACATGCACATGTATGTTCATATAGCACACATCCTAAGTACATATACACACTCTACCCACAAGATTCTATAATCTTAGATTACAAGTTCTCTCGAGTGGGTATTATTGAGGCATTTTGGAAGCTCAGAATCTGCCACAGTAGATAAGGAGGCCTCGCATCTGCTTGCTTGGGATATTCAGTGCCTCCTGATGTGGTTCAAACTGGTCAAAAACAAACAAACAACATTGGAAATGAATTCTGTGGGCAAACATGAGGGGTATCAGGTCTCAGACTCCATCAGGAAGAGTTTTTTATTTTTCTCTCCTTGCCAGATCTATGATCCCACTAATAAAAGGTACGAGGTCCCGGTACCTCTGAACACACCACGTTCACCGCTTGTCTCCCCTGAAAACTGCCTGTATAAAGTCAGGGTTCAGAACAATCCCCCTGGAATCCAGATCCGACGCAAAAGTTCCCAAACTGTGATGTAAGTGCTATTTATTGGCTTTAATCAGAGTGTCTGATGGTAATTATGGTGTTGCTAATTAAGGCGAGTAAAATATTAGTCTCAGAGACTCTTCATGATGTGTGTGTGTATTTGTTAAAGAGTATGTCAATTTCCTCTTACTTCATTAGGGAATTTATTTTTATGTTAGTCATTAACTCAGAAAGATTAATCAACCTTAGATTTAAAAAGCCACAAGTGTTATTCGAATTCAAAGAAAGAGATATCTTTCCTATTTGTTACTCTTGTTAAGTAGAACAGAAAACTGTTAAATAAGTATAACAAATAACCTCAGATATGTCTTTTCTGTATTATGCTTCATTAAGAAATAATAATTGAAGAGGCAGGAGAGAGGAAAGAGGTGGGTATGAAGAGAGAAATGAGAGAAATGGACTTATATCATCTTTGGTTCTATAGACACCACAGACTTCAAGCATTTTTATGATATTAAGTGTGAAAAGAATTGTGGATTGTCATCTCTCATCACTTATCCTGATGCTTGAGGTCCAGGCTTTGCCCAGGGTGAGGCCCCCCATCCCAGCAAAGGTTGTCACTTGTATGTGCATTTGTGGTTTTTCCTATGTGTGTCTTCTGCTGTCTTTGACTATGTATCTGATTTTCTCTGTTTTCATCTTCAGTGAGTTCTCTGGTCAATCTAGAGAAGTTATTCCAAGAGTGTCAATTTTTTTGTATCCAAAAGTACTTTTTAGATCTCATTCATTTATTCACATTTGCTGGAATGCCGGGCACTGAGAACTGGACATAAAGAGATGAATGAGACCTGGTACTTGCCCTCAATGAGCCCATAGTTCTGAGAAGGAGCTCTCAGTCTTGCAAAGCACAGAATTAAAATGCAAATATGGAACCTTGGTACTGAGTCATGGCTATTGTTATGACCTGGTCCTTTTATAACATTTGAACCTGGATCTTGATGTGCAATGATTCAAGAGGCTTCTGAATCATCTAGGCATCCCATTTGCTCTGCCTGAGATCTGCAGCTCAGCTTGGAGGTCTGCCTTTGTGTTGCAGTTGGGATTCTCAACTCCCGGGCTTCACCTTCAACGACATGTTCCTTTCCATTTCTACTCGCCTCCCTTCTCAGTACATCTATGGTTTGGGGGAAACTGAGCACATGACTTTCAGAAGAAACATGAACTGGACAACCTGGGGAATATTTGCTCGGGATGAGCCACCAGCGGTAAGGACAAAAATGAAATTAGCAGTTTCTCCTTCGGCAAATTTACTTTTAATTCTTAGGCCAGTAAATGAGGTTCCATTTATCAGCCTCATCTTTCTAGCTCTTGGTTGTAAGGTTGCAAGAGGCCACAGGTCATGCTCTTTTATCTGTAAAACAAACAAACTCATAACATATATTTTTCCACCCGTCTCCCATGGATTACAAATTTTATTTCACAAACTTTTATTTAATATATTCAATGTTTGAGCACATTGCTAGATGCTTATCTGTAAATTTAATAAGATGCTGTCTTTGCCCTTCAAAAGTTTATAGACAGACAGATTGGTGTAGAAATAATGATAGCACAGTGTAGTGAGTGCTGTGATAGAATTGTGTAATAATAAGCCACACATGTTGGTGCATATTTACTTGGAAGGCTGAGGAAGGTGGGTCACAAGTTCAAGGCCAGTTTAGGAAACTTAGTGAGACCCATCTCAAAAGTAAAAATATAAGAGACTGGCGAGGTAGCACAGTGACAGAGCACTTGCTCAGCATATGCAAGGCCTTGGGTTTAATCCCCAGTACCACAAGGAAAAAAAAGAATTATGTAATATTCAATAAAGGTGACAGAGAGGGGGAGGACATAGGTTTTAGGTTGGGGTGGAAAGGAAGGTCAAAGAAGGTTGTACAAAGGATATAACGCTGTATCAAATCTTTTACATGGAATATGAGTTTGCTGTTTGGATTATGATCTGGAAACTATTGGATTTTTATCTTTCTATTACTCTCATGACTTTCAATTACCAGTACAAGAAAAATTCCTATGGTGTTCACCCCTACTATATGGCCTTGGAAGAAGATGGGAATGCCCATGGAGTGCTCCTGTTGAACAGCAATGCCATGGGTAAGACAGGGGCGTGCTCCGCGGGCACCACCACAAACAACCTGACCACTCCATTGTCATCTGGGAGATTACTAGAAACGAATAAGTTAAGGGGCAAGGAAAATGGCATGGACAAACTGACCTTCCATTCATTTGTTCACTTATTCAGTACTTAAAAATTGTTCCAGAATAGGCATTAATTGTACCATTTGACTAACTGTGGTCCCTTATTTTGCTGTGACACTTCAGTTCCTTATTGCAGGTGATATAAACTGTTGAGTGTCATATAATGGGGTAGATGCAGTTTGGGGTACTGCAGGCCCATCTCTGACTCCACTGGACAAGGGAGGACATTCTAGAGGAGATAGGCATGAAGGAAGGAGAGTGAAGACAGCACATTTTAGAGCATCTCTCTCTCTGGGTGTCTTACAAGCTCCTCATCTGTCTCTTTATTTTAAAATTTTTACAGATATGACTCTGCAGCCCACTCCTGCCCTGACATACCGCACTGTAGGAGGGATTTTGGACTTTTATTTAGTTTTGGGGCCAACCCCCGAACTGGTAACTCAGCAATACACTGAGGTTGGAAGCCATTGTATCCATTGATATATCACTAAATATTTATTGGGTATTGTTACCATGTTTTCAGTACTGAGATGGGTCAGTCTTTTTCTTTTTACCCTGGGGTGTAAGTTAGATTTTACTAATATGGATGCTAAATGCATATTAATATTACAGGTCTCTCAATTGCTTGCTAAATAGCCTATCTTAAGAATCTCAGATCAGTAATAACCACTACATTCTCAGGTTTCACAGTGTAATAGAATATAGGGAAATGTTAATTACAATATTTCTAGCATTCTTCATCTCTAGGGTTGTTCTACATTTATTTGATTTCCCTATTTTTTTTTTTTTTTTGAGGAAGGCCTCAGGTCAAACAGTAGTCAGTAGAAATTTTCAAATTATTTCAAACAAAAGTCAACTATCTTTTCTTCCTTACAAAGTTACTTGGATCTATTTTTTATTTTTTAATTGACATAACATTTGCATACATTTATGGGGTATGGTATGATAATTTGGTGTATGTATACAATGTGTAATGATCTTATCAGGGTAATTAGCATTCTTCTATTCTAGTTGATTGGTCGGCCAGCAATGACTCCATATTGGGCTCTGGGATTCCAGCTGAGTCGCTATGGATACCAGAATGATTCTGAAATCGCCAGTCTGCATGATGCAATGGTGGCAGCCCAGATCCCCTATGTATGAAACCCTCCCTCAACCTCTGGGTTTAGCTATGGGATTCTGTGACTAATTGTCTATTGAAAACAGCTTCATTGAAATTATTACTGTGGCTACTTCAGCATAAATCCTGTAGCTGTGGAGCTAGTTCTGTGTGAATACATTGTTTTTTAAAGTCTTTGCCTGCTGCCCTTTTGAGTCGAGGTTCAAAACTAAGAGTTGCATGGATCCTTTGGCCACTGGTGGAATGAGTGGAGGGTATTGGCACCCACTAACTCGCTGGAACATCATGTAGTGGCCAAGGCAGTCTTAGAAGCGGGGGTCTGTGTGAAATGGATATGAAGTGGCAATAGGCAAGGAAGTGATTAAAATGAAGCCTTTGCTTTCTTTAAAACACATACACATATCCTAAGTACCTACCTAGTTCCCCAGGAAAGCCCTGAGAAGTGTGGTCAACTGGATTCCACAAACAGTGCACACTCCTTCTCTACTGATTAGTTTTCTACCACTCATTGTCTTTATTGGCTTTCAGTTCACCTCGGAGATTTTTAAAGGCAATTAACAACTGGAAGATGAGAATAAAGTGCTATGATATTCCCATCAATAATTGAGGGCTGGGGCTATGGCTCAGTAGCAAAGCACTTGCCTAGTGTACATGAGGCACTGGGTTCGATCCTCAGCACCACATAAAAATTAACAAATAGAATAAAGGCATTCTGTCCATCTACAACCACAAAAAAATTTTTTTAAAAAATTGACACATGTCCATGCTTAACTTTTATTATAAACTTATTAAACAGAAATTTTAAAATATAGAAAAATCACAAGATGAAAAAGTTCATAGATCTGCCTCACCAAAGCAATCATGCTATTTATATATATAAATCCTATGAATTATATGTCTTTAAAATTATATACAATATATTATATAAGTCATATATAATATATATGTATATTGTATATAAATTATATGTATATAATACACATTAAATTAGTGAATAAAAGACATTTATTTCAGTGAAGGGAGACAACCAATAAATAAATATTAGAGAATGTTAAATCTTTCTTGAATATATAGATATTCTATTTATAATATAGTAGACACGTGCTGATATATATATATTTTAAAGTAAAATATGTATTCTAAGTTGATTTAATTTGATAAGGTTTACTGTAGGAACAAAAGAAACTTAGATATGCAACCTTTTTTTGTTTATTAGGGAAGTCTCACTTTCTTGAACACTTCCACTGGCTTTTTGTATGATAGGCTCACCAAATTTGAGATTTGAAGAGTGGGTAAGACATAAATTGAGGGAAGGAAAGGAAAGCAAGTTCCTGTTGGGGACACAGAAGAAGAAAGTGGGGACAGGTGAATTGTGAGCGGGAATCAGAAAGCAAGGTCAATCAACATAATTGCAAAGTCAGTGTAGTGGGTATTGAGATGGGAAATGATGAGGGCCGGGGCTGGGGGAGCAAGCAGCAGGGTCTGGAGCCTGGAAGAGCAGTTAGTGTGCCCTGCAGCTACCGCTGCAGGAGCCTCAGTATCTGCTCCTTCTTGTAGGACGTCCAGCATGTGGACATCGATTACATGGACCGGAAGCTGGACTTCACCCTCAGCCCTAGCTTTCAAAACCTCGGTGTCCTGATAGAGCAAATGAAGAAGAATGGCACCAGATTTATTCTCATTCTGGTAGGTGTGAAGGCAGATTGCATGCTTCTTTTTGTTTCTGTGTTCACGATTCAAAAATTAAACCCCTGGGAAGAACTGGGAAAAAGGTAAAAGAAACCCCCCCACACATCTTGGCCTCTTCCTGTGAGTCTTTATTTATTATCTTTTAAAAGTTTTGAAAAGCCAATAAAGAAGGAAAGAATAGGTAAAAAAATGCATTGTAAGAGGTGATACTTCTTCATATTTATTATTTTTTCATTGCTGAATGCCACTAGGATTTAATTAATCAGTACTTTTTTGGGGAGAGAGTTAGGACAACTGTAGGCAGAAACACTGAATGTAGGAAAGAATAAAAGGGTCTCACCATTTCAGGCTTCAGGATGAATAGCTATAGCTCAGTCTCATTTTTAGGAAACTGCAGGGGGTTAAAAAATCTCTTATACTGTATCATCATTCAGCAGCCATGAGTCTTAGGGGACCCATTTCTCTTTTATTAAGCCCACAAAAAACGGAGGTAAGATCCAGAATGCCAACTTATTATTTTACATTGGAAGTTATATCTTGGTAAATCAGAAGTAACTACCCACAAAGGATTTCCTCCTTCTAGCTTCCAGAAATCAGAGCATGATTCTTGTTCATTTTAAAATTTAAGTATTTACGAAACATTGGCTACTTGAAAATCACTGTTTTCTAAAGAGTGCGTGTGTTTTAAATTAATGAATTAATGGCATTTATTCTAGTAAAGGGAGACAGCCAATAAAAAACTATTAGGAAGGTAATTTCAGATAATGTTGATTTACATGGCAATTGGGAAACAGCGTAATATAGAGAGTAACTGGGGAAGGTATGAGATGGGCTGATGAATATCAATGTCCATCTCAAATGGCCGCACCATAGAATAGAATGCAGAAGTTCAATTTCTTAAGGAGCACTGCTGTTAGACTCTGGAAATGCTATAAATTGTCTCTCTCCAATTGAGGATAATATCTTATTAAACTGCTTTATCTCCAGGATTTGTTTTCCAAACATTAGCACATCTTTATTTCTCAATAATTTTATGGAGAAATATTAACAAATTCTTTTAATTCTTAGGTCTCTTTTTTAAAAATATTAATTTCCCTGTTTATTGGAAAAGTCACATATGTCATATTATATTTCAATTTTTATGATTTTTTTCCCTTCTTTAGTTATGGCTCTGGGTGTTTACTTTCTATAATATGTAAAAGATTCTTGCTCCCTTTGAAAGAGGTCATCCTTTATAAGGGTCGTCTATCTTACTTTTGGGTCCCGGTGGCAACTTCCATCTTAATTGGTTATGTAATATTCCCAGTAGATACGTCAAATTATCAATGCTTTTTTATTTATCTAATTTTATTTTGGTCCATCATTTTTTTCTGCACTAAATTGTCAAAGTTTGGGAGAGGACTTTCCTTAGGGACATTTTTCTCACCTTTGCAGTCTTAAATCCTGTCACTGCAGGACCCAGCCATTTCTGGCAATGAGACACAGTATCTCACCTTCACCAGAGGACAAGAAGACAACGTGTTCATCAAATGGCCCAACACCAGTGACATTGTCTGGGGAAAGGTGAGGCTTGGGGAAGGGGCTATAATTAATACACAGCACTATGTCTTGATTAAAAGGTGCTCTCAATAAATCATACAAAAATATATCGTTTAATTAATAAATTATGAATGAGTAGAAATCTATCTGATGCTGATTAGGTTAATACACATTAATAAGACCAAGGTCACAGCTCTAATCCTCTAGATATTGAATACCATGTTATTGCCTGGATATGTTCTGATGTCCCACCCTTTATGTATTCCAGCTAGTCATTTAGTAGTAAACATTAGGAATCCCGTAGAGAGAGAAAGACTCTGAAATCTGTGTCTCCCAGCCACCTAAACTCAAAACTCACAACACCTTTGACTTACGATGCTTACTCAGCCTCTCATTTAAATGAATCACCAAGTCCTATAGATTCTTGTTTTTTCTTTGACCCCTTGAATTCCTTTTCTGTGGCCTCAATCCTCATCCTCATTTATCTGATTTATAGCAGCAGTGTTTTATGTGAACTTCCTGACCCACATGACAGTAGCTTTTGCCAGGTTCCAACTCTGTTCCTTAATTTTGCTATGCCACTGCCTACAGTTCTGGATATATGCCTTTCTCACTTTGAATATAGCCTTCTCGGTGTCCCCAGATAATATCTGCACCCCAAGACGAACTCAGATCTTACTTCCTCTTTTTTTTTTGAGAGAGAGAGAGAGAGAGAGTTTTTAATATTTATTTTTTAGTTTTTGGCAGACACAACATCTTTGTTTGTATATGGTGCTGAGGATCGAACCCGGGCCGCACCCATGCCAGGCGAGCACGCTACTGCTTGAGCCACATCCCCAGCCCAGATCTTACTTCTTGAGAAGTACTCCATAACTGTTTCAGTTGCTGTTTTCCCTTTCATGTGTCATTCCAGAGAGAGTATAGCATACCATGTAGCACTTATATATTACTCTCTGTGAACTCTTGGAAAAAAACAGGCAGTATTTACTGCTATAATCTCAGTAGATATAGATCCTCATAATAAGTGCTCAGTAACTGTTTCCTCGTTGAATTAATTAATCAATTTATATAAAGTCCTGCTAATTACAGATGAAATTGTTTGATATATGAAAGTTTTTTTAAACACTAAGAACATTTGTGGGTGTCCAAAAGTTATGGTATTACTTAGAAGTATTGAGACAGAGTTTATGGCTGTGAATGTAAATCAATCTTATTCTTAGAGTCAACCTTAACATTTATTTTTATAAAGGGAATTTTGTTATACACAAAAGTAAAAGGCAGACCAGACCATGGAGTAATTATTTGAAAGATGGTTACTCAGAAGACACATCTAAAATGAATTGGGTTACTTATTAAGTTAAAAATAACATGAAAACTTACGGAATGAAAGAAAAAGATCTGAGCCTAACAGGATTTCACCTAGCAGGATTTCATCTATTGATTTGTATTTACAATTTAATTTATGGCCAAGGTGCCCAGCATTTGTGAAGATGCATGTCATGAAAGTCTAACATGTGAAACACCTCATGGTCTGTTTGCCATGACTTAAAGGTTTCAATATTTCCTCTTTTTCTCTAGGTTTGGCCAGAGCTGCCCAATGTAAATGTGGATGAATCCCTTGACCATGAAACTCAGGTCAAGGTACAGTCATACATGGATTTTGGTCTACATTGCCCTAAATATCTGGATACTTATTTGTTTTATTCTGTTAGATAAATAGCTTATGCTCTGGTTAAATGGCTTTAATGCCAGTGTGCTTGTCTGGTGGTATTTTTTTGCAGAAGGAGATCCTCAAATGAGAAACCTAAAAAATAGCTAAAATGGAAAAGTATAGAAGAAAATTACCAGGGAGTTCCTTACATGTATGCCTTTAATGGATTGCAATCTGAATCTAGTGTTGCTTGAAAAATAAGGAACCAAAGTCCAGAATGCTTTCTCGGAAGAGTATCTCTTATGAACAAATACCCTTTGCAGGTTAATGAATTACCTACATACCAAAGCAAACACTAGCCAGTTGAAAGGAGCAAAGGACTTGGTCTCAGCCCTTGCTCCCATGTCAGCCTGGCACCCACTAACCCTTCTACTGTGCAGCTTGCTTCTCCTTGGATTATGGGGTCCTCCTGCATTTCATTTGATGAGTCAAATGAGTCATGGATCTCTAAATTTACATTGTTTAGAGGCTGACTATCGGGTTTCTAGTTGCCATGACTAATTTTCTAGTCATAAAGGAAGTTCTATGTTTAAAAGCTATCTAACCCTTTTCTAAGAAAATTAAGAATGAACGCATCCTTTCCCCAACTGTGTGTCCACTGTAAACTTTGCAACACCACCAGCAGCAGAATTGAGGTTAAATCAGACGCTGAGCTGGACAGGCTCAAAAGCCTGCTCATCTCCCCTTCCTGTTCCCAGGATTCCCCTTCTTGGACATGCATGACCTCACTATGACAATGCATGTCACTCTTACAGATGTACAGGGCCCACGTTGCTTTCCCTGACTTCTTTCGTAACAGCACAGCTGCATGGTGGAAGAAAGAGATAAACGAGCTCTATGCTAACCCCAGAGAGCCAGCGAAGAGCTTGAAGTTTGATGGACTGTCGATCGTAAGTGCACCCTCAGTGGTTACTCTTTAGAATGTTCATATTCAAAACTTGGGGAAGCAATTCGGAGACTAGAAGAAGCAGGGCACTGGAATCAGAGGCATGAAAGGAAGGGTGATGGTACAGAATCTAGGTCCTGGGAATAGGAGTAGCAGAGATTATTGTGGACCTGCCCAGGGTCGTGTCTTCTGGAGGAAATGAGAGCCCATAGAGGAGACGTGCTACTGCGGGAGATGCCAGGGCATGAGGGAGAGGGAGCGGTGCCCTTGTCTCTTACTCTCAACCCTCCATCTATTGCTGGCGCTTCCTGTTGGCTAAACTGACCTAGAAGCCCTGAAGCCTGTCCTGCAACACAGGGCAGAACTGGGGACAGGCAAGGCATAAATCTATGAGCAAAGAGACATTTACCCTGAAGGAATAGCTTAAAAAGCCCTGAGTGAAGGGCTTCTGGAGGTGTCTCTGGGACATGTGTCCAAGGGCCCCTCTATTTATGTTTTTCTAAGGATAGGAATCTTATCAATGTCATGATTTCCTTCCCCTCTATCTAGTGGCCTGAAAACCTAAGCAGTTACCAGGTTAGCTAGGAAGAGCTGCTCAAGTCTAGGTCAGGCTGCAAGAAGCTTGTGATTCACAAAAGACAAACCTATAAGCCCACTGTCTGCCTGGGGGCCTCCCTGACCACTTGAACCTTCAGGGTAAATAGGCACAGAGCAGACAGGTGAGAATGCATAAATGAACCCAAACAGGCAAATCAGACAGTGAAGAGATATAGATAACTCTGAGAAACAAGAGATTCTGATAACTGTGAAGTATTTGTTCCCATTGAAAGAAAGCTGCATAATTCAAAATAATGAATAGTTCTCCAAATACTTGCCTTTGCCTTTAGTATGTTCCATATAAGATAACATAACATACAAAACTTTAACTTCTCTATTTATAAAGTAGACAACTTTTGCCAAAATATGATTTTATTTCCAGACTGGTTTCTGAATCATATACAACTTTTCAGGAATGTGTCTACTGCAGAAAGTGAGATATGTCTCCTTGTGTTTGGTGCACGTGAATATCAGAATTAGTCCAAGCTATTGGCTAAGAAAAAGGAGAGAGAGATCATAGTGATCCCTGACTGCAGATACAAAGTGAATAATTTGTGGGTAGACAAACAAAGATGTGCTTCTCCTGTGGTATAGATGAATCAAATTGTTTCCTTAGGTTCTGGATTCAGCATAGTCTCAATATTTTTGCTGTTAGGTTACCACTTCATAAATTTAAAAATGCCAAGTGAGCTGGAAGGAGTTTAACACTCCACAGAAGCAGATGTGGACTCTTAAGTCCACTTTAGTCAATGCCAGGATTAAGCAGAGTCCCCTGAGCCACTACAGAGACAAAGCTTCAGTGCAGGCCGGGCATCTTCTGCAGCTAGTGTCCTCTAGGTGAAGGCCATACAGACCTGACGTGATGGAATCTTCTCTTGCTAACTTAATTCAGGATATGAATGAGCCGTCAAACTTTGTGGATGGATCTGTTGGGGGCTGCCGCAGTGAAGTTCTTAATAACCCACCCTATATGCCAGGTAGGTAAAATATTACTTTATCAAATTATTGCTCTGTTCAAACACTGAAGATTTCCCTCTTACTGTCAAAGTAAAGCCTAATTTGTGTGTGTGTGTGTGTGTAGAAATAATGACATGACATTGTATGAAAGAAACCAAGCAATGCGTTTTATTATGTTGACAATGGTGAACTGAATGCTAAACTTTTAAAAATTGTTCTTTTTAGATATATATGAGAAAATGTTCTTTTTAGATATACATGTATAATATTTGGACATATTATACATACATGGAGTATAACTTCCCTTATTTGTCATTGTACATGATGTGAAGTTACACTGGATGTATTCTCATATAAGAATGTAGGAAAGTTAAGTCCGACTCATTCCACTGTCTTTCTTTCCCCTCCCTTTCCTTCATCCCCTTTGTCTAATCCAGCGAATTTCTATTCTCTGCCCCCGCTCCATTATGTGTTAGCATCCACATATCAGAGAGAGCATATGGCCTTTGGTTTATTGGGATTGGCTTATTTTGCTTAGCATGATAGCCTCCAGTTCCATCCTTTTACCAGCAAATGCCATAATTTCATTCTTCTTTATATCTGAATAATAATCCATTGTGTATATATACCACATTTTCTTTATCCATTCATTTGTTGAAGGGCACTTAGGTTGGTTCCGTAGCTTACCTATTGTGAATTGAGCTGCTATAAACATTGATGTGGCCATGTCACTATAGTATGCTGATTTTAAGTCCTTTGGGTATAGACTGAGGAGTAAGATGTCTGGGTCAAATGATGGTTCCAATCCAGGTTTTCTGAGGTATCTCCACATTGCTATACATAGTGGTTACATCAATCTGCAGTCCCATCAGTAATGTATGACTATACCTTTCCCCCCAACATCCTTGCCAACATTCATTGTTACTTGTATTCTCGATAATTGCCCCAAATGCTAAACTTTTCAATAAACCCCTTCTCTCTCTCTCTCTCTCTCTCTCTCTCTCTCTCTCTCAATTAGTAAATGAAAATCTAGTCCTGAACTTTCAGTCTGTGTTTGCAGATAGTTCATGAAAGATACCCCTTGGTAGTTCCAGAGTGCAAACTGAAATATGATGTTGGGATCAAACACTTCTCAAATGATTGAATCCTCTCATCTTACAGAGGCCCCAAAAGGAAGTGAGTTCCTAAGAGCAGTGTACCAGAAATTCATGAAGCAGAATCTGAGACACAGGTTTCTTTGTGTCTAGGTCGCTGCCATGCAGAGCCGTGTCCGTTAGCTCAATTATTCTTTCATTCAGTTTCTCCTTCCACCCACATGTATATGACAGGCAAAAGCTGGTGAAACTGAGCAAAACAAGATCTATTCCCTTGAGAACATTACCATCTAGTGGAAAACCCAATCCTTTCACCCAAGGAGTTTGTCAACTTGTAAAACCAGTGGTGACAGCATTCCCTAAGTTAGAGTTGGAACACAGCCAAGGGTGCTTTTCCCCTGCCATACCCCATTCTTACCTTTTACAAATTTTATTAAGTCATAGGATGTTGCTTTTGTACATTAAAAACAAAAAACAAAAAACGGAAATTGAACCTATTACTGGTAACAAAAGTGCTGATTGAAATAGAGAAATGTCAGAATGAATGTACAAGTCATTTGGGAAATAACTCAACATTTCCCCTCAGATTTGGAATCTAGGGACAAAGGCCTGAGCAGTAAGACCCTGTGCATGGAGAGTGAGCAGATCCTGCCAGATGGCTCCCGGGTGCGACACTATGACGTACACAGCCTGTACGGGTGGTCCCAGACCAGACCGACATATGAGTGAGTGTTTTTGACAATTGCAGCACAGATAATTTTCTACATTCCTGTATTTGTTGTTTCATATTTGTATTGCATTTGTACTTACATGATGCCAGCTAAATGGAGCAGTGTCAAACAGATCACGCCTGGTTGCCCAAACAACCCAGAGTACATTCACAGAGTTATACATCCAACACTAAAATAAAATTTTAGAATATTTTCATCATTTCAAAAGAAAAACCTTGATCTGTTAACAGTCATTCCTCCCTGTCCCCACTTCCTGAGCTCCAGCCAATACTAAGCTACTTTCTGTCGTTAACATTATCCATTCTGTGTATTTCAAGTAAATGAAATTGCATAATAATTTTGTGTCTGGCTTCTTTCCCTGGTATGTTTTCAAGGTTCATCTATGTTGCAGGATGTATCAGTACTCCATTCCTTTTATTGATGAATAATATTCTACTGTCAAGATAGAGCATATTTTGTGTGTCTATCAGCCAGCAGACATTTGAGTGGTTTTCAGATCTTGGCTATTATGAATAGACATGTATAAACATTCACTGCAAGATTTTGAATCGAAATGTGTTTATTTTCTCTTTAATATATATCTAGGAGTAGAATTTTCAGATCGTATGGTAACCGTATATTTAATATCTTAGAGATATTAACTCTCTAAGAACTGTCTAAAGAGTTTGGCCTTGAAAAATACCATTTGACATTCTCACCAGCAATGGATGAGGGTTGAAGTTACTTTGTATCCATACCAACACAAGTTATTTTTACCCTTTTTATTATAGACATTATAATGGGTTTTAAGTTACCTTGTATCCATACCAACAAGCTATTTTTACCCTTTTTATTATAGACATTTTAATGGACCTAAAGTACATCAATTTTTGTCTTCATTTCCCTAATTACCAGTTCTGTTGAATATTGTTTCATGTACCTATTGGCCATTTATGTATCATTTTAGCAGAAATGTCTATTTGAATTCTTTGCCTATTTTTAAGTTATTTGTTTTTAGGATTGGATTGTAAAAACTCTTCATATATTCTGGATACAAGTGATTGATAGATATATGGTCTGCAAATATTTTCTCTCATTCTGTAAATTGTCTTTTCACAGAATGCCCATTTTGAGTTATTTTTTGCATGATTTATGGTATGAAGTAGAGGTTTGATTTCCCCCCCCCCCCCATTTAATCGTCTTGGCACCTTCTGAAAAATCAACCAACAGTAAATGAGAGTGATTACTTATGGCCTCTTAACTCTATTTCATTGATCTCTATATCTACCTTTTAATAGTACTATGCTGTTTTATTTAACAAGGTACGAATCTTCCAATTTTGTTCTTTTTCAAGATTATTTGGATATTCTGGCTTCCTTGCATTTGATGTGAATTTTAGGATCAGCTTGGCAATTTCTACAAGACAGATAGGTATTACATTGAGCCTGCAGATCAATTAGGGAAGTGTTACTTCTTTACCAATATTAAATCTTCTGATTCATTAATATAGAATATATTTCCACTTCTTCAATTTCTTTCAACAATAATTTTAGTTTTCAGTGTATATGTTTTTGACCATGTCTCTTCAAATGTATTTCTTCAAATACACATACAAATGTGTATTTGTACACTTGATAATGTCTTTTTTGTTCTATTGTTTTTTTATCTCACATAGTTATTTTATTTTCTGACTACATATGTGCACAGAAGATTTATTTTCTTTCAAGAACTGTTTGGAGATCCTTTATGTATGTTTGCGCATGAGGAAAACATAGCTTGCTGTTTCTCTTCTTTTCTTTCTTTCTTTTCTCTTTTGGTACCAGGAATTGAACTCCTGTAGTGCCTAACCACTGAGCCACATTCCCATCCCTTTTTATTTTGAGACAGGGTTGCTGAGTTGCTTAGGGATTCTCTAAGTTGATGAGGATGGCCTTGAATTTACAATCCTCCTGCCTCAGCCTCCCAAGTCACTGGGACAGGAATGAACCACTAAACCCGGTCAATGACTGCTTTTTGAAGCATGGCATAACAGAATGCATTGTACCAATAAGCTATAGTCATATATATTGTTATTTGGATCCCAGATTTGCCTCCTTGCTCTATAAATAATATTTAACAAGTTTTGAAACTTAGCTGAGCTTCAGTTTCCTAACAGTAAAAAGAATGCAGGGAGACCTTCCTCATGTGCTTCAAAGATGGCACCATGTGCTGCTGGGATACAGCAACAGATCCACAAATAGTTGTCAAGCCCTCACCCCATCCCTCCTCTTCCATCCACATAGAGAACTAGTTTAATAGATCTTTTTTTTTTTAGAAATGAAATCCATACTCTAGGGGCTGGTGTATCCCTTCCTGTCCTGATGTGAAGTTGGTTAGGATTCTCAGCATGATTTTCAGATAGCAAATTCCTTTTGGGGAGAAGTTCTCTGACTCCAAAGGGAACAACACTGCTACCTCGTGCTCCAGCTGCGTGGAATCCCATGGCTGTGCTTCCTCAATCTTGGTCCTTTTTTTTTTTTCTTCTTCTTCTTTATGTACTGATTGGGTTAAGGGTTTCATTTATTTTATGAACCTTCTTGTATTGACTTACACATGAATTATAACATTATGGAATCAGCCTACGTATTCATTAGCAAATGAATGAATAAGAAATTTTTATGTATAAGTATTTTATATATCATATATATATAAATTATATACATGTATTCCACACATACATATACCCACCTATACATACACATACATACAGTAGAGTTTTATTCAGCCATTAAAAAAAAACACAGAATTATATTATTGCAGGAAAAAGGATGGAGCTGGAGACCATACTTTTGAGTAAAATAAAACAGACTGAGAGAAAAAAGTGTATGTTTTCTCTCATATATTGAAGTTGGAAGGAAAAAAACAAATCAAACACAAAAGTACTTCATGAAATTAGAAGGGATCCAGTAGGGTATAGGAAGAAGACTAGGGGGAGGGTGGAGAAGGTATTAGGGAGTAAAATTGATCAAAATTTTTTTTAGATATGCACAAATTAAAGAGAATATGAGACTAGTTTTACACAGTGAAGAATGAGAGGGAGGATGAAAGAGTTCTTCTAAACAAAGTCTATTGTCTTTTGTAAAATTTACCACATTCGTTCCCAATGCTGTGTTTGCATAGGCAGAAATTTGTAGAAAATGTAATCAGGGTCAGAAAATCAGCAACAGGAGATCATTATTGAATGTCAGACCTTGGCTAGGATGGGAGGGACATTTTTAAACTACATTTTTAAAGACTGATCAGTTCACAAGTCAAGGTTGAGTGAAAGAACTCAGGCCGTGGAACAACTCAACAGTTAACTTAATCTTGTTCCCCTCCTACCAGAGCTGTGCAGGAAGTGACTGGACAGCGAGGGACTGTCATCACCCGCTCCACATTCCCCTCCTCTGGCCGCTGGGGAGGACACTGGCTGGGAGACAACACTGCTGAGTGGGACCAGCTGGGGAAATCTATCACTGGTGTGTGGCTTGTTCCCGGGGCCTCTGCTCGTTTTGGGGGTGGGGTACTGGGTATGTATAGATTATCATGTAGGCAGGCAGTAAAGTCAAGAAGAGTTGAGTTCTTTGTGGTTGTGGGTTTTAATTTACAATCATTTTTTTTTCAATATTTTCATTATGAATGGCCCAGGGTCTTGAATGATAGGGAAAAATTGGTCAAACATTTTCTCTTCCAAAAGGACCTCTTCTGCTAACACAGCCATATTATCTCATTGCAGGCATGATGGAGTTCAGTCTCTTTGGAATATCTTATGTAAGTCATCTTGGAGTCATTACTAATGCCTTGTCAGGTTCCAATGTCAGCACCTTCAAAAAAACCCACAAAAACTCTCATGCTCTGATTCTTTTTTCATTTTCTCAGACAGGAGCAGATATCTGTGGCTTCTCTGGAGATGCTGAGTATGAGATGTGTATTCGCTGGATGCAGCTGGGAGCCTTCTACCCCTTCTCCAGGAACCACAACACCAAAGGGACAAGGGTGAGGCAGCCATCGTTTATGCTGCAGGCGTTTGTACCCTCAGCCAGGCCTTCTTTTTAATTCACAAGAGTATCATACCTATTTTCCGAGAAAAAGCACACACACACACACACACACAGAGCACAATAACTCCTCTTCTTGGAATATCTACAAAATTCAAAACTCCAGAGTTATCAATAATTTTTAAGAATACACTATTCATCATGTTCTGGAGGATTAGTACCTATGAGGAAAGAAGTTTTTATAGTTCCTGCATAGGACTGAAATATAAGAAGCACCTCTTGCTTTTAAGAATATTGAATTTGTGTTGCATTCAGATTCACCTGAGATATATCAGCACTGAATAGAGAACTACTTCTCTTCACATGTGCAAGGGCAAAGCTGGACCTGGGTGTGGTCCTTAGGGATCAGTGTAAAAAGAAAGAGCAACACTTTCACACTTTCTAGTTTTTCAGGTGGCAGGGCAGGGTAAAAAGTAGGCTGGAATGAAGTATATATATCCAGTATACACACTGGATAACCCCTTACTGATACTACAAAAATTGGTGATCTGTGATATGCTCTCTTATCCCTTTAGAGACAAGATCCTGTGGCCTGGAATTCAACCTTTGAGAACTTCTCAAGGAAAGCCCTGCAGCTCAGATATACCCTGCTGCCCTACCTCTACACTCTGATGCATAAAGCTCACACAGAGGGCAGAACCGTCATCCGACCCCTTTTCCATGAGTGAGTATAGCCTGTGTCCCTTGCCTGTGGGTGGCCTGCAGATCTGGACAGGTCTTGTAAATCACCCTCTGTAACAGTGTGTGTGAGTTTTCATATTTATCATTTAAGGTTTACAGATGACAAGACAACGTGGGATATAGACCGTCAGTTTATGTTGGGACCTGCCATCTTGATCAGCCCTGTGCTGGAAAGTGTGAGTTTTTCATTGTAGATCAGGAAGCCTCTTATCACACAGTGCAAAGTCACAGGAAAAGCATTTTCAATATCCCCTTGTCTTGTTACAATCACTATTTACTTTCTATAATGTCTCAAGGAGATTTTTTTTTGTTTTTTTTCCAAGATTCCCATTAATGAAAGCTTCACAATAACGATTAACTTCTCATTATGAATTTTTGTCACCTTTTGCCCTTTTCCAACTTACTCTTTATAAAAAATTATTTTTCTGTGTATTTGAAAAAGAAATTCTCAGTCTATTTCTTTAAAAAAAATCTCAAATTCTTGACATCCTAATAGAATTCTATTTTTAATATTAATTCTGCAGAAAATGATTTAAAAGTTAAAATTATTTCCTTATTGCAATACTCAATAATGACATGTTCATTTTGTGTTTCAGAACACATTTGAGATCAGTGCTTATTTTCCCAGAGCCCAGTGGTATGACCATAGCACGGTAAGAACAAATGTATTTGTGAGGACCCGGGTGGCTCTCTGCAGGCTAGAGAAGTGGTTAGAACTTTTTTTCTGACTTCTGAACATATATTTTCTAAGGCAGTAACTTCCAGCCTTTTCAGCTGTTGCAAGATTTGTTTAAATGAAGGGATGCATTAAAGCATAAATAGATAAAATCTGAGATTCTGTATCCCATTGATGTCTACCAGTTACCCTTCAGGAGAGACAGAGAAAAGACTAGGTTTTCAGAGTCTTAAGCAAAATGAAAAAAAATTGTTTTCTCTCCCAGTTTGCAATATGTTGCTAACTTCTTTGAAAAGAAGGACTTGTAATGGAGCATGCATTCGTTTAATCAGTTCATCTGTTCCCATATCTTGCCTGTATGATCCTTCCTAGGAATCTGCCTACAGATCCACAGGTGAGTTGGTAATACTGAAGGCTCCCCTAGACCACATCAACCTTCATGTCAGAGGAGGCTACATCCTGCCTTGGCAAGAGCCTGCCATTAACACTTACTACAGGTAAGAAGAAGAGGTGGGATTTGATGGCCTTGCTTGGCCATGTGAGGCACCTTAAGGCTGTTCCATATTTACCAGGGCTATGTGGATAAATCAATCAAATTGCAGATGGGTCTTCCTGGTTGGATTCTGAGTGCCTTCTGAATAGGATCTGGAGAATGAGTTCATAAAGGCAGTCTTGGAAAGATCTTTTATTCTAATGCTGTGTGATGGTGAAATGCTTTCCTGAGGGTGGAAGCATGTTTCTCTTCCCACACAATTAAAAATATAGGAGTATTAATGAGCTTCTTGCCTTGTGATGGCTACCCAGGGATGTAGTTCTAATTCCAGGGTGACTTTGGTCAATGCAAGAAGATATTCCTTTCTCTCTCTCTCTCTCTCTCTCTCTCTCTCTTTCTCTCTCTCTGTATAAGAGGAATGGGCTACAGGGAATAATNCTGTATATATATATATATATATATATATATATATATATATATATATATATATATATATGAACTCACTCATTAAGGAGAATATATTTTGTCAAGAAAGGCATCTGCAAACAGAGATAGCAACCCTGAAGGAGAGAGGTCAATTTACAGTCTGTGGTGTAAAGCCCAGATTTACATGAAAGAGGGCTTTGAGCTGGATCTTAAATAATGAATAGGATTTGAATGGATGAGTGCAAGAGAAAAATATATTCTGGGAGGATGAAAGAACTAAGGAGTGGATTGGATTTGGGGAATAGCAAGCCATTTAGTTTAATTGGAGCATAGATAAGGGAAGGGGTCATATAAATTAAATTCAAGCAGGAATAGAGCAGATCATGGAGGGCTATGAATGTCTAAGTAATTTAGAGCAACTTGAATAAGTAATTTAGAGAAACCTGAAAGCTATTGAAGAGTTCTTTTTTCTTGAGGTTTCTTCCTGAGGACTTCAGACCTCATTAAATTACTTTAATATGTATATTTATAAAGTATGTATATTTAGTTTTTGAAAGTTGAAATTAAATCAAATGTTTCATTAAACATTAAATGTTTCCATTAACTTTTAAGTATCATATTTTATCACATTTTACCTCTTTTTAGAACTTTATGTGCATATTTAATATGCTACTTTTATTTCTGGATAAGTAATATTTTCAACATGAGCTGTTCTTCATTCTTAAAACCTACAAACTAGTGAAAATTAATACCCCTCCCCTTTTTTTGATAGTCGACAATGTTTTATGGGGTTAACTGTTGCTTTGGATGATGATGGGAAGGCTGAAGGTCAACTGTTCTGGGATGATGGACAAAGCATTGGTGAGTGTGAACTTCCCAGAATCCTTGAACATCATTCAGAAAAGCAGTACCCTAGAGGATCAGTGTGTAACCATAGGAACTTAAAATCTCTCTGTGTCTGCTACTGTCAATATGATCCTGGTGTGGGAAGAACTTTTACAACTTTTCCCTGCTCGTGTTATGCTACAAATTATTATAGACCAGGTATATGATGCTATAGACCAGGTATATTTATCCAGCCAGGGATGGTCTCTCTTACTCTGATAAAATAGTGTGGATACAAATATCAGGCTGACAGTTAAATTCATTCTCAATGGAACAAGGACTGGGCTCTATTATTGGGCCAGCTGGTCACACCAGGCATCTTTTTCCTCATATGTTGGCCCACTCAGGAAAAAAAAATAGAGTTAGAAAATTTCTTGGTAACTCATAAATTGGGAATTAAGTATCACCTAAAGGATACTTCACACCTTATGTGCTTTCACTCCCCAATCCAGGGACAAGCTCATTCTGCCTTGGATTGGAATCTACTATTGTAATCAGAGCAGCCTCTTTCTCAGACATTTCTGTGGAAATACTGACACACTGCTGCCAACCAGTTACTTTTCACTACTTATATACTGTGGAACAGAACATTTTGTCTTGCAGCTTGCCACATTTTCTGAAATGTTAATCTATTTCTCACTACTGCATTTCTAAAGGCTTCCTTTTTTTTAGTTTTATTCATTATAAAGATAAGATACTCTCATTAAAGCATGAAGTGTTCTCTTCAAAAAGTCTTAAAGATAGAAATTTAGAAAAAAATATGTCCACTTTTAATATTTTTGCTGTATTACTTTTGGATTTACATTACTTAATAAAATGTGTGATTTTTTTGTAGCTGGAAGCATACTACAAATTTAATTTGTGAAGCCTGCTTATTTTCACTTAACATAATGAAAGACACAATTCTAGATGTATTATATTCTCCTTATAAGCACCATTATGACATAGATTCTATCAGGAAGCTATGCTGTAATTTATGTAACTGTGTAATTGTTCTTTATATAGGATGCTTTCAGTTTTCATTTTTATGAATCACATTTTGTAGTATTAGCCTGTGTTTGCATTTTAGATTATTTCCATAAAGTATATTCCTTAAAGATCATTATTTTCCTTTCTTCAAAGAGTTGTAATTTACATAAATAAAATGTCTTCATTTTTAAATAGAGCTCTTGAATAGTTGGCAGATACACACAGTGAGATGACCACCATCACATCAAGATACAGGATCTTTTCATGACCCAAGAGCACCCTTATTTTTTCCAGTCAGCTTTTCCCACTTCCACCTGCTACTTCCAGGAAAAGGCAGTATTTATTCTGCTTTCTCCAACTACAGACAGAGCCATGTCTCCTAGGTTTTATATGAGTAGAATCAGGTGGTGTAGACCCTTTATGTGTCTTTAGATTTTCACTTATCAGAATGCTTTTTAAATTCACCCGTGTTGTTGCTTGTAAAAGGAGCTAATTACTTTTTAGTCCTGAATAGCATTCCATTTTGTGGATATACCACAATTTGCCCATGGATTTACTGATAAATATTTAAGTTGCTTCATTTTTGGAACCATTATTTGTGTATAAAACATTTTGTGATCTTATCTGTTCATCTCTCTTGCCTAAAAATCTGGGAGTGGAATTGCTGGGCCATATTGGATAAATACAGGTTTAATGTTCAAAGAAATTGCCAAAATTATATTCTAATGTGGCTGAACTATTTCCTATTATTAACAGCAATGATTAAGAATCCAACTTTTCTCATCCTCGCTAATACCTGGTATTATCAGTTTTTATACTAAATACTAAAATATGGAACAATTAGATTTAATTTAAATTTTCTATTAGCAGATTTTCCTTGCTTACATAAAGTAATATAAAGGCTACTTCAAGGATAATCTTATAATCTTTAAAAATTCTGTGAGCCAAATCTCATTCTTGAAAACTCTTCATTAACTGATAAAAGTGGCTATAGTGTTTGCTTAAGTTGCATTCATTTTAAGGCTAAATTTAAAATACCATATGGATTTTGTAATTGTTTACTTCCCTATGAGGTAATGTTGAAGACATAGAAGAGAGTCAGTCAGTTCAAGGAGATAATTTTTTGGACTATTGGCAAGAGACTGAAATGTTGACAAAGGTCAAGAATAGATCATGATGTAAAACTGACTTTTAAGAAATAGGAGGAGGTATGAAAGTACCATGAGGAGAATGAATAAAGTAGATACCAACTAAGAAATAAAGTATTCCTCTTTTTTTGAGTTTTCACATTTTGTGGTTTTAATTACCTATGGTCAGCAACAGTCCAAAACTATTAAATGGAAAATTCCAGAAATAAGTAATTGATGCAGTGGGTAGAGTGTATGAAATTTTATGCAATCTTAGTCCATCTCACTTAGGATATGAACCATCAGTTTATCCAGTGTATCCATGCTGTATATGCTACCCTCCAATTAGTCACTGAGAAGGCATTTTTGTTATTAGGTTAACTGTTGCACTATTTCAATGCTTATATTTTACTTAATAATGGCCCAAAGCTCAAGCCTACAAAATTATGTTACAATTGCTATATATTATTATTAGTTTTTGTTAATCTCTTACTATGCCTAATTTATAAATTAAAGTGTAACATAGGTATGTATATATAGGAAAAAAACACAGTAATAAGCTTCAGTACTATTAATACTAGTACTGGTATTAGAAACTAGTTTCTGGTATCTGCTAGAGATAGCAGAACATATGCCCCATGTATAAGTGGGGACTACTGAATTTCAAGGGGGAGATGTGTAGGTAAAGGGTGTCTTAAGAACCTTGAACACTGTGAAGAGATATTTAGATTTAATATATTATGTCACTTGTGACTTTGAAAGGATAAGATTCAGTGATAAAAAGAAAAAAGGAAGAACGTAAGAATGTAAGATCAAATTTCAAGTTGAATACACAGACATCACAAGCAAAATCTACCTTTTTGAGACAAATGGCAATGAAAAGGAGATCTAATGGTCGAGTTTTCTGGAGCATACTATATATATCCTGGAAGATCAGTGAAGGCATGTAGCGATGAAGAACTCACGGAGTGTACTCTGTAGCAGCAGGAGGACTTTGGATCTCTGGCATTCTAGGAGAATGAGCTAAGAGTAGGGACAGAGAATAATGAAGATAAAGATGATGACTGATGATGATGATGAACAGCGATTTCCCCTTTTTTTATTGGTACATTGTAATTATACATATCAGTGGGACTTGTTACGCATTTGTTCATGCATACAGCATAACAATATAATTTGGGCAAATTTGTTCTCTAGTACCACGTACAACAAATTTTGACCATTTATTTTGCACAACTACAGTGTATGTGCCTATTGTCATTATGGGCACTATTCTTATCTCCATTTACAGATGATAAAACATTTTTACTTGTCTGAGGCACAACTACTAAGTACTAGAGCTGGGATTTAAATCCATGTCTCTCTGACTTGGAATCCTGAATCCCTAAACACTTTCCTCAGCTTTGGGCCTTTATCATTACACCCATGGGGACTCTCATGGCTATATGCTTGTTACATCAGTGCAGAATGACTAACCAAGTCTCCACATTTCACCTATGGTTCTATTCCGAATTTAACTCAGATTATTTTGCATATGCAACCTCCTGACCCCTCTCCATCTCCATACCTACTCCACTCATACATCCCCATAATAACCCAGGGTAAAATATTTCTTGAATACTACCTATAGTTGCGGGGGTGGTGGTGGTAGATGTGTTACTCAGAACCCAGAACCTCATGTATGTTGGGCAAGTGGTTGGCTACTATTGAGCACTTCTCAGGGAATTGATGATATCCAGATTGGCTTTTGTGACCACATTAAGATATTTTCTGACTTGATTATCTGCTGCAATGGAAGCATTGAGCAGTTGCTTATTTTCTTCTTCCTCTTGCTTTCAGACACCTATGAAAATGGAAACTATTTCTTGGCAAACTTTATTGCAGCTCAGGTAATGCTATTTTGTTGAACTTTATAAATGCTTTTTCCAGTTAGTTACAGATTAAACATTATCAGTTAATGTTTATAATATCTCACATTTTAACAGGAGGTCTTTATTGCCTTTACCAATTCAGATTTGTTAACATTAAAATAGGGAAGAAAAGAAATCCTTATTTTGATAATTATCCAATAGTATTATTATAGATAAAGAAATTTGGAACTCACATTGATCCAGGGAAAAAATGGATTCCTAAATGTGTACCATGTTTTCAGATGAGAAATTTAATAAGCTGTTTTGCAATAATGCTGCACCACAGACAACCTCAAACCCTCAGTGGCATGCAACTATAAGCACTTGGTTATTAGACTGCAAAACTCAGATGACTGGACTGAATTTGGCTGATACTGGCTGGCTCAAAAGTGACTGCATTTAGCCACTGGTTCTAGGCTGCTTGAGTTATCTTGGCTTCACTTTCTCACATACCTGGCATATCAGCTGACCTACAGATGATCTAACATGACCTATAGGATGGTCTGAGCATGATGTTTTTATGATTATGGAAGAAGGTGCAAATTGACATGGAAATGCCTATAATCACCTCATGCATGGAGCTGACTAATCTCCCACTAGCAAAGCTAAGTCAGATGCGCACGTGGGACAGCATATTGCATTAAGTCAGGCAAAATTACCAAAATTACATAGAAAAGTGAGGAATGAATAGTTGGAGACAACATTACAATCAGTGTATTATGTTAAGTAATTCCATGAATAATCTGTAATTCTAATTAGAGAAAAAAAAGGTTCATTTCATTTTCAAGTTAGAATTTGCTTCTCCGTAATTTTTATCTATTGACTTAAAATAAGAATAATTGTAGCACGAATCTATTCTCTTTTCCTTAAGTCCTTCAAATACTTGAGATGTCTTTTATGTATATATATATCCCTTCTGTCTTTTTGCATCTCTGGGCTAACATTATTGGTTTCTAGATGTGATTATTCTGTTTGGACTCCAGTTATCCTAGATTTCCCCTAAAACCTGGTTCTCAGGATTAAGAGCACAATTTAGACCTTCACTATCCAAAATACATGTGACTGTTAAGCCCTTGCAAGTATGGCCAGCCTAATTTGAAATATTTAATAACTAAGTTTGAAGAAAGATTGTATAATATCCCAGAGGTTTTATATTGAATACACGTTGAAATAATATTTTATAAACCTTGATACTAAATAAAATATCTTTTAAAATCAATTTTTCCTTTTCCTTTTTGAAAATGTGGCTATTAGAAAATTTAAAATTACATATATGGTTTGCACTATATTCCTACAGGAGAGAATTAATTTTTATATTGCCTACTACCACTTTTTAGCCAGACTGTTTTTTTAACTGATGTTGCATTGTGTTAATGTTTAAACACATGTATCAGATGTTTGGCACATAAAAATCTCATGGTCAACTACATTTTATTTTCATAGACATGAGTATCAGATCATATTGTCTTTATACAGAATTTGCCTCTTTTGAAACTAAATGCAAAAGTTTGTATTTTCATTAAATCTGTACATTCCCTGTTTTTAACAAAAGAATACTGGAGTGGAAAACTTTATTTTTCCTCTCAAAATGTTGTTTGTAAATGAAGCTGTTGATCTAGAAATCCTGGATTTTAGTTCTCTTTCTACTACTAAGAGGCGCTTTTCTTGTTAAATCTATTTATTATAAAACATAAGATGGCCCTTAAATTACTTTTAAATCTAAATTTCCATTCTTTTGTTATTCCACAGTAGTGATAAGAGGATTCTTACTTCTGGGATGTTTAATAAATTTCCCCCCTAGAGATCAGTGGCCTGAAGTGAAAAAAAGCTGCTAGCGTTCTGTGGGGTAATTATTATCAGTGTTGCCTGGCTAGTGAGCCAACTTGTGGGGTAGGAGCTGATCTATAGTATTTACTGACTTCTGTGTTAAAAAAAACATCCACCATCTTAACCAATTTCTAACTATAACTACTATGCACAATTTCAGGAAATTGAACCATCTGCTCTCTCAAATCAGTAAGATCTAGCCCTAATACCTACTTGCTTCAAGTGTATACCTTTTCCTTGATCTTTCCTTTGATTCAGCCTGCCCATTTTTCCTTTGATTCAGCCAAAAAATCCTATTAATTCTTTTTTTTAAAATTTGTTTTAATTAGTTATACATGACAGTAGAATGCACTTAAATACTTTGATGTATCATACATAAATGGGATATAATTTCTCATTTTTCTGAGTATACATATTGTAGAATCACGTTGGTCATACGGTCACCTATATACATACAGTAATAATAATGTGTTTCATTCTACTATTTTTATTATCCCCACATCCTCTGCCTTCCCCTCCTTTCACTTCCCTCTACCTAAGCTAAGGTAATGTTATTTTTTTTTTTTGCATTACAATTCTTAATACACATAAATACCACACTTTTTGTATTTCTGTTTGTATATATTGACACCCAATTCAAGTCTTCACACATGTACTTTGTATAATGATGTCCATCACATTCCACCATCCTTGTTACTCCCCTACCTGCTCCCTTTCCCTCCCACCCCTCTTCCCTATCTTGATAATGCCAATTGTATGCTTCTTTCTCTTTCTACTGCTACCACCAGAATCAAGATATGCACAATTCTAGTCTACTTCAACTATTCCAACTTACTGCATAGTTCACAACCTTATCTGACATACTTACATGCAAAACCAGTCTCATTTCCCTTTTTTCTTAGCACCACCTACAGTAGCCCTTGCCCTAACTCAATGAGTGTGCCCTTGTTCAAATTATCTCTGTCTCTTTTCCCTCTCCCATTCATGTCACCTTTATACATCCTATCCACCTTCCCAGGACTTCTGAAGTTCTGTGTCCTTACCAAATCTTCCTTGACTACACTGTTCCTATAGTAACAAATTTTCACTATGTGTTTCTTTTGGCCTTAGTTACATGGCATCCCATGATTTATTTCAGGTTATTTTAATCCTTGCATTGATGCTTAATGAGCTCACAATTGAGATAAGTTCCTGCATTTCTTGTCAACCATCCTTACTCTAGGGCTTTTTCTTTATTCACCTGTATTAATTCTTCTAATTCTGTGCATATAGGCACATTGTCCTTCAGCTACTCACTTCATCTCCTAGAACCTCAGTTTTCTCATCTGTAAAGCAGAGTTTCTTTTCAAAATTATTATAAGAATTAGTAAAAGATACATGCAAGGTATGCTGGTAGGCCTATTTTTTGACATCATCAAATTTATTGCAGCAAGTGTTCAGGAAATGTCTTTATAAAATGTTCAACTAAGAATAAAAATAGCAAACCAGTACAACAAAGGCAACTTGAGGTTTCTAAGCATCTGAATGCAAGGCATAGGTTAATAATAATGTATTTTGCACTTTTCTTTTTATGAATGTTTTTTTAGAACACCTTGAAAATTCAGGTCATACACAATAAGTATTTGAGCGACTCAAATTCATTGAAAGTTGGATATATTAAAATCTGGGGAGTGAACTCTACTTATGTGACACAAGTCGGTTTCATATATGACAACTGGGAATTCATGACGACCAATTTCAAGAGTGACCCTTATACTAAGGTATGTCTGAAAGGAATGCTATCATGAGCTAATTTTATTATTCTGCAAAATTATCAACACTATTATCAGCCTTATATGTACATATATTTCAAATGCTATAAATGTTTGCAACAGGTATGTTCCCAAAAAGTTCAGTGTTGGATTATGCTGTGAAATGCATAGTATGTTGTCCCAGGTCCAGTGGTCAGTGGTTTGGTGATACCTTCTGTGCATTTACAAACGAAATTGTGCTTTTGAATAGGTCAGTTTCCCAGGCTGCATTATAGAACTTACTTTTCTGTTCAGAGGCTAAAACAAAGAAAAGAATGATTCCTTAATGTTGCAAAGGTTCCTTGCTCTTTCCTGCAGCAATCACATCCCTGGTCAAATTTTTATGGATCTTTTAGGTTGAAAATTGGCAGTAAACTGTGGTGACCATTCAATGACTATATCTAACCTTTGATGTTTTATTTGGTTAATAAAACAAAGTGACAAAAATAGAAGAACCTATCAGAGGGTATGCTTTTGTTGTTACAGCCACATAAATCAGCATTTTGAAAGTTGTATTAACAATAGTAACACCTGGAGCAATCACAGAGGAAAAAGCACTCTACTTTAGCACATGACACTAATCAGAAATATGAGTTCAGCAAGTCATAGTGTAGAGTGTAAAAAAGTGAAAATTAATAACTCTAGTTCCAGTTTCTAAAAGGTGAAAAGGGTGCCCTGTTGATATTTTAATTTTAGAAAAAGGCCCTTCTGAATACAGGCCAAATAATTCCTTTTTCTATAGTCTCTTCTAGTTGTTTGCAACATTTTCCCTGGACTATTGGGTTCAGAACCACTTTTACCAAGTAACTGTTTCTAATTAAGACAAATACAGAAAGTCCTTGAATACCCTATTTTTTGGACATTTCCATAGCACATCAGATGCCAATAGGTGCCAGTTACCAGGTGTTGAACATAGTGAAGGTATGAAACTAGCCTGCTGCCAGGAAGAGTAAGGCCAACGGCAAGGCAAGGAGGTTTTAATAAACACTGGCTTTAATTGCAGCTGTAACATTTGGGACCAATGTGGTTCTGACTGAATGAAGTGAGTAGGAAGAGACTGCCATTATAGGATTCTGCACACAGAGCATCTCTCCAAATTAAACTGTCAGGAATGCATGTGATCTAAAAAAAAAAAAAAGTTATGGTATACTATCACTGTCTTGGCAAAGAATGAGCACATTGTGGGTTTTATTATTGTTGTTAAATGAAATTTCAAATGGGACTAAAATATGGTAAAGAAGTTTTAATACACCCACTTTATTTTATTTTATTTTTATTTTTTTGGCAGACACTAACTATTCAGTTGACTGACAAGAGTGTTAGTCTGGAAAAATTAACTGAGGTATTCTGGATTCATGGGAATCCTTCCTTTACTACTCCACCTGTGACAAGTGCCTTCCCCATGAGTCCTGAGCCTTCTACATCTTCTACAACAGCTGTTGGTACTGAGATTCTCACTAGCTCTGCTAGTGCAAGTCCTACTGCTGGCACTAGTGAACCGTCTGCCATAACCACTCCTTCAACCAGCTCTACAGCAGTCACAATTAGTGCAGCTGGTCCTGACACTACGCCTTACTCAGTGGCCACTGGTGCTAGCACAAGTGCCACTGTACCTGTCCCAACCACAACACTCACAATAAGCAGTACCAATGTCACCACTGCCACAAATGCTTCCTTCACCACCAGTATTGCCACTGTCACCAGTGTCACTGTCCCTGTCCCAACCACTCCTTTCACCACAGGTACTACTAATGTCATCACTGCCACCAGTGCTCCTTTCACCACCAGTATTGCCACTGACACTAGTGCCACTGTCCCTGTCCCCACCACTCCTTTCACCACAGGTACTACTAATGTCACCACTGCCACCAATGCTCCTTTTACCACCAGTAGTTCCACTGACACCAGTGTCACTCTCCCTGTCCCAACCACTCCTTTTACCATAGGCACTACTAATGTCACCACTGCCACAAATGCTCCTTTTACCACCAGTAGTGCCACTGACACTAGTCCCACTGTCCCTGTCCCAACCACTCCTTTCACCACAGGCACTACTAATGTCACCACTGCCACCAGTGCTCCTTTCACCACCAGTATTGTCACTGACACCAGTGCCACTGTCCCTGTCCCCACCACTCCTTTCACCACAGGCACTACTAATGTCACCACTGCCACCAGTGCTCCTTTCACCACAAGTATTGTCACTGACACCAGTGCCACTGTCCCTGTCCCAACCACTCCTTTCACCACAGGCACTACTAATGTCACCACTGCCACCAGGGCTCCTTTCACCACCAGTAGTGCCACTTTCACCAATGCCACTGTCCCTGTCCCAACTACTCCTTTTACCATAGGCACTAATAATGTCACCACTGCCACCAATGCTTCCTTCACCACAAGAATTGTCACTGACACCAATGCCACTGTCCCTGTCCCCACCACTCCTTTCACCACAGGCACTACTAATGTCACCACTGCCACCAGTGCTCCTTTCACCACAAGTATTGTCACTGACACCAGTGCCACTGTCCCTGTCCCAACCACTCCTTTCACCACAGGCACTACTAATGTCACCACTGCCACCAGGGCTCCTTTCACCACCAGTAGTGCCACTTTCACCAATGCCACTGTCCCTGTCCCAACTACTCCTTTTACCATAGGCACTAATAATGTCACCACTGCCACCAATGCTTCCTTCACCACAAGAATTGTCACTGACACCAATGCCACTGTCCCTGTCCCCACCACTCCTTTCACCACAGGCACTACTAATGTCACCACTGCCACCAGTGCTCCTTTCACCACAAGTATTGTCACTGACACCAGTGCCACTGTCCCTGTCCCAACCACTCCTTTCACCACAGGCACTACTAATGTCACCACTGCCACCAGGGCTCCTTTCACCACCAGTAGTGCCACTTTCACCAATGCCACTGTCCCTGTCCCAACTACTCCTTTTACCATAGGCACTAATAATGTCACCACTGCCACCAATGCTTCCTTCACCACAAGAATTGTCACTGACACCAGTGCCACTGTCCCTGTCCCCACCACTCCTTTCACCACAGGCACTACTAATGTCACCACTGCCACCAGTGCTCCTTTCACCACAAGTATTGTCACTGACACCAGTGCCACTGTCCCTGTCCCAACCACTCCTTTCACCACAGGCACTACTAATGTCACCACTGCCACCAGGGCTCCTTTCACCACCAGTAGTGCCACTTTCACCAATGCCACTGTCCCTGTCCCAACTACTCCTTTTACCATAGGCACTAATAATGTCACCACTGCCACCAATGCTTCCTTCACCACAAGAATTGTCACTGACACCAATGCCACTGTCCCTGTCCCCACCACTCCTTTCACCACAGGCACTACTAATGTCACCACTGCCACCAGTGCTCCTTTCACCACAAGTATTGCCACTGACACCAGTGCCACCGTCCCTGTATCCACCACTCCTTTCACCACAGGCAATACTAATGTCACCACTGCCACCAGTGCTCCTTTTACCACGAGTATTGCTACTGACACTAGTCCCACTGTCCCTGTCCCAACTCTTTTTACCATAGTCACTAATGTCACCACTGCTACCAATGCTTCCTTCACCACGAATATTGTCACTGACACCAATGTCACTGTCCCTGTCCCAACCACTTCTTTCACCATAGGCACTATTAATGCCACCAGTGCTCCTTTTACAACCAGTAGTGCCACTGTCACCAGTGTCACTGTCTCTGTCCCAACTACTACTTTTACCATAGGCACTACTAATGTCACCACTGCCACCAATGCTTCCTTCACCACGAGTATTGTCACTGATACCAGTGCCACTGTGTCTGTCCAAGCCACTTTCCCCATAAGCACTGTTGGTGCTACAGCAAACACAGCTGCTCAGGATACAGCTCGTCCTCCTGGTGCCACTGCTGCCAGCCCGAGTGATGTGGTGCCTCCTGCAGCCGTGGCCTCCCCGGCCAGTACTGCTGCTGCTGAAACCAGTACTGAGTTACTGGCCTCATCTACCTCCCCCCTAACCAGTACCAGTCATGTGGGCAGGAGCACTGTGGTTCCTCCTGGCACCACCCCTTCCCCTCCTGGCGCCACCCCTTCCCCTGCAACCCCTCCCACATCCAATGCTGGTGCTAGTGCTTCTCTGTTGACCACCTCCTCTCGTGCCAATAAGGATGATACCAGTCCTCACCATGGACTTCCAGTTGCGTCCACTCCTCTCACACACACTGGTGCTGATTCCATAAGCAATAGCTTTCCTCTTTTGACTCCTTCTTTCTCTGAAAATAGTACTGATGCTTTGAACACCACTGTTGTTACGGGAACTACACCCGTAGGTAGGAAGGTTGCTGGCACTGGCAGTGAGTCTCCTGTTACACATCCTTTTCCCTCTACAGTGCCTGGTGGTTTCAACAGTGGTAAGACTCTTCCTGAAGTGAGTACTCTTTCTACAAATACTGTTGCTTCTAGTCATCTTCTTTCTGTTTCGACTTTCTCCCCAGAAGGAACAACTGCCACCTCTCTTAATCCCCCTGATACTGCAGTGCCACCATCTTCAGACCTGGGCCCGGGAACCTCCCCTGTCACAACAAACTTAGCAAATAGCCCCGCTACAGAGGGTACAACCTCTGGCACCACAGATACCACTTTTGATGTAGCAACTGCTACTGACACACAACCATCTAGTACCCAAGACTCAAGTTCCTTCGCCCCTACTCCTGCAAAGGTTACAACTGCCTCCTCTGAAATCACAGAGTTCACTGCTCCCGGCTCTGCTGTTACTGTGACACCAGTCTTAAGTCACACAACATTAATCCCCACTCATGTTCCTAATCAAGGCACCATTGATACTTCTACCACAAGCACTACAGCCATGACTGTGGTTTCACTTACTACAAATGCTACACATCTCACCACTGCAGGAAACACAAATGCAGCCAGAGGAGTCGCCATGGTTACTATGTCTGCCAATGACACTTCTGTAAAAACTACAGACCAAGGCATGTCAGCTCTGCCTCCTATAGGTGACCCTGGTGCCACCAGAGATGATGAATCTCTGATAGAACATACCAGAAAAGTCACTGCTACTCATCCTCAAAATAGCCCCACTCATGCTTTAAATACCACTTCCACAGGCACTGGGGATACTTGAAACCAACCACCACCAATGCTCACAATGCTGTGTAGCACCAGGCATCACAGGTACTGTAGATACTCCCACTAGAGGTACCCCAACTAGTCAACTACTCTTAACCTTGGCACTACAAGTGTTTCTACTGAATACTTTCTCTACTCTCCCACATAGTACTCAAGAATCTGCCACTTCTCATACACAAACACTAAAGACAGCACATCTGCTGCTAAAGCTACTGGAAATGCCACTACAGTATGTAGTTTTACCAGGGCTACGCATATTTTCAACACAAAAACCACAAATTCAATTACTATTTATACAGTCCTTTCAAATTCTTACATCCAAAGTGCCACAGGTATCCTGTATATTTCAATATATAGTTTAGATACTTCCACTCCTCATAGAATAACATAGGATGCTTCTGGTTATTGCATCTACAGAAGTCACAAGTGCCATGAATGCTGCTCTAGTTCCATGACTGCTGTTGAAGCCGGGTCATTACTACAGATAACCCTTTGAAACAACTATTGCATATGTAGACGATCAGTGGATACCCAATCTTATGCTTTCTGTTTTCACCATTATTTTTACTCTAACCAGAGCAGATATGGGTATTCCAACACTGTCAACATTGCAGGCAGGTTTAAGAATGCATCCATTACAAAGTTTTCACCAAAGAAGCCAAATTGTGTACCATGATTCTTTTAATCATAGTTATTATTTCCATAGCCCTATTAATTAAACTTTGAATATTTATATCCTTGCTACAGACTTCACACACAATCTTGGTGTTTTCAGATAATATATTCATAGACATTAGGTGCTATGAATACTAGTACCCAAGACTCGAGTTCTTGTAGATGTAGTTATTGAAATAGCTCAAACTGTTTCTTGGGTAACAGGACATGATACAACACTATCACTAAATGCACTAGTGATACACATGACACTCAATTGACCTTTCCAACAACAGTTATTAATATTGCAAATTATTTGATTAATGATGCAAAAATAGCACTTTATTTTCCTGAGGACTTTTCCAAGTACCAGGGCTACCAATATAGAAATTTGCTATCACACATGTTAAAAGTCATATTGCTTTTGATAAAATTCTCGTTGTTGCTGTATATATGGAAAATGCTATCATTGTAGATATTGTATATGCCTTGACTGCAGGCACTGAAGTCATTAAATTATGAATATTAAAGCTTTTGCTATCACAGAAAATAAAAATGACTCTACATAATAAAAAAGCAGTCCCCCAGTTTTGCAGTCATTATTTCCATGGGCATTATTGATACTACAGATTTGATAACTATAGGTTGAATATCCCTTATCTGAAATACTTGGGACCAGAAGTGTTTCGGATTTCATGTATTTTTCAGAGTTTGAAACATTTGTATATACAGAATGAGCTTACCTTGGGGATGTGATCCGAATCTAAACATGCTTTATTTTTCATATATACCTTGTACATATAGCCCGAAGTTAATTTTATATAATATGTTTAATTACTTTTTTCCTGAACAAAGTTTTATGTATGAAATTTCTCACTAGTTGCATCATGTTGGTGCTCAAAACGTTTCAATTTCAGACTTACATATTAGGGATGCCCAACATGCACTACTTTAGTGTGGGGACACTAAAGTCCTTCTAGAACCCTTCACATTCATCTTACTTATGAATCTAGGCCCTTACTGGTACCACCAGTGACAAGCTCTGACTCTCCAGAAATCACCCAGAGAAAAGACACAGCCCATGGGAAGCGGTCGACCCTGGAATCAGAGTTCATAATCTTGTTTATTTTTCCTTTATCTGCCTGCTTTCCCTTTGTTATTTGACTGTTTTAACTGTTATTTGACACTCTCTTCAGTGTGATAAGGCTTTTGCCTTATCATGTTCTTGGTCTTTTATATACAAATTCATCACTTATCTCCAACCTATTACTTCCTCAGATCACCCAGAGGCCCCTCAGTAGACTCAGGGTCATGGCCAAATCCAGCCACTTTTGTGCTGTTGATGGTTTAACTCTAGAAAAGCTTTCTCCAAGTGCAGTTACAGAATCTGTGCAGTGCCCCACAATATTCTCTGGGATCAAAACTATCTTCACTCTAATAAGCTGTTATTTGCCTATTTCTTATTCTTACTCTTATTCTCTCATTAGTATATGGTAGATTTTTCCCAGAGATTCTATTCTGTGTTGTATCACAATAGATAAATATAGAGACAGATGCTAGAATATAGTTTTCTTCTGTAATGTAAGATACTCATATTATTCGGATTTGCAAAATGTAAAACAGTGCTATTCCTTTTACTGCTTTTTTTGTGCTTTGAAAAATATGTTATTTTTCACAAAATATGTTATTTATGTTAACATGTGGGAATATATTGTTATTTTTAATGAATGAAAAAATAAATAATGACAAAAATATTTTACAAGTGACTCAATTTTAAATTTGAATGCAGTTGATATTAACAGATATATCACACACAAAGGAAACATGGTGTCTTTACTGAATTGGATGTAAAGAAGGCCTGAGAACAGAGTTTGAGAATCACCCTAAGGGTGACCACATTCACACTCTCAGGTCCTGGCCAGGTTCACTACTGAACAGCATGGAGGAACTCCAGCATCTGTGACTTATTCCTCATGATTATCCACCACCTTTTACAAACACTTCTTCCCAGCTTTCTGAATGGCCATCATAGCTGTGCTGTGGTCAGGACATTTTTGTGGTGCTCTACATGAGGGCCACAGGATCATCAGTTAGCTACATTTGCCTTGTGGTTTTGGCACACAAGCTACAAGGCCAAGAGACCATATGCTGGAGTATACATGGCCCTTAACTTGACCTTCCAACTCCAAACAAAACTTATAACTCTATGGGATTGGTCATGAACTCCCTCCCTTGTACCTTTACAGAAGGAGACCCCAGTGTACTTGTCTTGTTGGTACCAAACTCAGACAAAATAAGTGCTCAGTGTCCTAAGGCTGCAGAAGATGCTGCTTCCAGCTGAATCTTGGCCAAAGGCTTCCCTATAAGTACTTGAGATTTGGAAAACCGGATGAGTTTGCTCTAATAAACAGCACTGAAGTTGCTGAAACCCAACCCCTTTGTACATGTAAATGGACCATAATTACAAGAATGGAAGAAGTACTCTGAAAAATAAAACAATTCAAACAAAATCTTGGACTTGGCCAAATGTCTGAATACATTTGAGAATTGAAGCTCAACAGTCAGTGCAAGGGGAGTGGTCCCAAAGCCAGGTTTGGAAAACATGGGGACAATGCTTACTTACCACTGTGTGTGAGATAGCTTTCTATCACTGTGACAAGACACCTGAGGAAACTAAATTAGACAAGGAAAGATTCATTTTGGCTCATGGTGTCAGAGGTTCCATTCAGTCCATGGTCACTTGGCTCAGTAGGTTCTGGGCTTTTGATGAGAGAGACATCAGGGCAGGGATGGAATATCAGAGAAAAGCTGCTACTTCATGGTGGCCAGGAAACAGAGCCAGAGGCAAGGGAAAAATAACCTTCAAGAGCAAGTCCTCTGTGACCACCCCCTCAAGTTTCCAACACCTCCCAGTAGCACCAACAGTGGGAACAAGCCTTTAACTTGAGCTTTTGGGGACATCCCAGTTCCAAACTATCACACAGTGGCAACATGGTAAAACTTATGCATGGACCCTAATTTATAAGATCCAAGGAAACTTCTATGACCTACAATGACTTGAAAACTTTATTTATTAGTCTATTACCTCACTGGGCCACTCACGTATGTGATGTTAATTCTGCATTATGTATTACAAATCATGTTCTAAATGTAAATACATTTATTTTTCTACACTTCTGATATTTAGATGTTTCCACCCACACAATTATCCCTGTGCACAGTTATTGTTAGTATTACAATTGATACTATAATGTAATATAATTTAATATGTTACATTATATTATTTACTTAAACTTTATTTTGAGTGTCACTATGCAAACACTATTCTTATCAACCATGTAAGAGTTATTGTAGTCATAGTGCATGATTAATTTTCCAATGAAAAATATAGATGATGGATGTTTTGGATTAACAAGGTATTCACTAGAGGCTAGAGGGACTGAGAAACAATTTAAGGAATAGGGGAATTTGGGATGTGTTCAATGGTACAGAAAAGATTGTGGGATTAGCCAATCCCAAAAAAATGCCAAATGTCTTTTCTGATATAAGGGGTGTGACACAAAAGGGGGTAGGGAGGAAGAGCATGGGAAGAAGACTACCTCTAGATAGGGAAGAGGGGTGGGAGGGAAAGGGAGGGAGAAGGGGAATTGCATTGTACAAAATACATGTATGAAGATATGAATTTGGTGTCAACATATCTTATATACAGAGATATGATAAATTGTGGTATAAACGTGTATTAAGAATTGTAATGCAAAAGATAATAATAATAATAATAATAATAATAATAATAGCTCATGTAAAAAATAAATAAAAATGTAAAACAAAAAAAGATTGTGGGAAAGGATTTCAGGTGGGGAGTGAATTAGACAAAGAAAGCAACTTCGTATAGTATGATTAGCTGATTTAAAAAATAGGCTACTCTTTCTATAGCAGAGAATTGTAGTGGGAGAAAAGGTTCAAATTTAATGTCCACAGCCAAATCTTATCTTTTGATAAATGACGTTTGAGTGAGGATTGGAAGGTGTTTATTCAAGCAGAGTCCACAGGGCTAAAAGCATGCTTTGATTTCATATTCCCTCTATGGGCTTGGTCATGAACCCTCACTTGTACCTTTACAGATGGAGACCCCAGCATATTTGGGTTCATGGAGTGTACACTGCATGAAAGGCATAGAATAAGCGCTTACAGAGATTGAGAGTCTGTGGAAAGCTGAAACTAGCTTCTGACTTACATCTGGGCACTTATTGAACTGCAGAAAGTCCTAGCCTCCTTAAGTAACATAGTGGAGTATGGAATATGGGCAAAGGTCACCAGAATCTCTGCATCTCCCAGGGTGTTCAAGCCATTGTAATGTGCATGATTAGTTTTCCAATGAAAATATAGATGATAGAAAAGTTTGCATTAACAAGATTTTCACTAGAGGCTAGAGGGACTAAGGAATATTTGAGGAATAGGGGAAATTGAGGTGGGTCCTACACATTGTATGAGAATTCTGGAGGTGGCAAGGATTGAAGTCTCTCTGATGGTGGATGTAGAGCCAGGGCAGCTTTCCTGCAGCCTAGACTCTCACAGTGTTCAATGTAGCCAGGAAATGGGCTCCTTAGGTGGTGTGGTGGAATGTGGCTGGGCCATAGCTGTCACAAAGAAGCATGCCCTATAAGCCAGGGAATCCCAGTGATAAGATTCTATGGGGGGCTGGGGATGTGGCTCAAGCGGTAGCGCGCTTGCCTGGCATGCGTGCGGCCCGAGTTAGATCCTCAGCACCACATACAAACAAAGATGTTTTGTCCACCGAAAACTAAAAAAATAAATAAATATTAAAATTCTCTCTCTCTCTCTCTCTCTCTCTCTTAAAAAAAAAAAAAAAAAAAAGAGTCTATGGGATAGACCAGCCAAAGTAGAAACTAAGATTGGGAGTGGTAGAGATCAAAACAGGTCAGGTCTCTTGCATCCCACCCTGTACTAGTTGCTGCAAAAGGGAGTTTTGAAAAACTCACAAAATATGCCCAAGGGAAGAAAATAACACTGGGAGCTTGTCACACCAAGGATACAGATGCTTTGCTACAGTATTAATCACTGAGACTACTTTGTCTTTTCCTGTAATTCCCATCTATAGTGGAGAACTGAGAGTCTGGAGTGTGGAAGTACAGACCATGATCCCCTGTCCCATCACTAAATGATGGGGTCTGATGAGATACTGTTAAGGAAAAGGACTCCAACTCAGCATCCATGGGGCGGGGGTCACTAAAAGGTAAAGATGCTGCCCAAAGTCTGGAGCAAGGGATGGACCATCTGCATGCAACTACAGAGGGAAGGAGTCAAAGCAAATATCAGCTTGCTATTTTCTTCCCTCATTTCTGAGGATTGAACTCAGGGCCTTGCACATGCTGGACAATGTCTCCAACAGTGAGCCACACCCCCTTCCCTTGGTGTTTAACTTTTATTTTGAGACCACTCTTGCTAAGTTCCTCAGACTATCCTCAAACTTATGATCCTCCTGCCTCAGCCTCCTGAGTAGCTGGGATCACAGACCTGTGTCACCCTACCAAGCAGGATCTGGCTACTTCTGAGTCTTCCAGAGCCAGCTACTAGAAGGGTATTTATTGTGCCCAGCTCCTTCCTCTCTCTTTCTGTGTCTGCCTCTCTGCTGCCATGAGGCAGCCAATTTTCTTCCCCCATGTGTCACCTTAGGTCCAAAGCAATGGATCCTGCTGACTGTGAGCTGAAATCATGGTGCAAAATAATCTTCAGGTCCAAAGGTGTCACACGGAAAAAAAGCTAACACAAAGCTCTAGTTGAGAAATGCATCCATGAACAACAGGAAAGAAGGGCTTTGAAATGACTAACAGGGCTCATACTGACTATTGAATATGTCTGTATTTATTAGGATCATTTCTATGGCAAGCATATTTCTTCCAGTAAAATGTTCTTTGGTTTGTGCAATGACACTGAATGTACCAGTGTTTCACTGTATTCTCCTAAGAGCATTATAACCTGAGGCAATCCACTCACTAATGTGAGTCCCAATGCTCAGTGAGCTTTGGCCTGCCTCCTGCCCTGGCAGAGAAGGTTGCCTGACGATGCTTTTCCAAAGTTGACTGTGGTCAGCACTAAGGTGTGTACAGGACACTCTTGCTTCTCACTAACCTGAACATATTTTTTTTTCTACTTATTTATGTTTTCCCAACATATGATATAAATAGTAAAACATGTTTTGGAATAAATCATTAAGGCTCCCTCTAAGGCAAAAATAGGGCATATTTACTAGAAGTCCTTTTAAAAGGTTGGGATTTCCTAAATTCAGGGTACCTCAAATGTGACACAAAACCATTCTGTGAGCTATATCCATCTTGGCCCACATTCGCATGAGCTCATGTGACTCAGAGGCAAATGGGACTGATAGAAGCAGGAAGCTCAAGCTGCCTGTGGTGTCAGAAAGTCCTTTGTCTGACTCAGGAACATCACACCGACATCTATGAAACCATGACAAACCACCTGTTAGGGTACGATACCAGCTTCTCTGCAGTTCTTATCAGGGCACAAAGTGGGTGACCTGAAATTGGAGGGTTAGGATGAGGATCTGAGAGATCACTTTTGGCCATGCTAAATGTAATATGACTTTCAGATATCTAAGTGTAGGTATTAAGTAGATCGTAAGATGTTTGAACAGAGTTCAAAGTTGGGGAATTCATTTTTAACATTTTTTTTTTAGTTGTAGATGGACAAATACTTTTATTTTATTTATCTTTATGTGGGGGTGGGGCTGAGGATTGAGCACGTGCTAGGCAAGTGCTTTACTGCTGAGCTATAACTCCGAAGCTGGGGAATCCTGGCTGGAGATAAATTTGGGATCATTAGTATAGAGCTAGTATTTGAGCAATGGGACTCAATTATATTAACTTGAGGGATAAATGTACATAAATTTTCATATATGGGATCAATCCATTTCCTGTCAATGTAACAAAGTATTTGAAGCTTATTTTAGCTCACAGATTTGGAGACCAAGAATTCAAGATCAGGCAGCCCCAGCTGTTTGGCTCTGGTGAAGCTCCCTTATCCATATCACATCATGGTCAATAGCATCAACAGGAGATCACATGGCAAGAGAGGAAGCTGGAAACCTGGGAGGTGCCAGTCTTGCTCTTAACAACCCATTCTTATGGGAATGAACTCCCTGAGAACAGAATTAATCTTTTTCAGGGAAGAATCCCCCAATGACTTAAATACCTCTTATTATGGTGCCATGGATTAAAGGTACCATTACTTTTCATATCACCACCCTGGGAACTAAGCTTGCAACACATGACCTTTAGGGGACACACTTAAGGCACATGTACATCAAAGCACACATGGGGGCTTGCACAGACACACACACACACACACACATGAGATTGAGATTAGAGCCCTGGGCTATGCCAACATTTAGAGATCTAGAAGAGGAAGAGAGGCCAACAAAGGAGATGGATGATGAAAGGGAATAGCAGATACAAAGAAAACTAGGTGTGTGTTGGGGTGGGGAGTATACCAAGAGGTGAGAAGCCAAGTGTTCCAACAAGTGGAAATGGTCCATGGAGTATTTTTAGAGGAGCAAAATCACTGAGAAACAGAGGAGATGGTGTCCAGGTCCTATTGAACAGGTTTGCCTTCAAAGCAGAAAAAAATTGTTTTGCATTCCCACAGGAGAGCAAGAAAAATAGATGAGTGCAGAGCAGGGAGGGTAGTGAAATTGGTATGGGCAGGGTGAGGTATTTCTCCTTGTTTGATGATCTGTTGTTTCTCTGAAGTGTTTGATGAGGCCAACGGCTGGAAATCAGAGGATAGGGAGCGGTTGTTGGAAGCTTGAGAAAGGTGAAACAGTCATGCCGGAGAGGGGAGCAGGACCACAAAAGGACAGGGACTCACATTAGGACTACATCTGTGTTATAAGTGAATTTGATGTGAGCACACTGGAGGGCTGCTCCTTCTCCAGTGGCACTACACAGACGGGTCGGGGAAAGCAAGCAGACAGAAAGCCAGATCCTAAAGGAGATGCTGGTGTGCATATAGGATGGAAAGAGGATGAAAAAAGGCAGGGGTGTTTGTAAGGAAGCAGTTCTGATTCTGGTTATGGAATCCAGCCATGGAGAGGAGGGACAGGGCTTAAATAGAGTGAGTGCACAGGAGCAGGGGCAGCAGGCAGGTGGGGTGGGGTGGGGCGGCTTGCTCACATGGAGGGCTGACCTTGCCAGAAGAAAAAGGTGATGCAGACAGAGATGGCTATAGTTGTCTGCGTGGGTGGGAGGTGAGTGGAGAAGCCGGCAGATGGAAGAACCAGTAGCCACAAAGGGCAATAAAGTTCTTGTCACAAGTTTTACAAAGGAGCTGGGGTTTGAAAGAAAAATGAAAGCAGTTTGAAAAGGGTGAAGCCAGTGTATAACCCACCTCCCTCTCTTATTGTAAGGAGCTGGTAGGTGCTGCCTGAGCCCAACTGGGAGTTTGTTGTTTTCAAAAGGTCTCTGAGAATTACATGCATGTCTGATTATGTCAAAATGCACCCAACTATTATGTATAACTACAATGCACTAATAAAAACATTTTAAAAAGTTCTTTGTGGAGAAGTTTAAGAGAGAATGGTGTGAGTGGGGCTAGGCTGGGGCTGTGTGGGGCATTATGTAGAACATGGCGAGTTACCCTGGAGGCTGATGTAGTTAGTGAGTGAGAGAAGGGGGCTGTAAGTGGAGGGCCTCACCTCCAAGTTCTACTGACACATGAATGCAGGGATTAAGTTCCTAACACACGAACTTTTGGCAGACACATTTGAACAAGAGCTGGCTGACTCATTTAAACATAAGATGTTCAAAGTTTCTTCTGAAGAGCTGCTTTCACCCAAGTCTAGAAGTTTTACCATATGATAACTATAACATACTTTATATACAAATAGAGGTAAATTGTGGTATATATGAGTAATAAAAATTGTAATGCAAAAAAGTACATTATAAAGGCATGGATTGGTGTGAACATACTCTATATACAAAAATATGAAAAACTGTACTCAATATGTGTAATAAGAACTATAATGCATTCCGCTGTTGTGTATTTAAAAAAGTAAAATCAATAAAACGAAAAAAAAGAGTAATATAAGATACTCTAATTTCAAACTAGACTGGAGCTTATATTTTTCTTCTTGGCATTTTATAATTTATGATAATAGCAACTTCTATGATCTTGTTCAGATGTTTCTAAATTCACTTGAGAAAAATCTGGTCTTTTATAAAATTACTTAAATATATGATTAATTAGAAAATGAATAATATATTGGTCATTGGTGAATTGTATTATGGATGCACACAACTTTATTCCCATACAATGAAAAATCACAGGACACAGAAAGTAGTTTCTAAAAAGCAGTGTGGGACAGCTCTGCGACCTTAGGGGTCCTGCTTCCACACTGGAAGGAGATTGAGAAGAGCCACGTGTTTGCTTTATTTATACAAGAGGGCTTCAGAGAATTTTCATGGAATGTTCTTTTGCCAAGGAGGAAGGCTGTCCAAGCCCAGTGGGTAACGTCCAAGTCTGGAGCTACAGAGCAGCCTCTCTAGCCAAGCAAAGACTGAGGTCACAGCTTTGTGTAATCCATTAAGTGGGAGAAGTCACAAAATGACCTGCAATGCCAGACCCCAAATCTCCTTGGTTCCAAGGCCAACTAGAGGCTTTTCAAGTAGCTTAGGGTGGCCCCCTACAGAAGAGACAAGAAGAGACAGAAAAATGGGACGAACACATATCATGGATAGATCTGGGTAAAGATCTAGATGAAGGACACAGAAGAATTCTTGCAATTGTTCTATAAATTTGAATTTGTATCAAATATCCTTATTCCACATAAGACAGAGTCACTGTAAACATTAACCTGTGATTCCTTTTGACCTCAGGGAACCATAGATAAAAGTTATAAGAGGGAATGAATCTTTTATTTATCCTCCACATTTAATATGGAGTTTTAGTAGAGGAGAAAATTAAGTCAGGGGCAAAGTGAGCTTGGAGACCCTTGCAGGATGAAGGATGACATACAGGCCAAGTGACAGCACATTCTTGGAGAAAGTTGGGGTCACCTGTTTCCATTTCAACTTGGCATCTTCCTGGTGTAGTGTGCTATTAGGTGACCAGGAGACTGCAGTCACAGAACTGTGGCTGAAAGGATCTTGAAGCCATCTGGTTTAGGCACTCAACCTCTGTGGGAGTATTTTGAAACATTTTCTCAGCAGTGTTCACCTTCGCTTTCTGTCCACATACGTGTGATATGAATGTGACCCTTTAACAAATTATTGGCTGGATACATATAATTTCTTTCTTGAGGCAGTCAGCCTTCAAGATGGACAGTGCAAGTCTAAGGGGAAAATAGCTACTAAAGGGCTTGTGGACACTTAACTGTAGCCCCACAAGGGCAGAAGGGTGCTTGTCCTATTTCCTGTTCATTTCAGTAGCACCTGCTTCTGGAAGTGCGCAGATAATGCTTGGTAAATACGTGCATGATGAGCAAATGCTGAGTTCAGAAGAGGGAGGGAAATGAAATGAACAAAAGCAAGCCAAGGAGGAACATGAAGTTGAAGGAAAGGAGAAACAGTGTCTGGGGATTGCTGGGCCAGGACCTGGGCAGAGAGGACCCTGGGGGTTCTGACTGCAGCACCTGGGGTCACTTGAACTCTATAGAAGAAACCTGAGAGTAAGGCTGCGACATAGCCTGAGGACTAGCATTTGAAACCCTGCCATAAAGTACCCTATACCTTAAAGACTGAGGCTGGAAGTATTTGCTTGGGAAGACTTGTGGAGTAACCTGTTAGAACAGACATGTCAGCCTTGCTCAAGAATCAGACAAAGCAAAGGGAGAAGTGATCTGTTCCGGATGCTCTAAGTATCTTTCTAGATCCCATTTTTATCTCTGTGTTCTCCTTGGGTTGTAGAAGATACTGGACTATGTGGAAGATGCCTTAGGATTATTACTCAAAAAGAAAACCTTCATTCCCTTGCATGCTTCCAATAGAGAAGACCAACAGTCGATTAAGGTGTGCCTGTTTTGTCCATAATCATGAGCTTTGGAAAGCATCTTCAATGTTAGGAGGGAAAGCCCCTCTATTCCCATGTCATGAGGCTCAGAAGTGGTTCCAATAATTAAGATAAGAAACAGAGATTGCAGGAGCTAAATATGAACACTGAGGATTTTGAAGAATCTCAGAGTGAAACATCCAGTTTTCTAGGAAGAATATAAGAGTAATGAATCTTTGTACCCCATGTCTCAGGTGCACCTCACAAATCCCAAAGGAGGGGATTTGTTGCTCTGTCAGGAAGCAGGGCTATTCTGTTAGACCCATCCTTGGCCCTTAGACAATGACACAGAGTTTGCTAGGACTATGTCCTTGGTCTCTAGGGGCTGACGATCTTTCTAAACATCTTGAAAAATCCAGGGAAGGTGTGCCTTCTAGAGAACAATGAGCAGGGCACTTCATAGACCAGCATGGTGACATTAAATCCTCAAGGTGCTGAGCTTTTCAAGCCAGGCATATAGACATAGCCCTAGAAGATCTCCGGGAAGCCACCTGCAGTGCCCTTTCCTAAGAACCAGGGTGCGAGCTGCAGCTTGGCTCCACAAAGCATTTACATCTAGTTGCTGCTCTGTCCCTGTGAAATTTTTGGACAAGCCCTGGACTCCAAGGCTAAGGATGCCCTCTCTGCACCTGTTCTCTGAGCTCAATTCAGCTCGCTTGCCCAGTTAGGCTCCTGACACCTGGGGCTCTGAGTGTGACAATGTGACACTTGGTGAGATAAACAAAGATCATCCAACAAAAGAGACCCAGGGACGAGGCAAAGGCTGTGCTTTTGAATGCTGCCTTTGGAGCAGCCAGGAACTCATACACCTCTGGGTGCCTCGTACTGAAGAATTCAATAGAATGCTCAGCTCCCAAACCAAGGGCTCAAAGGAAAGAGATGGCGACAGGAAGCAAGTCCAGTTCTATTTAATGGGATGTCTTGAGCTCTGTCCCTCACACACTGGGTCCCTCCCTTTATCACAAATTGCTCTGGCTCTCCACTGCCTCACAGGGAGGGCTAGAGGCAAATATCACTAGAAAAGAGAAATAGGAACCACCATCAGGGCGGAGGGTGCGCCGGGGCATGGCAGGACTCTGCCCCTGATTTCAGACCCTCCGGCTCACGGCATCCTCCTGGCAGGGCTGGGACACCAGAGTCCTCAGAGAGCAGCTCCACCGCTTCACAGCCAGCCTAGGAAGCAGGCCTTGGGAAACATGTGGTCCCACAGCATGTCATGGAGAAGGGTTCAGGGACATGGGCCTGCAGAGTCATGGCTTGGGCTATGGTAAGGCACAGATGGGGAACTCGTTGGGGCCAGAGCAGGGAGTTCTGTGTTTGCTGATAAGGGGAGGACTGAGCAGAGAGGGCTCTGGGCGTGTGGCCTGAGGAGGAGGAATCAAACTTCAGGCTGTAGCATGGTAAGGAGCCACGAGAGGGTGCCCTGCACGAACAAGAGGGCAGCCAGCGGCAGGTGGTCCAGGGCAGCAGTGGAGGATCCGGATCCCGAGAGGGCCACTGGTGCAGCCCTGAAGCCCGCAGGGGTCTGGTCCTGGGGCTCCACTTTGCCTCCGGAGGATTCCAAGCAGGGCCCCCGAGGAGTGGGGATGATGTCAGGAATCCAGCCTGTTGTGTTTTCTACCAGCTCCTGCAGGTCAGGGAAGAAAAATGGTAACTCCAGAAGCCTCCCTACCAACTTCGTGTCCTTGAAACCTTACTGGGCCATCCCTGTCCTTACAGAAGTCACAGTTTAACTAGGAGGCTCCCACCACATACACACCCTCGGCAGCAGCATCCCACTTCCAACCCTCCTTCCCCAACCCACGTGCCCACCACTGCATTGGCTTCCTTTGTCCTTCTTTTTCCTGCCTTGGCCCAATGCCCTCCCACATGTCCCAGGGTGGGTGCTCCTGGGACACTCACATCGATAGTCTTGATTACCACAATCTGCTGGGACTCCTTGCAGGCTCTCTCAGCCTTCTTGATGCTCTCTGGAGTCCATTCAATGCTGCTCATGACCATGGTACCCTCCATGGGACTGCCATGGGCAGCAGGAGCAGGGCAGGGGGAGAGAGAGCCATTTAGGGTCCACTTAGTGCTTTCCCGCAACGTGTATAAAGCATGCTTGTTAGCAGCCTGAGTTCATGACAGCGTAAACTGTCAGAATGTCTTAGAAGTTAATGAAACAATAATAATGAGTTGACAGAAGGAGGAAGATCATCAGAGTGGAGAGTTTCAGAAACTGAGAAAAGAAGATTATCTTTAAGGACATGGCTTTTTCACATAGGAGTCCAGGAGGATCAAGAGAGGGGCTGCAGGCTGCCGTTGCCAGAGCCTCAGGTGAAATGCAGAGTCTGTGCAGATGTGCATCATAGAAGTTTCAGGGATGCATGAGAGTCCCAGAAAGGATACTTACCACCAAATCATTTAAAAAGAAATACAGTCTTTGAGCCAAACAGTGCTCATGAGAAAGGCACACAGAATGTATATATAAGTGATCCGGCTTGTAGCAGTCGGTTCTCATCTGTTCCACTGAATGACCTCGCTGATATGGAAAACTTCCCACACAATTCCTCTGTGTATCAGAGCTCTAAGTGTCAGACACTGGCAGGAGCAGGGGTGAGGAGGGGAGGGCTGGACAGGCCGTCCACCCAGGACTCCTGGCGCACCAGCCTGGGAGGGAGTGGGTGGGTCTCCTCTTCCTCCTTCCCCAGCCCTCCCCAGATCCCTCCCCGCACATGCGTGGGTTTTATTTCCCAGGTGACTCACTCTGATACCTCCTCCCCCAGCTCACGGGCCACATAGATGATGTCAGGGTAGCCCTGGCAGCTGGAGATGTTATTTCGTGGGTAGTAGAAGAGAAACACAAGACACATCTCGTTGAGAGTGCTGGGACCTCCCTGGAGAAGAGGAGGGAGATGGAGAGACAAAGATGTAAAGCCGACAGAGAGGGATGAGGCAGGCCGAGAGCCTTCTTGGTGGCCACCCTTCCAGAGATGCCCATCCTCTTTTCCCTTAGCATAGGGCCAGCATGTTGGGGCCTCTTCCTTTCTGCTTTTCCATTTCCAATCGGTGGACAATTGTTGATAATATTTTCAAAGAAATATCACACACCATCTGCCCTGTGCTCTGCATTTCCTTTGCCACTGCCTCTCAACTAGTATCAGTCACCCGTCTGTCCTGATGGCAACCTGACCTTAGAGCCATGTGACCATTTGTTCATCACATTTCCTGCCTCCCGTCACCTGCCTCTTCAGTCATCTTCTGCAGCTTCTAGCAAACCTATTAAGAGTACTCCATTTTCATTAAAAAAATTCTTGGATTATATATAATAATTCCAAAGCATTTTTAAATTGCTTTCCTTTACCTGGCAGGTAGCTATGTGGTGGCAGAGGTAGAGGCTGCCCTCTGGGAGATATAGATAGGACAGTGTCATCCCTGCTTCAAGGACTCTTGCCAGCCACGTCTCCTTGCCCTCATCCCACTCGTCCAGTCACCTGTCCTGTTCCCTACCCTCCACACGGGCGCGATGCTTCCTACGCACACTCCATGATTCCCTTCTCAGAGGTTTTCTCACACTTGTCTTTCTCCAGCTCTCCCTGTCTCTGCGGGTCCAAAGCAGGACACGCTCACTTGTGTCACATGATCAGCTCACTGTCTTGGGATTTTTTTCCCTGTGAATTTCCCTACTGCATTATCCCTGTTCTTCTCTTACTGTGTGTATTCCTTTCTACCTCCTATTAGGATCATTTGTAAGGCTGGAGATATTTTCTTTCTTAAACGCACGGGACCCACCAGCCATTCCCTACACATGACTTAGGTGTGGTCCCCTGGGACCATGGTAACTGTGACAGGTATCTGCTACAAGACAGGCAGTATTCTGGAAGTTCCCTGTGAGTCCATGCGTTCTCATACGGTCTGAGGGGCTAGGTTGTAGTACTCTTTATTAACTGGGAAACTGAGGCACAACGAAGTTAGGTCACTTGCCTAAGGTTAGAAAGCTGCTAAATGATGGAGCTGATTTTCAAACACAGGTCACGAGGAGCCCGAGTTCTTGTTCCTATCACTCTAACTTTCCATGGTCTAAAGAGGGTCATCAACAGGGAGTCCCTGTACCCATCCTGGAGGCATGGGGCACTGAGAACATGAATGGATAATGCCACTGGGAGGAGGAACAGTCAGAGTCACTGGATTACCAAAGCCAGGGGCAGAGCTTTCTTTTGGGGCTGTGGTTATTGTGGCCGTAGTGAAGAAAGACCCTTACAAAAATCACAGAGTCACGGTCCAGCGTCTGGTAGCGACACTCTATCAGCAGTTCATCTCCCTGTTCAGGGTGAAACATGAAAGCTGAGATAAGTCACAGAGGGATGGTTCGGTCTTGGCACTTTCTGGGCTGACAACAGCGAGCTCTGATCCTGCTTTCCGCAGGCTCCAGCCAGGCCTCCCCGCCGTGGGCTCCCACCGGCTTGATCACCACCCGGTGTGGTAAGTCTCGCGTCTCCTGAAGATTGAAGTCATAGGAGTCATCTTTACAGATTGTTTGGAGTTGTGTTCCATTTCTACAGAGAGAAGGAGAGAAGACAGAAACAAAAAGATGACGTCGGAGGGGGTCTGCCAATAAAGATGCAGCATGCGGGGACCTTCTGGAGACACAAATTGTCCATTAAAATAAATAAGAAGCCCCTCTTTCCACAGCCTTATGTGGTCACCTCTATTCTGGGGACAGTGCGAGCTCCCCCTTATTCTCAACCAAGCAAAACCTTATGCTGAAGAATCTTTTCCCTTATACAGAAGGGCAAGTCAAATCAAGTCTTCCCTTACCTGTACTGCACAGCCTGCACCGCCTGCCCAGCCAAGTGGGTGTGGAGCAGGTAGCCAAACACCTGGATGTCAGCCACTGGGGTGCCGTTCATCTGCAGCAGGAGGGAGGCACTCCTGGTTTGCTGAGAACCCTGATCTTGCTCCTTTCTTCCCTTCGTAATTGACACCTTCCTCTTGTAATTGACACCCTGCTCCCCGAACCCCCAAACCCTGACACCTTTTCTCCCTTGTATGATTCATGCTATTTATTTTCCTGAGCACCAGCCTACGATCATTATAAAAGTCTGAGGCTCAGGCTCTTCAGCTTGGTGATCAGACCAGATCTGTGATGGGGAACAGGGGACCTCGGGAAAGGCTTGTCTCCCAGCTTTACCTCTTCAAACTTCTCTGTCTTACACAGCCCGTAGGACATAAAGGACTCAGCACCCGGGGGAATGAAGTGTATGGGGAATGTGAAGACACCCAGCTGGAGGACTCCCATGTCGTATTCGCGCAGGTGAGAGGTGTAGTATAGTCGGATCCCTGATGTGTCATATAAACCTGGTGCAGAAGGAAGGACAGTGGGTCACGGTGTGTAGAGGAAGAGGTGTAGGAAAGCTGGGTGGGCTGAGACCCACAGAGTCAGCATGCAACGCATTCCCAACACCTCGAGGAACCAGCCGACCTCACCAACTGCCCTCCTCCAGGTCCTCTGCAGGCTCACCGGGAAGGTTGTGGAAATTGCTGTAGTGAATCTCTAGTCGAATCCACTGAGGGTCCAAGGGGGTCCCAAGAGAGATGCCCACATTGTCTGGAAACTGGTAACTCTGTTGGAGGGATGGAGATTTGGCAGCAAGAAGGACTGGAACTAGGTGCCAATCCAAGGTTCCTGCCTGGTTTTCTAACCTTCACCCCAACCTTCCCTATCCCCATCTTCCATTAGCCAGCAATGCTCCCTGCTCAACAGCATGCTCCCCATAAGCCATGCGTCACCCCCACCGCAGGACTCACAGTGCCCCCGACAGCCCAGCCCACGATGACCTGTGAGCAGAGGGAGAAGTCAGGGTCGGCCCCGTAGCAGTCGTTGATGCCCTTGGGGAGCACACTGGCATTGCCACAGGCATACACCAGGATGTGATGCACCATAGTCTCATTGTGCTCCACCAGCTTGGGCTCGAACTACACAGAGAAAGGAGGGCAGAATGGGGTCAAGTGTCCCTGCCTTCAATCCTTATTCTCCCCACTCCTTTTCCCCGCTACAACTATGGCATTCTCCACTTCTGTCCAGTTCTCTTCCTCTTCTATTTCCTTTCTCTGTTTCTTTTCCCCAAGCGATATTTTTCCCAACTCTGCCTGACTCTCCTGTCAAGGCTTTAAACCTCTTTCCTGAAACCACAGCACATGGTTCTACATCCAGCTAGGGACATTCCAAGGCCTCTGACTCTCTTTAGTGTTAGGCTTGGGTCTGGAATATCTACCAAAGGCTCATGTGTTGCAGGCCTGGTCACCCGTGCAGCAATGTTCAGAGTTGGAAATGATTGGATCATAAGGGCTTTGACCTCATTGATGGATTAACCCACTGATAGGTGAATGGACTAAGGGAGGTGGTGGAAATTGTAGGTAATCGGGCGTGATTGGAAGAAGTAGGTCTCTGAGGCTGTGCCCTGGAAGCGTATTTCTTGTCCTTGGTTATCCCTGCTCCCTACTCTGGCTGCCATGAGCAGAGAAACGTCTCTCTGTTGCACCCTTCTGTCATAATGCTCTGCCTCACCTCAGGCCCAAAGCAATGGCATCAGCTGACTGTGGACCTCCAAAGCGATCAACCCAAAGAAATCTTTCCTCTTCTAAGTTGTTTTTCTCAAGTATTTGTTACAGTAATGGACAGGTGACTAACACACTCTAACCTCAGTTGGTGCATGATCTCTGAGAATGTATCCATACTCAATTTTCTAAAAAACAAAAAAGTGGCTTCCATACAAAACTTGACCCTTACTATAAGATCCTATTTTCAGGTACTTGATAAGACTAAACACTTCATATACAAAGTTAGATGACCAAGTTTGAGTTCACTCTAGCTTTGTTGACTTCCTGACAGCCCAAAGCCACTTCCCCTTCCTGATTTTTACCTCTTTCTGGGCCATCAGAGCACAATTCTAGGGCTTACTCTTTGCAAGTGCTATTGTTTAGTAAACTCTGTCAAAAATCTCCACTGCATTGTGAGGCTTGCGTAAAATAGTGCAGGTAGGTATAGTCCTAGGCTCAGGAAATTATGTTAATACCACCCCCACCAAGTCCCAGATGGTTCCATTCTCCCAGCTGCTTCCCTATGGCTCCTTCTAGAGACTCTGTGTGAGTGCCTTCCCCACTTGGCGGCCTCCCCAGTCTGTTCACATACCTTGTAAATGTGATGCTTCTTGCTGACGATGGGTAGAGGAAGAAAGGTACAGGCATATGTGGTATCATCTTCTGGAATGAGGAACTGGGGAAGGGGACCCAGAAGGCAAGCAGGGTGAGGGCAGGGTTCTCAAAGATGCCAGGGGAAGGATGGGCCAGGGAGGGGGTTCACTTGAGGGCTACGTGGGCAGTCTTTGGGAGTAACCTCACCCCAAGGAATGTGCTGAACATGGGGTTCCAGAGGAGGGGTCTGGGTTGAGTGGAGAGATGGAAAGGGAGGTGGTGGGGTGGAGGGGCTTACATCAGTGATCTCCAGGTCATGGATGATGATCTCCTTGGGGACCTCCAGATCGTCAGGGTGGAACATTTGTAGTAGGAAGATGGACTTAACAAAAGTACGCTCGGGATCCAGCTTCAGTGTGTCATCCAGGCCATAGGCAGTCAGCACCCTGATGGTGTCACTCTGGGGGTGCCGTGAGCATTGAGGGGCTGCCCCCACAAGAAGCACTTCACATAGATGTGCACCCAAGACCCTAATCAAGCCTCGCATGTTTACACAGTGGAAGGGAAAGGAGTTTGGCCTGGAGACTAGTCTGAATCTAGTTCCACTCAGAGTTGAACTTTCAGGTCACCTTGAACAATCAGGGCATCCTCACATTCCCTCTCTGTGCCTGGTCCACAGCCTCAAAATGAAAGAGTAGAACTGAACACAGGAATTCTAACATTCTCAGGTTCAGGGACAGTGGGTTCTTCAAGGAGGGGTGGGTGCAGAGTCATTGGCGGAGGGCAGGGCAGTCTGTGGAGAGCTTGTGGATTTCCAGAGATGGCACAATTGAAGTAGTCCCTGGGAAGTCTGGGAGGGACAGATGCCCTAGGAATTGTGCGACTGGAGGCAATGTACCTCCCCAGAACCCAGAGTTGTGTGTGGATAGTGCTTTTCTCCCTCCCCTGTTTTACCGTGATGTCTTGATCATGAGGATCACAGGAGCGGAAGGGCCTGGAAAAGCGCATGGTTGTGTAGACAGCGTCTTCTGTTAGCCCCAGCAGCTCGGCATCCTGGCTCCCATCCTCCTCTAGGGTGTTTTCATCCACAAGGTGCTGATCCTAGGGTCCAGGGAAAGTTGAGGAGTAAGAACCAGAAGCTCAAATCATCATGCTTTGGGGCAGCAGGTGTCCATTTATCTCCCACAGGGCACCGATACCACAGAACCCAGGTCTGCTTTATTATTGTATTTCCTTCTAGGGTAGAGCACAGCTTCAAGGGTTGGGTTCTCAGAGCCTATGTTTCAAACAGCTTTGAGCTTTTCCCAGTGACCTGTGTTTAGTAGGCTGTTAGCAAAGAAGGGGTGCAAGAGTCTCTCACAGTCTAATGGTTGTTCTCCTAGCAGCCTTGAAAACATGCATTCTGGAAGACCTAGGCTACAAACTCTAGGCTAGATCATTCTTGTAGGGAGAGACCAGCAGTCAGCAGGAGTTCTGAGAGTGTGTTTGGTCATGTTTGGAGAATATGGGTGTTTTCTGGACACAAAGCCATCTTCAACCTAACGAAGGCACTCATCCCTGGACAGGAGTCACCCTTAGACTTACCGAGAAATAGACATTGCCATCAGGCAGGACTCCTCCAACAACCAGGTCACTTCCCACCACAGTGTGGCGGTGGCTGATGCCCAAGCCCACCCAGCCAGCTGTCCGGACCTGGAGCTCAAAAGTGATGACCTCAGCCTCAAAGTCAAAGTCCCAGAGCAGGAAAATGACATTGGAAGGATCTAGGAACCTGGAATAGCGCAGGCGGGATGTGGGGCTGAGGTGGCTGCCTGGGCAGGTGTCTGACAGGACCAGAAGTAGAAAAAGTTTAAAGAGAAGGACACAGGTCATGGCTCCTGCGACCTGGAGCATCTCTCCTGCAGATGAAAACTCAAGAGCTCTGGACTTATATGTCTGTACCTGTGCCAGGCACCATGCCATGAGGGAGGGTCAGGCTGGGATCTTCTGATCTGATTATCCTCTGGGTTCTGAGTGGTGCCACTTGCATAAGTGGAGTTCAGATGTCCAGAGAGGGCACGGGGCAGGTTTCTCTCACCCTGGAGGGGACCTAGCATGAAATTCTCCTGAGTAAATCACTCAGGTTTCCCACCCCAAATGCAGGTCAGTCTCTTGCCCATGGAGACCCTGCAGAGTCAAGGAGGATTCGGCATCTCCCTGCTTTTCTTCCCTTCCTGTCTCTCTCTCTCTCTCTGCCTCTCTGTCTCTCCTTGCCTTGGTTCGCTCCCCCATCCTGGATCCTTAGATATCCTTACTAAGCGCTCTGTCTCTGGCATGTTCCCTCCACCCCCAGTTTAGATGGGTGTTTCCCATTTTGTCTGTGCAGACTAAGGCACTAGTGGGGGTGTGTGTAAACCTAGTCTCTCAGTCCTTGGTACCATGTAGGGAGGAGGNACCTGAGTGCAGGTCTGATGACCAGCGGGGGAGGCCACTCGGTGGGTTGAGGGAGGAAGAGAGAGATGAAGCCCTAGAGCACCATAGGCAGAGCAGGTGCTCCCTAATCCCAGGAAGGACACCTAGAGGTGAAAGAACCACAATCAGCTTCCCAGGTGGGCAAGTCCAAGTCCAGGGCAGCTTTGATTTTCATCACATTCCTGGGGAGGAACAAGAAGGAGAAGGAGTGAGGGGAGAAGAGGGAGAAAATGAGAAACAGACATGCACATGCCTTTGGGCTGCCACCCATGAGCTGCCGCTCAACAGAGCCACATTTTACTGACTCTCCTGGGAGGCTTGGCCCGATTTCTCCAGGTGCGAGCACATTGGTTTTATTGTTTTATTACATAAACAATAACAGCACAAAGGGAATATTAGAATAACAGAGTGGAAAGAAACTTCAGACCCTCTTAATTTTCCAAAAGTTCCAAACCATTTACTTTTAGATAAGGAAATGGGAGCACCAAGGGGCATGCCCTGGGTTTGCTCTTTTCATTATTTTCTTAGGTCCTTGACCCCCACAGGACAGCAGAGCCCTGAATGTTCTTCCTCCATGGTTCATCCTGATGGAGGGAGTTGGTGTCATTTGTTAGCTGCTTTGTAGGCAGGGTCCAAAGTCTCACTCTAGTTCCAGACTTATTTCCTTCTGGTTATTGACACAGCCACCCAAGGGCTGTGGTTCACCTCATGCGACCCCTTTGCCTGTTCTCTACTTGGAAATGGACAGGACATGTGCCCATGGGCTTGCCCAACACACTCTGGCCATGCATCCCCACACAGGAGTGCAGCTCATGGAGTGTGTGCGGTGAGTGGAGAACGCTGGGGTGAGCTGCGTTGTCTTCATTCAGTGCCTGCATAATCTTTGAATCACACATTAAGCTCAAAAGCTGGTGAAGCTGTTTGCAACTGAGGTGCTGTGGGGGAGAAAAACAAATGTCCCCAAGGGGCAGCTACAATCTCCATCGTTGGACCTGGCAGAGAAAGTGGGGATCCAGGCAGCCATCTGGAAGCCAGGGGCTTAGTGTGGCTGGGAACAGAGTGGCCAAGACTGAAGACAAAGTCATACTTGGGGAGGCCCTGACCTTGAGGAGGAGGAACACCAGGGAGGAGATAACAGGAGTACTGGAGACACTCTGATCCCAATCTCATCTGAGGATTAGGCTGAAGACGGGGGACAGGACAGCCGGTCCTGTAAATGGAGAAGGGCCTAGGATCCCTAATCCTGCAATCTGTCCTGCCAGCCGAAGCACCGTTCTCAGGGAAGAGGCAGGGTTCTCATGAAAGAGCAGGAAGCCGGCCATTATGGACCCAGGAAATCCCTTCTTCTGGCCCTTGTCTGTAGGACACTAGGCCATTGCTGCACATTTTGGAGGGTCCCCAGGGAGATGGGCCTGGTGTCTGGGTCACCCAAGTCCCTTTTTTCTTTTACCCAGTGTCTGTGATGGGGCTGGCACTGAGTAAAACCCAGTGCAGTTCCAGGTCTTGAAAGGTAAAGTTCAGTGGCTAAACTGGCCCGTGTCTCTATACTGTCATCCACGAGCTGCTGAGGCTGGAGAGAGGGCAGACACAGGGCCTTTTCAGTGGCATTTTCCAGATTGTTGGTTTTCAAACTGGAAACAAGGAGTCCTCTTATCAGTGATACACAGTCAAGAGAACTTGTGCTTCCAATTTCAGCTGGTTACTAAGTGATAAGCAGTTGAAGACAGAAGTTACCATTAACTCTACCATATTTTAATTGGATTTAAAATTTAACACTGCAATAATAAAATGCAGTTATTACTGAATGCTTAGCCTGTGCCAAGCTCTATTTTAAGAATATTTTCATGTACCGATGCATTCACTCTTACAAAATAGTTTTCAATATTATCTCCCTTTTGTAGATGAAGAAACTGAGGGCCACTAGGCAGGAGAGACAGCAAAGTGAGCAGTTGGAAAATATATAATTAGTTATATTTATATACATGAGTTACTATAAATCAATCAAATGTGATTAAATATATTTAATAAATTAATAAATGTATGTTTAATAATTAAATATTATTTTAAATAAGTGATAAAAATGCCCACGAGGTAAAAGAAAAAGAAAGTAACTTTATTAGTAAATAAGCATTACACTGGAAAGTGAGGCACATGAATCTTAATTTACTAAAAAGTTGCAAAGACGGATATAACCCACCATGAGTGTATTCTTAAGATGAACTTGGAGGGCTTCACAGACCCATTTGTCAGACACCCTTCATCTTAGACTCACTTGGCAACTGGAGTACATCCATGTTGCCCCCAACCAAATAAAAAACTTCCTATGTCTTTACAACAGAAAGTAGTTTTGCAACTTGAAATAAGGTTTTTACTTAATTTGGACTTCTGCACTAGGCTCTTTGCTAAATTAAGTTAGGTTTCTACCTGAGTTAAGCCAGGTTCCCAATAGAAGGCTGCTACTTCCTTGGGACCTGGGAGATAGGGGCAGCCAACCTTAACCCTGAGGATTAAATTTCAAAGAAATGGTCCTCGAGAAGATGTCATTCTTGGGTTTTAAAGCTAGCAAGGGGTTTAACTGAGCTTTTCGAAAGATTTTCAAACATTCCAAACAGACAGGGGGAATTTATCATTCCAAGTTCTCTAATGAAAATGCTTCAAGAAAAGGGAGGATAATTGGGCTGGGGTTGTGGCTCAGTGATAGAGCACTTGCCTAGCGTGTGTGAGGCACTGGGTTCCATTCTCAGCACTGCATATAAATAAATGAATAAAATAAAGGTCCATCAACATCTAAAAAGAATTCAAAAAAAGAAAAGGGAGGGTAAGGAAGGAGTCTTCCCTTTTTTCTCCACGGAATTTGTATTGGTCCTCACAGAGTCAGGCACAGATCATTGATGATGGGTGACCATTATCATACACTTGCCATACATGGTCATGCCTCAGTGTGGCCCTGTAACAGCCTCCAGCGTAAGTGGAGCATGTGGGCCAGGGATGACGGCTCAGTTCTATAAGCCTTATTTGGTTGTGTTGAGATATTTTGATCCCTTGCAACGATCTGAGGCTTGGATTTCGACTACCTCCAGGTATCTTGGGGTGCAGGAGAGGGTGCCAGGCCTCCCTTCAAAGAGGTCTTCAGGAATATGGGGAGTGCAGGGGGAGGGTGGGAGTGCATGGGGAAGCTCAGGAAGCAGGAAATCACAGAAGCCTTTTGTTTGAACTTTGTGCTTCAGAGAAATGAGACAACATATTTGGTTTCCTGAAGAAGCCACGCCCTTTGGCACCTCAGGCCAATAGACCCAGCCTCTGATTGCTGTCTTACAGGCGAGATCCTGCTTTGTCTCACAGCGCTTCAGGAGAGAGCCAGAGGGGCCAGGGGATGGGGCCATTTTCCATTGTGTGCGTCTGGGTGCTCCTGGCTGCAGACCTGAGTGCAGGTCTGATGACCAGCGGGGGAGGCCACTCGGTGGGTTGAGGGAGGAAGAGAGAGATGAAGCCCTAGAGCACCATAGGCAGAGCAGGTGCTCCCTAATCCCAGTCTTGGACAATGCCCTAGGGACAGCCTCTCCCCTGGCAAGTGTCCCTTCTGCTCCCTGCAGCCTCCTGTCAGTGTCACTCATGGACTCCCTCCCCAGAAATGAGCTCAGTTTGTTACCCCCCTGCAACCATTGTCTGTGCCTTCGCTTCCACCAGCCTTTGTGTTCCAGACCCCTCTGCAAGCCTGGTGGAGCAAAGGCCCAGGTGGGTTCTGGTACCACGTGGACAAGCTGAGACTCTGCACTGCATCCTGAGGAATTCCCAGTACCCCTGGATGAGCTGGTACCAACAGGATCTCCAGCAGCAGTTTCAGTGGCTGGCCACTCTGGGAAGCCCTGGGGACAAGGAGGCTATATCCCTTCCAGGAGCCAATTACCTGGCCACATGGGTCAGTGACACGGAGCTGAGGCTGCACGTGACCAACGTCACCCAGGGAAGAGTCCTGTTCTGTACCTGCAGCAAAGACACAGTGAGAAACCCTCCTGGGCCCTTTGAATAAAAACCACACACACAGACACCCTGGTTTCTAGGATCTCTTCTGCCTGCTTCCTCCTCGCCTTCACCCTCCCTTCTTGCTCTAACCAAAAGTGGAATCTCCTGCTGATTTACCATTTGACTTTCTCTGCTTAAACAGCACAGCAATCTCATCCCAGCTTCTAGAGGGCTTGAGTGTGAACACTTGTGTGTGTTGGGGAAGGCTCTTATTTTACCTAAACCTCAATCAACTAGCAATAGGTGTTCTTTCCATAATTTGCATACATAAAAAGCATATTGCATGATAATGCGGTATCAATCCCAAAAGTGAGAAACCTGGAGAAACTCTGGAAGCTCAATAAAGGCATGGGCGGAATTGCTGAGTGTGTAGCCTCCCCTTCACACCCCTAGAATAAACTCCTATTTTATTTTTCTGATGACATCTCCATTCTCATTACTCATACTTATCTCAACTCCTTACACCTCAAACTCAAGCTTATCTTTAAGACAGTAAGACCTCCCAAAAGAGCAAGGTCTGGATCTGCAGGGGAGGGATTCCTGAATATTGTCCCATAAAGCCACAAGTCAGAACTGACTCTGAGGTCATTCCTAGAGCAAGGAGTGGAATGAGGAGGCACAAGCTCCAGGCTAAGTGTTGGGTAGTACCTTGGAAGATTGGAAGTGCAGAATGAAGAGGGATGGAGGGATGGAGGGAGGGAGGTAGGGGGGGAGAGAGAGAGAGAGAGAGAGAGAGAGAGAGAGAGAGAGAGATCCTAAGTCCATAGGAAGGGCTTCTGTAGCTGAGCCACTCTGCTTCTAGATTGAATGTCTATATCCCAGGGGTGTAGACCACGTGGGCACACAACCAGGATGCAGGTGGCAATGAACAGCTGCAAAGGCAGATCCAAAGTACCGGATCACTAATGGTGCTGTGGGTTGTGTGGTAGAGACGCTGGCAGGGCTGTTTCCTAAGCCCCTGTGATTAAGGAGTTTTTCCATTAGGGGTCACCATTCACCCACCGTTCTCCATGATGTGTGTGGTGTTGGTTGGGAGGCCTAGCACACTGGAAGGGGTCTCCTGTATTCTTCCCTTCCTTCCCTCAGCCTCCTGTCTGTCTCCCCCATGTCCCCTTCCCACAGAAAGATCTCCAGATGGGTGTCATCTGGCGGCAATATTGCTTTGGTGCAGCCTGGGGCTGGGCAGGCCAGCTTGGGTGCCACCACCCTTGTTCAGGTTTGCATGTTCCTGATCTTTCCTAAAATATTATGTGCTGTTGAAAAAGATGGCTTTGTTGTGTGACAGCGGGGACAGAGGACAAACAGGCTTTCTTCTCATGACCCAAGGGACATTCTGAGACATCCATTCTTATCTTCAAATAATTCTCCTACCTTCTTGACATAACAGCTAGAATCCCATCACTATTTCTTTGGATTACAGTTCTGTCAATAATTAGATTAGAAATAGACCAGAAGAAGTAAATCTGAAGGTTCCCCAAGGTAGTTTTTAACACTGGAACATGATTCACCTGTCACTACTTGAAGGTACAATCAATCCGATTGGAAAATAGAACTTCAAAGACTAGATGGAGATGTAGGGAAGTTGGAGAAACAGATAATTTGAAAGTGGTTTCTCACTGGCAGGAGAGAACCTTGGTGAGGGTCACAGATACCCACTGGGAACTGGAGAGGGTGGGACATGTTTGCAGGAGGAGGAAAAACGAGAGCATGAGGAACGGCCCCTAGACAGGCTTGGACTGCTACCCTGCTTTTTCAATTTCAACCTGTCGTGGGCCAGCCATGAGAGATTGCAGAAAAATATCTGCTGTATGTTTTATGTTTAAAAGCCTCTCTCTCAGGCTGTATAAGGCCCAGGTGCCTGAGTAGGAGAAGTTACATATCAGAATGTTCTTTGGCTCTCTGATTCTGATTAATTTATTTTGTGGACTTGATCCATAGTTTCTCCTCTGGTTGGAGAAAGATAAACACAGGCGCTACATTGAAATGTTTGTGTCCCCTCCAAAATGTATGTTGAGATTCAATCCCCAGTGTAGTAGGAGCCCTTAGGAGGTGACTAGCACCTGAGGGATCCATTTTCATGGACAGGAATAGTGCCTTGTCAATGTGCTCCAAGGAGAGAACTGGTGTTTTTGTTTTGTTTTATTTATTGCCCTTTTGCATTCTGCCACGTGAGGATACAGCTACATGATGTCATGACACCAACACAATGTCATGATCTTGGAGTTGTCAGTCTCCAAAGCTGTAAGAAAGAAATAAATTTCAGTTGTTTTTAAACTATCTAGTCTCAGGTATTTTGTAATAACAGCACGAATGGACTAAGACAGTAGCTATAAAGAAATGGTAACATATTCCCCAATCCTCCTGTAGCAAAGGCTTATTGAATGCCAGCTGTGTACTAAATACCATGGCACATGACTTTGGTGAGTCCTCTTTTTCCTTCTCAACAATCCAGAGACATATGATTTGTCCCACTTTATAGATAAAGAAAGCAGGACCAAAGAGGCTAAGTTAGCTAAAGGTGGAAGAGAGTGCTCTTTTAAAAACTCTTATTATAATGGATTTGAGTCTTTTGGTCTTGGTGAAAACAGAGGTAATAGATGATTTAAGAATTGGATGAGCTCTCAGTGGAGGTGCTGATGGCAGAGATCAAAGAGTGGGGAGGATGGAAATTACACAAGGGAATCCATTCACCAAAGCCTATTGGAATGAGGGGGAAAGGGCAAGCTGGCAGAGTCCAGGCCACGTGGTGAGCAAGGGCACTGCAGGTTGAGGAGAGGCTGCGTGGAGAGGAAGAAACTAGCTGTTAGTCCCTGGGAAGGCTGGCAGTGGGTGCTGGTGCCCACAGGGGATTTCAGAATCCTCTGGGGAGATAAGGCAGAGTCTTGGCTTGTAAAAGCAGGGCAGTCAAACAAGATTGTCAAGACAAAGGTAGTAGTAATAGAACTGGGATGAAAGGGGGACTTCGTTGCATGGTTGCATGAACAGAACAGAAGTCCCATTGTTTTACTGGGAAGGTGTAACAGCAAGCGTGGCTTGGTGACAAGTCACTGGAGCCAGGAGGATGTTTGAATTCTCTCAACTAAAATAGGACTGGCCCCCTGTTTTGAGATGCTGACATGGGGCTCAAGAGACTACAGATGTGCCAAATAGATGAATAGACATAGGGATTTAGGGGCATAAAGGGACAGGCAAAAGCAAATTTTCATGTGCACTTTGTAGTCAAAGCAAATCCTACCTGTGATTTTTAACAACTTAATAATTATTTTGAAAAACAAATCAAAAGACTGGGAAAGAGAGACAAAGAAAAGACATTTGTTTTCTGATAAATACATTTGATTTTGTTCAAAACAGTAGAAATCCAAAAATAAAATTTATTTTATATATGTATTCCCAAAAGGATAGCATTTTGTTTTTTTTCCTCTATATTTTTTATTGGTGCACTACGGTTGTACATATTGTGACTGGTTGTTACATATTCATATATACACACAATATATCATCAATATAATTTGGCCAGTATTATTCCCCAGCACTTGCTCCCTGCCCCCCCATCACCTGAAGTCCCTTTCCTTTACTGATCTCTCTTTGATTTTTAGTATATATACACCAACTTTGTTTTCCCTTTTCCTCTCTAGCTTCTGCATGAAAGAAAACATACAACCCTTAACCTTCTGAGTTTGATTTATATTACTTAACCTAATGGTCTCTGGTTATATGCATTTTCCTGCAAATGCCATGGTTTCATTTTTCTTTATGGCTGAATTAAACTCCAATGTGTATATATGCCACATTTTCTTTATTTATTCATCCATTGAGGGACCTAGGCTGGTTCTGTAGTTTGGCTGTTGTGAATTGCGCTGTTTTAAAAATAGGTATGCATGTTTCACTGTATTAAGATGACTTCAATTCTTCAGGAGAAAATTGAGAAGTGGCATTAACTGGGTCACCTGGTGATTCCATACCTAGCCTTTTGAGGAGCTTCCATACTGATTTCCATCGTGGCTGGGCTAGAAATTGCATATATTTCAACTGTGTGATTTGATGATGAAATGACCACCACACTCAAGCTTATCAACATACTCGTCATCTCACAGTTACCTTTTGTGTGTGCCTGTGGTGAGGACACTTAAGACGTACTGTTGAGAGCCACAGCCGAAGGGGCCCCAGCAAACTTCCAGCTGCCAGCAAACTTCCAGCTGCCGGCTGATGATTGGCTTACAGCGGCCCCAGCAACATCTAGCTGGTTGGCTCCTCTGCGGTGATGCTCATTGGGCTGTTTCCCTGCCCTTTCAGACCATGGAGCTGCTCATTGGGGGACTTTTTTGGCTCCGCCCACGTGACCCAGCCAATCGGCCTCAAGAGCAGGAGGATTGTGGGAGGTGGAGAGAAGCTTGTGTGGGAGAGAGAGGCTTGTGGAAAGCCGGTGGTGGCAGTTGAGGCTCTGAGGGTTTTTCCTGAGAGGCTGTTTTGTTTGGCGTGTGTGGTTCTAAAAATAAAGTTAGTTTCTTTTGACAAGTGGCTCCTGATTGTGCCCAGCCAGACTGCGGCAATGTACCACCTTAGAAATTTCAAGGAAGGGTGCAACACAACATTGTTAATTATAGTCACCATGAATATTAAACCTCCAAGCTCATTAATCTGATATATATGAAACTTTTGGTACCATCGACTAACATTTTTCCCTCCCCAGAGGCCCTGGAACCACTCCATGCTTCTAAGAATTTGACTATTTTAGTTCCCCTATGTACATGAGAACATGCAGCTGTTGTCTTTCTGTGCCTTAACATAATATTCTCCAGGTTCTTAACATAATGTTTTCTTAGCCTAAAGCTCTTCAGGCTGATCCATGTTATTGATACTTACCTTGACAAGTCCTTGCTTCCCGAATGTTGAAGTATAACACCGGAGAAGCACACCAAGGCAAGTGCAGAGTGGAAAGTAAAAGGCTTTACTAAAGGACAACAGAGAAGACCTCCCCCCACCGCCCACCCAGGAAGAAAGGGACCTTACAGGCAGAATCCCTGGGTTGAGAAGGTCTCATCCCTTTTTATATCTAAGGTCTTTATGCCTGTCCTTTATCTTGCTTATTTTCCTTTATCCTGCATATGATGAGGGAGGCAGGTGGGAAGGCAGGTGGGAAGGCAGGTGGAATTGATTAGCACCTCCCTATCTGCTGGGAGCTGCCTCATTAATAGTTCTTTGTGTGTGGGCGGGGAGGGCTTGGGGATATTAACATTTCAATCTCCCAGGTATAGTTTCTGATTTCCCAGACTCAGATGGGAATCTATTTTTTCTCTATTAAACTGTATATCAGACCTGATTTACCTAGCTACACTAACTACCTATCTTGAAATCTGGCTTCATTATTGTAAATGGAAGTATCTCCTGTTTCAAGGATAATATTCTTTTAAGGCTAATATTTCCTTTATCTATTCATCTGTTGATGGACATTTAGTTTGTCTCCATGTTTTGGCCATTGTGAATAATGCATCAATGAACACAGAAGTAAAGATATTCCCCTCAAGGTACAGACTTTTGGATATATGTCTAAAAGTGGGTTATTATGTCCTATGGTAACTAAATTTAATTCTTAGGGCCCTCCATAATATTTTACATAATGACTGCACTGACAATGAATAAATGTTCTTCTTTCTCCGCATCCGTGCCACCACTTGTTATCCTTCTTGGTTTTGAGAACAGCCATTTAACGAACGTGAGGTGATATCTACTTGTATTTGTGATTTGTGTTCACCTGATGATTAGTGATGTTGAGAGTTTGGTTTTGCTTGATATATTGTTACCAATTACATGTGTGCTACCGTGATAGGACCACCCCTTCCAGGGATGCTTGAGGAAAATGAGTGGAATTCTTAGGAGACAGAAGTTCAATTAACATATCCAGTTGTTCTCTTTCCTGAGATTAAGATTTATATAAATTTCTGGGGAGTTGCTAGGGCTCTGTCCTTATAGGCACTCGGAAAGAGCAAGATGGGAGGAATGGGAACAAATTCTTTGTGGAAGATTTGTGTATTGTAGTAGAATTTTTCAAGGTCAACTTGGAGCAGGATAATAATTGTGTTCTCTGAGAATTCTCACATTAAATACTCCTCTTCAGAAGATTTTGGTGATCCATTGGACAGGACAGTCTGCTCTCAACTTCCTCCATATGCTTCCAAATGCTTGTGAAAGAGCTTCATGAACAGTGAACAATAGAGACAAGTGGACCACGTGCATGGCTGAGTATCAAAGACTTCTTGTAAGTCTGACCCTGATACCACTATTCTTGTAGACCTAGAGTCAACAACCTACATCAGTTATCAACATCAGTTTACCACTGTATCCCATGTTTCCCATCTGCCACGTGGAGGTAAGGGGGGCCTTTCTGTCATAGCATAGTAGCTATTTGTCTTCACTATCACCACTGCCCTAGCATCCCCATCCTCAAATTACGTGAATGTCTTATGCATTCCACAAAAAAAGGAATATATTCAGCAACTGAGGAAGTCCCCTCCTAGTGCTCATGGTGAAACCTGGGGATGGCACCCAGGTCCGTGGAATTCAGGGACCTCACATTTGTTGCTCCCCAGAATCAACTGGTCTTATACAGCATAGTGTGACCTGTTGAAATCTTTGTACCAGTTCAAGCTGAGAAACATCCTCAGAGGTTGAGGTGGTCTCTTGCAAAATCGTTTCAATGCCACTTGTTTCTCCAATAACTAAAATTTTAGCTAATGAAATATATGAATGTGAAGCTCTCATAATTGTTGCTTAATAATTCATACACAAAAACTCTTCTTCTAGGCATCCCAAGCTAGGCATAACTGATTCGGTGGTTTTAGAACCTTTGAGAGGACAATGTATTGTTGGAACTTGGGTTTCCTGAGACAGGTTTTCTTCTCCCCCAGCTGTACTGAAAAGCTAGTGGCCACAGGCTGAACTCACTGGAACCTGTTTTTTGCTTCTGCTTTGTTAACCCTCAGTCAAATAGCCACAGGACTCTCTCCTGTAAACCTACACATTAAAATGCTCTGGTGGTTACCAAAGCTGCAGAGTTGAGATGAAAAGAAAAGTAAACAGGAAAGAAAGAAGACAGAGTGACAGCCAGGAGAAAGTAGAGCTTCTAGGCCAAATGCTATAATATAAGAGGCAAGCTTGCATTAAGAAAATTGGGCCTGGATTCTGTTTGTCTGCCACATCACAAACCCCAAGTAACTTTTATAGCAACCTCATTTGTCTCAAGTAGACACCCAGAATCCTGCAAAAAGACTGGGTGAAATCTATCGGTGCCTGGTGTAGAATCCTATGTGGACACACAGAAATGAAGTGCCATGCCCTCACAATCCCCATGTTTAAACACTTCTCCCCACCCATTCTTCTATTAAGCCCACTCCTTGTTAGAATGCCTGTTTCCAATTGTTGTTTCAAGTTTCCAAAAACACACATTATCTAACTCAGGAAGAAATAGAAAGTGGGATACCCCACGTGACGATGGAGTGGCCCCTTTGTCTGTTGGAGAGAATGCCATGTCCACTTCAATAACGCAAATGGTCTAAGAAGTTTCAAGTTTCCCATCTTCATTTATGTGGGAGGAAAGGTCGCTGTGTATGAGTGAACAAGTAAGAGTTATACATGGCACCATCCCAGGAATCCATTTAATTAATTCTGAGGTTGGACATGGGAGAAGCTGTGTCACATGCTGTGGAATTCCTGCTGTGGAACCCTCAGTTGTTTTGGATTGTACTTTGAATCCAGGACAAGTAGTGAAAAATACTAGCATAGATGCCAACATCGGCTCTCAAGACACATCCATCTGCAAAAGACAGGATTCCGTAGAGTACTCCATTGCAGACTGCGGGGGCTGCTGAGACTTCCTGCCAGCAGAAAGAAAATCAGGTTACCTTCCACAGTTTCCACAAGGACGGGGGAAGTTAAGGCAGAAGTAATTAGAACATTTACCCTGCAAGGCACCCTCCTTCCTGGCACGATGCCCACACAGAACATATTCTGCTTGATGGTTTGGGTTCTGTAGCCTCCTTGACAATCTTTCTCAGAGATTACAGAGATGTTCACATTCTGCAGTGAGTCAGGTTCCTTGGCTACAGAAAAGAGAGAAGTTGGACTTCCACAACAGTTTTCCTACATACTGAATCAGCTTTACTTTCTCTCTTTTTCAATTTATTTCTCCTTCTATCGTAAGAAAGGAAATATTGTGTGAATAGGACAACTGTGGTAGTCAGGATGACCTGGATACAGGTTACCACATTAACAATTTCTTATGATACAAGTGCCTGTCTCCTTATGAATGTGTTTAAATGAATAGCTACTGACAGTCTATTAGGATTTGCATGAAAATTTTGGGCTAAGCTAGCTGGCAGACAGGTAACAGAAAGCTATGTTAACTTGACTTTTTTTTTTTCGGGAAATTTTAATTTTAAGACATAGAAGAAAGCTTAGGTAGAATATTTAGTTTGACAGTTTTCTGAAGAAATGAATACTATCTAGAATGTTCTCAGTTTAAAATACTTTGTTAAGTTAAACTAGGTCATCTCCTGCAGTCTTGCATAAGGATGTTCCGATTTAGCACAGGATTAAGTATATTTCTTGTGCTTATATTTTATTTTTATTTGTTTATTTATTTGTTTTTTGGTATTTCAAGGCTCTAAGTTTCTTTATTGCTTACAATGGTTTGAAAACATCTTAGTGTTGGGTTTCACTTTAGCATTAAGGAAATCGAAGTTCCAAGATAAAATGAAATTAGGACTAGACAGGTATGTCTTCTTTCCACTGAAACCACTTCTATCATGCATGAAAGCAGAGATGATAAAAAGATACAGCAGGAAAATGGCTTAAAGGATTCCTTGAGTAATGGAAAGGGGAAGGGAACGATCTGAAAGGGATGAATTTGGAGGCCTGGGAAAAGCTTCATTTAGCAGAATTGCAGAAGCTGAGATGACAGCGTTCAGAAGCATGGCTGATTTCAAGAGAATGCCATTGAATTCAGCAGACATCACACATATTACAGACTCACAGACATCACAAATGTTGTAGCCCCAGGTAGTGACCATGCACATGGTATTCACACGGACAGGATGGTTGGGCAGTTTGACCAGTTTCACATAGTTATTGAGATTAATCACTTTTTTCAGCTTGATTAACATGATGTCATTTTGGATAGATGAGACTGAGAAGTAAGGATGATGGATCATCTTCTCATAGCCGACCACCTGCACATAACGTTCCCTGCTATCTGAAGGGTTTGTGATCCCCAACACCACCTGGAGCTTCCTGGAATGATATAGATATTCACAACAGTACTTAACATAGGTGGCTTCTCCATCCTCTGGGCCTTCACTAACCCACCGATGTTTTCCTCCGCCACTGAATGCCCCTCAAAGATCTTTCTAACCCCATTAAATTGGGAGATAGTTCTGGGCAGTGTCCTACCTGAAAACCCAAACCGTAGTGTGGCTTATTACTCACGGCAAGTTGCAATGTGCAGCTGTGATTACCCAAAGTGGGTGGATCAGGGCTCCTACGCAGGGCAAGTAATCGGATTTCAAGTAGACCAAGTAAGAGGGGGTAATGGCACCTGTGTAATCTGGATTATAGGCAAAGGCAACTGGAAAGAGAGACATCAACAAGAAATTCTGAGATTTTTCAATAGTCACTGAAAAACCAAAGGAGAATTATTTAATAGGCTTCTCCAACCTTCTCTTGATACCTTTAAGTATAAGCTAAACCTATAAATTGATTTTGTTCTAAACATGAAGAAAATAATAAATGATAGAAACATCTGTTTAAAAAATAAAAAGGTGTTTGCCTTTTTAAGTGACAATAAATATTCTTCAAATAAGCTTTCTTAAATACTTTCTAAATCCAGTGTATGTAATATTAAATCAACTCATTTTAAAGACACTTTTTTCTTTGCCAATTTTAGAATACTTTCACAAGTCTTATTCCTTTTCTCCAAAAATAATGCAAGCAGAATGACCAATACAAAGGACTGTTTCACGCTCTGCGGTGCCCATGAATTGGGAAATCCTTGCCTCGTGCCCATTCTCACACCCCAACATTAATCCTGGTCCAGAAAGGTCCAGAGTCAGCTCTTTCTTAGGAGTGGTTCTGGTTGGGGTGTCAAGGTCCTGGCCTCCCCAGAAGCATACACACCAACAACCTCAGGTCAAGCAGGCAGGCACTGTTACAGGGAGAGAGTTGGTGGGGACGGAGAATCAGTCCCACGTCTCAAGTCTGCCATGGTGCCTCCTGTCTTGACCCATCTTTCACTTTCCCCCCAGGATTTCTCTTTGGTGAGCACAAAGCCAGCTGGGCAGATACTCACGAGACAGGTGTGAGAGAGCCCAGATGAGGATGAGCTTCGTGACAATGGGAGAGCCTTTTGCCAGGACACGTTTCATCTCAGAGTCTCTGGAAAACGAGGAGAGGAGGATGGGGAAAGCATTAAATTAGATAAAGCCAGCGGAGCTCTAGGGTTGAAATAAAAGTCTGATCCAAACTCTTTTCAGTGGCAGGATTCAGTTACCAAAATGGTGTTCATCTGTCAAACGAGGGGGTTGGTTTCTGCTGTTGGAGGGAAAGGAAACAAGGTTGGTGACTCTGTCCCTGACCCAGCAGAAAGGATTTCTGGAATCCTGCGTCCCCCCAGCTGCTCCTTTCAGGCAAGAAATTACATAACCTGACAAAGTTTCAGTTCGCAGTGTCTCCACAGCCATGTCCTGTCTGGTTTCTGCAGGCAGTTTTCTGTCTAAACTACACTGACCCCTCCTGTCTCTGTGATGCTCAGCCCTATTTGTGTGACACTGGGTGGACGTGCTCAAGGCCTCTGGCACTGACATAGCTCCCTCTGCCTAACACTAAATTCCTCTTTGAAATACCTTAGTCCTTTTCTTTCTGTACCTCTTGAACTGACGCTGGGAATCTATTGCTGCTAAGTGCAAAATGAGAGAGCCATTAAAGAAAATAGTGACCATTTACTTACAAATCGAAACATGGCCTTGACGTAGAATCCACCAGGGACACTCATTATTACCCAAATGAGTTGAAAACCTGTCCACAAATAAGTCTGCACATGGATGTTTATGGAAACTTTATTCAAAATCACCAACCTTGGAAGAAAACCAAATGTGCTGCATAGTTAAGTGGATAAACAGGTCGGTGCAGACACAAAGTGAAATATTGTGAAAAATTTTTAAACGTGTATTGTTAAGAGAAGAAGGCAGTCTGAAAAGAATATAAAAGGTATGACTCCAATTAGTGACATTCTAAAAAAGGCAAAATTACAGAGACAGATCAGCGGTTGCCAGGGTTTGGGGAGAAAGATGGATGAATAGGTTGATCATAGGGGAATTTTAGGACAGTGCAGTTATTTTGTATAATACAGGAATGGTATACACAACATTATACATTTGACAATACCAAAAAAGGAAATTATTTAATAATTATACATCAATATTGGTTCATTGATTGCAGCAAGTGTACCACACTGAAAGATGTTAATAAGAACCGATTACTCAGTGGTAGAGTCTTGGTGGGCATACTCTAAGTCTTCTAGTGTTTTTGTATGCTTGGAAAATTTCATAAAATGCTGGAGAGAAGTTTTTTAAAATCCAGGTATGTGCCTTAGTGTACAAAATTCAAGGTACTTTCTATTCTACATGGTGTGTTAGAAAGGGGTCCCCAGGTATTACACTTTACTTGGGTCTTACAGAAAGGTTGAGAGCTCATGTAATATAAACAGAAGAAAAAAACCAGCCCACGGAGAGGGTAAAACTTTAGCAAAGATGTGAAGACCTACAACAATATGGCATGTTTGTGGAACTAGAATCAAGTGTTGAAGAAAGAGTTCTCAGGAAGATAGATAAGTGGGGATCACATAATGAAAGCTTTCTTACATAAGCCTCACCTGTGTAGCATAAGACTCACCTAATTCTTTATAGGAGATAAGGAGCCAAGAAATTCATGATTTGATAAAAAATTATTGAATCTTTTGGGGTATGGACCCAAGCCCCATGTTTATGCCCTACACAATCCCCTTCCCTTGAATGTGAGCACCACATTCAAGAATGTAGCCAAGGTGATGGGGTGTCACCCACATGATTGTGTTATTATGTAATAAAGTGTGTCTGTGTGTGTAGCTAGTGTGCAAATACAGGATCTTAATGTTGGTTTGATGAAGTAGTAGCTGTTTAGGAAGCCATTTTGAGGATACACAATGGTTGGGAACCTTTATAAACTAAGGGACAGCACAAGGATCTGACTCTGGCTTTCAGCTGACAGCCAGCAGAGAGTCAAGGTCCTGTGTCATATAAACACAAGAAAATGAATTCTTCCACTTGCATAAGTGCAGAAGCAAATTCTTCCCCTGCAGGCTTGTTAATCCAGCTAAGTCTGGCCTGGACTAAAACTGTAAGATGATAATTGTGTGATGATGTTTGAAGTCGGGCTGTCTCCGGTGAGGATTTTAATGAAGCATTGGAAAGCTAATACAAATGTATCCTGTGGGCTGGTGTTTTCTCAGATATCAATGATTTAATGGTAAGGGAGATGAGGATCTTGTGCTCGAGTATCATAGTCTAATTAAGGAGACAGATGTCATAAGAATCATCATCATGAATGTCATGGTGTGGGAAGTGAAGTGGGGCAGAGAAACATTTAAAAAAAGATCCCCTTTGGGAAGTGATTTCTGAGACTTGAAGGATCAGTAGAAACTAGACAACTGAACAGATGAGGAGAAGTCTCTGGAAAGACAAACCAGGTCAAAAGAGCAGAGTATGAGCAGAGACACCAGCAAGGAGAGACAGACCAGAGACACAGAGCAGATATTTCAGAAAACCTACAACTGAAGAGAGAGCAGTCAGGGAGTGGGTCTAGGAAGCATGTCTTTGTATTTTAGATGAGAGGATTTATCTGGCTTAAGTGATGGCAGGAAGAAGTCTTCAGAGAGGAAAGGTCAGATAGGAGGTACCAAAACACTCAGGAGAAATTTGTTCTTATGTTCTACAGCAGTGAGGTAAAATAGTGTATGGTATCTTATGATCTATTTCAAAATAACTAGAAGGGTCTTGAAGTTTCCCTACATATAGAAATGATAAACGCTCAAATACATGCATAAATTAATTCAATGCATGCAAATATATGCATACAAATACATGCATAAATAAATTCAAGCCAAAAAAGAAGATAATCAATAAAGCAAGTCTGTAAGGAAGTTAGGGGAGATGGGTATGTTTGCAGATTTGGTGGTGGCAGCTGTCGTAGATGATGTCTCCCCTGCTCCCAAGCCAGAAGGCATCTGCTAAAATTGAGCATTGCATCCAAGGTGTGAGAAGAGAGGAGATGCTCTGAAATGCTGCTGTGAAGTTAGGCAAACAATTGACAATGGACTTATTAAGTGCTATAGACATTTCAATAAATGCTCAGTTGAGGGCTCAGTTGAGGGCTTTATTTAAAAAAAAAACAATCATGGTGTCACAAATACTGTATTTGTGACAAGGAATCAGCACCAGGAAGTGGGGGACACAGGAACAAAGCTAGGAAAGAAAGCAGGTTGAGAGAGACTCACATTTTGAACGGGGCCAGCGGTTATAGGATACATGGAATCTTACTACATTCTTTCTCTTCCTCTATCATTTATTTTCTACCTTCAGGTGTTACTCATTTCCATGTATTTTTCCAGAACATATCACACTTTCACACTTTTATTTGCTTTTCTGATACCTCCCCAATGGTCTGCCTCCTTGATGGTGGTTCCTCCTGTGATTCCACCTAAATGCTTAGATTTATGCCCTTAGTGATTATTATTCAACTCCATGATCACAGTTGCTACAAGAATGGACTAACCAATGACAAAGGTCATTCCATACCCTTGCATGTACCTCCAGCGAATGCAGTGTGTATTATTAAATAGTTGGTGGTACCATGATTGTTGTATGAATGAACAAATAGTTGGGGTGTTGCTAAATTTCTCTTCATTTCAAAGTTCACATGACAAAGAAAGCAGCAGTCATGACAAATTTCTGGTGCCTTTTTGTTTTTATTGAATATATTTCCCTTGAACCATGTTCATGAAGAGAAAAGATGAAGAGTTGTAGATCCAGTGTAGAAAACATGAAGAGATCAGGCTGAGGGGATGGGGAACAGGCACCTCAATAGGATTCCATGATTTTCATGATCCATCTTGAATAGGCATAAATTTCTGTAAAGAATCCCTCATTTCCCAGGGTATAACCTGCTTTTGCCCAGGTCAAGATTCCATGCAGCCTCCCACTGCAGATGGCTGGAGCAGCTGAAACTTCCTGCCAGGGAGAAGGAACACGTTGATGTAACTTTGTTGTCACACAAGAGTAAACACTATGAAGTGATGCACTGTGGTAGCAAAATCGTCTAACGAATGGATTTCTACTGCTTGAGAAGTGACAAGCCTCTCTTCACATGCAGAGAAGTCTCACCCTTCTCAGTTTAAGCTTGATCCATCCTGAGTGTAAGAAGGGGAAAGGACAGATGTTGACCCCAGATCTCTGCCCTTTACTCTGTGGAGGGCTTTAGGAATTAGACCCTATTGTCATCTCTCTGCCCCAAGGAGCCCACACTGTCTTACCATATGGAACATACCTTTACTTTCGTTATGAGGCTTAGAGGTTGTCCCACACACATGATGTTTAATTTTGGTTTTGTTTCTTCTTGTTGTTGGAGTACATTCTGGCAGTCACGGGCAGAAAGAGGATGTTGGCTTATCCATGTCATGATGTCTGGGTCACTGACTGTGGGAACGAGAAGACAAATGGACTCCAGAGTTTAGCTCCTTATCCCAAGTGCCCTTATGATCAACCCCTATGTTGGAGACAAATTCATCCCTGAGAATATTTCAACCCACATTCCACCCTTCTTGAGGTTCTTGGTTCAGAATCTGTGTGGGAGAAGCAGATTCATAAGTCCCCTTCCATCAGTCACCAAATCTTTAATTTTCTCTCTACTGTGAATAACGTATATACCTTTGAAACAACTGTGTAAAGATGATGAGTGGCCACTCGAAGAAAGATAGTAAAAAGGCCATGTCTCCGTGGTCTACACACCATCTTTTCCTTTTAGCATCTACTTCATTTTCTTTACATTGGTAACTATGTTTATGGTGTAGAACTGCTTTTCAAATTGAAGTCATGGGTTACCAATGATTGAGAAATGCCACATCAGGTTATTTTGCTGTAAGAACGTCATAGAATATATTTCACAGACCTAGATGGGACAGTCCACTGCACACCTGGGCTATGAGGGATATCCACTGCTCCTAGGCTACAAACACATATGGCAAGTCACTGTACTGGACAGTGCAGGTAATTGTACCACAATAGTAAGGATTAAAGTATGTAAATATATCTGAAAAGATAAAGTGAAAAACACTAGGCAATAGGAATTTTTCAGCTTCATTATAATTTTAAGGGACCAGTGTTGTATGCCTTCCATCACTGAAGCATGTGGTACATGGTTTCAAATAGATTATTTATAAACTGATTACTTAGAAGTGCGTTATCTGTATGTAAAGACATATTTCTCCCTCAGAAGTCATTCTGTTCATCTCTTTCATAGCAATTGTTTTTTACACTGTCAATTTCAAGATGCAGGGACTCTAGCTCTACAGGGTTGTGTAATTTTAATCTCTGGTAGAGAGTATGAAGGAAGAAGAAAAGAAACAAAAAGTGATCAGAGACTGATCGTACTAAGCCTGGTGGCTCTTAAGGAGCAGGATTTTTCTGATAGAGTATATCCAAAAAATGCCCCAAAGCAGATTAAGCCAAAAAGTCTCAGAACAGAAAAAATAAAACAAAACAGAGAGAAGTCATGTTTAGTTTTACGGTTTTATATGTCCTAATTAAAATATGTTTAACAAGCTAGATGAAATAAATTACTTGAAATAAAAAAATTCTTAATAAATATCAGAAGCCCTGATATTTATTATATCAGGAGAGGAGTGGTCCCTCACTATAATTGACATGTAGAGCCCACACCATAAAAACCTTTGCATGGTTTTATTTTATTTACAAATGGAATACTTTTGTAAGGTGTGATCCAAATTGCTTTGAATAAGACTTAAGTTAAGGACAAAAATCACATGTTGTAATTTTTTGTTCAGAAAATATATTCACTTAAGATTCCCAGGTACTTTGCTTCTAAATTGAAATGTGAAATTGCAACACACTGAAAATATAAAAGTTCTCATTTCTTATTTTTTTTTGCTTTTAAATAACAATGATTTTAAAAGTCCCATGTTATTTGTCTTCGCAGAACAAACAGACCATCTGTGGGTGCCAGATGCAGGGTTTAAACCTGATTCAACAGGTTTTGACAATACTTAAAGAGAGCATAAGTGGTCATTAGCAGCCACATAAAGTTATCTGCCAACAGGGACCAACAGATTCACTAACTTTCTTTACAAAGTGCCCATGAGAAGACAGACATCTCCTACAGACATCAAATCTCTCTGCTCATCCAAATTTGGGTTCACAGAGGAGGGTGTGTGCCTACAACATGGGTGGTGACCATAAGGTATGTGTGGCCAGAAAGACACCTTCAGGAAGTCATAATGATCAACTCTCTATGAACCACCCAAGTCTTCTGCCTCTACAGGGAGATCTCAGATGTATCAGGAGGGATGAGATTAGTAATCTCAGCAGGGAGCCATCTCTGGTGATAGGACAGGTGGTTCTGCAACCACCCTCCTCTCCTCTCTCTCAGGGTCACCTGGAATGAATGGATTATCATGGCTCTGCACAGGCTGGGTTCTCTGTGGTGGGGAGTGAGATATAAACTCTCTGGCTTCATCTTGTCCTGTAAGCTTTGTTTTTCTTTTCCCCCTGCTTTTGGGTGGGGTTCTTTGGAAGTCTCAATGAGCAACCACCCTCTTGGCCTACTGTCTGTGCATGAGGACACTCCATCTGTATGTGCCATTTGTAATGGTCTAGAATACCCTGGGTCTGGAATACCCTCCAATGTGAAATTGCAACACACTGAAAATATAAAAGTTCTCACACTGTATTTTTCTGACCTCTTCCTATTCCCGTTGCTCCCATGTCTTCAGAGAGGCCTGACAGGTCACCCTATATACTTGATATTCAGTTGATATTCGGTTTTGTGCTTTATTTTTGGCCATTTACTTATTTTTGCTTGCTTCCTCTACTAGAATGTAAGCTCCAAGTGGGAAAACTGATTCCCCATCTTTATTTTAAAGTCCAGAGTTCCCTGGACTCTGGCCTTAAATGTTCTACATATACAACAATTACTGCCTACTCCATTTTTTTTTTTTTTGGTGTCTTATTAGCTGCCCCATAGCCAGTCTCCAAATTTTATCTTTGACTTCCAATTCTGGCCACATAAAGCTTGGCAGAAATCCCTCCAGGAGCAAGATCATTGCCCATACCAGCTCTTTCCATCAAGTGTATCTGACCACGTTTTCCCAGGTCCAACCTCCTTAGGATGAAGAGCACTCACGGTTTTTGTAGTCATTCCAAGTCCAGGTGGGGATGAAGCAGGACTCGTTAGATGAGATGTGCTCCAAGGATATGGCAATGGTCCCCACATAGTTGTTGAGTGCCACAGGTTTGGAGAGTTTTATCATCATCAGGTCATTTTCCAGAGAATTTGCATCAAAGTCAGGGTGAGTCATAGTCAATGAATAATTTTGTACCTGCTCTTTTTTATTGTTGATGCTGGGTTGATAAACTCCAAGTCGAATTTTGATGCTTTGGAAGGGAAAAAAAAAGGCAAGGAAATGAGAAAGAGGAGAGTCAAGAATGTCATCCTACAAAAAAGATCAGAAGTCACCTTCTCCTATCATCTTAATTTCATTTATTAACCTGAAAGCTGCAGTGATGTATCTTTGTCTGTAGAATAATAATTCTTGACAGGACCATTGTATTACAGACATGCTTTTATGAAGCCTAACCTGTAATGCACTCAAGAGTCAGTTGTTAAGATTTGGATAATCTGAATTAGTAGGTGGTGGGATGGTACCGCAGTCAGTGATTCCACAGTGCTTCATCTACCCTACACTGTCTAGACCAAGTACATGGGACATGGGGCACGCTGTTTCTGGATATTCTTAGGTGTTTTGATGATTTTCTCAGGCCCATATCACTATACTTACCATGTCTTGTCTAGATTGATCAAAGACTCACGAGATTCTCCTAGTAGTTTGTTGAGACTGCCAGAAGCCTTTTTGCTTATAATCCCTCATAATCCCCATTTAGACTCACCTACTTCCATTTTCAGCAGTCTAATCATGCAACATATCTAATAATTCCTGGGCTCCTAATAACCTGCCCAAAGCAGTTCACGTGTTAAATATGAGTGATAGAAAGAACGTCTGATTTTCTAACTCTAAGTCCAGGAGGATGAGAGCTGACTTATTTCCTTTCTGTTTCTCCTGATACAGAGGCCAGGCATTCAATATGTGTTGGAGTAAACCGTCTTGACAACCAGGTGGCTGAGAGTTGTAAGTTTGAAATGGCCCTTTAAACTCCTGCAACTGAGTAGGACTCCCTTCACATGACCCATTTGCATGCCCAAGAAAAGTGCAGATGTGACATTATTGTGCATCATTATTGTGCACGACGCCCTCCTGCCCTTCTGTTACCTGCATGGTGAGACTCTGCTTAAGAGGCAGGGGCAATTCTTATCCTATGAACATCCCCTGACCCAGTATACTCAGTCAATACCAATTCCTCAGTTGGCCAAATACCCTTCTATCTTTTCTACCTCAGAGACTATAAAAATAGTGATCCCTGGGTCTGGAATACCCTCTACACTATATTTGTCTGACTGCTTCCTCTTCCTGTTGCTCCTCATGTCTTCAGAGAGGCCTGACAGGTTACCCTATACATTGCTCCTTTACATTGCAACTTGATGTTCTGTTTCATGCTTTATTTTCAGCTATTTGCTTATTTTGGCTTGCTTCCTCTACCAGATGTAAGCTCCAAGTAGGAAAACTGATTTCCATCCTGTTTCCTCACTGTCTTCTCAGTGCATGAAACAGCTGTTGCTATAGACTAACAATGAGAGAATATTATTTACTTCCCATGAAAATCTTATGACCTCCTCCTCTGGATCTCTACTTCAAACACCCGACTGTGTATTCTATTGAAAACAAGCCTCTCTATCTTCATGGATCTTCCAAATCCATCAAAAACTTGCTGGGCTATTTTACCAGACTTACATCTATTTGAATAATCTCCCCCTGATTCCATAAGCAAAGGGCTACTTACGGTAAGGGGCAGTGGGCAGCTGTCAATACCCACTGGGGGTGGATGAGACACCCAACACAGGGCTCTGTGGTGGATTTCAGATAGACCATGTAAGGAATAGTAAAATCATCTTGTGCTTTTTTCTTTTCATTAGAAACATTTTCCACAATAAGTCCTGGAGAATCAAGGAGTCATAGGTGGGTGGAGAGACAAAGAAGAAAAGAGATCATGACTGGCTATGCTGGTGTTCTCTAACAGAAAGTTTTCAAGGATAGTATAGAGTTCTTTAATTTATTCTTGACATTTTAAAAAATAGGAGAAAACCATCCACGCCACCTGAGCTCTACACATTAAGGAATTTGACATGTGTTTTTGCTTGAGATGAAATTATATTAAAGTTTGGTGACACTAACTTATGTGCTCATCTCGTGTTGATGAGAAATGCCCATTGACTGTACTGTGTGTTATAAAACTGAAAAAACTAAATGAACACCCTAAAAACATTATTTTAAAAATTAACTTTTGGACTGGGATTGTAGCTCAGTGGTAGAGTGCTTGCCTCACGTGCATGAGGCCCCGGGTTCGACCTTCAGCACCACATAAAAATAAACAAATAAAAATAAAGATATTGTGTCCATCTACAACTAAAAAAAATATGTAAAAAAATTAACTTTTGACAAGAATGGGGCTAACAAAACAAAAGATTGCCTGACTTGGAAAGAAGTGAGATAACGGGGGGGGGGGGGCTTCCTGAACCCCTGACCTGCCTGCCCTCCCTTTTCTAGGCCCACATCCTCGAATAACCATCTGCTCTGGGAAAGGAAACCACCTGGCTGTGCAGGAGAAAATCACATGCCCACGAGCTCAAAGAGCAGGTCCCAGGACTGAACAGGGCAGGGCAGTGGGTATGTCCTGAGTTGCTCACAGGCATCGGGCATCAGAGGGACTCAGAGAGCAGGTCCAGAGGACCAGCTGTGCATCCAGGTGCTTTAGTTCATCTCCTGCAGCAGCTGCTGCTCTCTTCAGTTGCCCTTCCAACCCCTGCATATTGCCCGAGGCAGGAACCAGGCCCAGACTCTCACCAGTTGCACTCAAGAGCAGGAGAATGAGAAAATCCTTCATGGCAGACTGCAATCCTTCTAGAGCAGAAAGTTGATCCGAAATGAGTCCCAAATCCTTGACAAGAACAGCTGGGGAATTGAGGGGTATGGAGAGAAATGAAGGTCTTAGGGAAGTCTTCAAACTAGTTCCTATCAAGACCCGTTGTCTAAGGAGCCAACTTAGATGTGGGTGAAGGAGAGGAAGGGACAGACCCAAGCAAGCTCTGGTGCCTCCTCTCTGATCCCTGAAGTCTCCCAAGGCGTCATTATATAACCTGATCACCTCTTCCCTCCCTCTCTGTGACATAGCCTTTCTTTGTGGTCCCCTCCTTCCTTTGTGACTTTAAACCTCTCTCCCTGCCTTCCCCTGTCATTTCCTTTTTTTCCAAAATCCCTCTGCTGTCTCCACTGACTCACAAAACACTGGGGTCTAAAATGCATTGGATAAACCTTTTCTCCTCAGTTTGGTGATGAGGAAGTTGCGATTCTCACAGAAGTTAGTGGCAAAGTCCAAACTCGGAACAAGGTCTCAAGATGCCCTGTGGCAAAGTTGAGCTCTACTTGGACCCTGTGTGCTTCCAGAAATCAGGGAAAGGTAAGAAATTCCCTCACCCTTCTGTGTTCTAGAAGATGAATTACCACCAAGAACCTTCTTCCCACCAGACTTGGATCAGACTTTCCATGTACTTGTCCTTTCCTCATGGCTCCATGAAGACATTGAGTCACCCCCTGTTGACCTGTTGCAGGTCAATCAGATCTTTCCCCCTTTTCTTGTACCTGCTGACAAAGGCAGACAACGATCCTCCAGGTCCTCCTCTTTCATTTCATGAATGATGAGCTAATATCAAACAGTATATTTCCTTGAAACTAGCTACACTCAAATGAACATTTTCTATTAATCCAATGGACAGAGCTTCCCTACTGTTTGCAAAATAACCCAGAATCTAAATCCTGCTACTTAAATTTATTTATCCCTCCCTCTGAAGGTGTAGGACAAAATTACCCTGCCAACATGCTCTAGATCTTCAGAAATGGGATGCTTTCCTATGGAATAGTGAATAAAACCAAACTTTATACCTATTGCTTTTTCTAAATGTACCACACTCCATTTTGTAAGATAATCTTATCATAATACTTTCCTGTCTCCTAGAGATAAGTAATAAATCATGGGTTTAACCCCATATTTTATAGAGATTGAACAAATGCAAAACAGGCAGCCCCGGACTGACCTTTGCCATAGTAAATGAAGTACTGATGAGTTATGAGAGACTATAAAAATAGCATTCCTCTATCTGTAAAAAATATATACAAACTTAGTTCTTGTGAAATTTAATTTTTAACTTAAAATATGTCATCTGGATATTCCTAAGTGTTCTACTTTGGGGATTCCATTTCTTTAGTATCCAAATCTTTAAAACATGATTTATAATATTAAGGTCCCCATTTATTGAGTTTTTACCATGTGTCACATGTCCTATATGTGTGAACTCACTTATCCTTTATAATGGCCTATAAGTTAAGTGTCATTGATACTCATTTTCTGAAATATGCTGAAGCTCTAAGTTTAAAAATCTTGTTCATAATCACGCAGCTTAAGCCCTCCACTCATGACATTTTAGGAAACCCAGTACCTCTCCGCCCTTTCCAAAGATTTGTCTGATAGGACTGAACTTATTGCTATCAATTTATTTAGTTATCTTCATTCTGGTTTTTCCCATCACATGAAAACATCTATCTCAACTTCATTTATCAATTTACCACTAACCTCATGCTGTAGTGGGTTTCAGACTCGCTGAGGATTTGGATATATTAAGGAAACTCTGACTCAGACTTCAGAACATACTTTCATAAAACATCAGAAATCACTCTGTGAGTGTTTTTAATTACCTATAGCACATGGACTCTCCTACCAGAGCTTCATTCCTGCTACATTGTTGGGGCCTACCTTGGGTCCTTATTTTTTTGTTTTCCTCCTGTCTTGGCCAGCTACCATTCCTGTTCCCAATAAGCCCCAATATTAAGACAGATACCTTTGTCTGTTTTTAAGCCACCAGAGGAGAACTGAGCATTTTTGTTAATATCTTACACTGTGAAACCCATCTCTCTACCTGTTCTCAATCTGGTCCTCTCTCTCAAGTCCTCATCGATGAAAATATGAGGGCAACTTCAGTCAATTTTCTCACTTTTAAAATATGTTTTCTTACTTTTCTAAGAGAAAAAAACAGGCTAGAGAACAACAATTCACTGTGTGGAGAAGTAAGAGGGCACATACACTTAAGGGACATGAGGTCCTGTAATTACCATCCTATTCATGAGTCCCCATATAACATTTCATTCAGAGTCACTCAATTGTGACCTCAACTAGCACAACTAAATCTCCAAGATATTTCTTTTTGGGTATCAGATGATGTGGTGTACCTTTTCCCTACAAAAGGTAAAGTCTAATTCGTTCCCCCTGGAATGTAGACTGGCATCATTTTTTTTACACTATTTCGTGTCTATCTGACCATCTTATTTTGAGGAACATATTCTTGGACTCCAGACACTACACTATAAGGAAGCCTAGAATGTCCCATATGGAAGCCTCATGGAGAGGCAGGCATAAGTGCTCTGGCCAACTGACAGGCAGCATCAACTACCAGATGTGAGTGAGGAAGCCTTTGAGGTGGCTCCATGCCTAGCCACCAACTGACTATAAATGAGTGACCCCAAGCAAGAACTGCGGAGTTAAGCCCAGTCAGACCCTCGAGTCAGAAACTACAATAATAATCAATGATGGCTGTTACTTTACTCGTAAATCTGAGGTCCTTTATAAAGCAGACATCAATAATCAGAACATGTGGCAAATCACTTCCAACTCTACTCCATTTTTAATGGTGGGGACCAAAGTGGGTTTTCTTAAGGGTGGTGATTCTACTTGAGTGAGGAGGTTTCCTATAAAAAGTCCCCCTCGATCTAGAGGGTCTCAAAAGAAATTTCACTGCCTAAGATATTATGGTATTTAGTCCTAATATCCATTTTTCATCATCTTTGTGTTTTCTCCATTCCACATTGGAGGGGCAATTCTGGGAAGTGGTGATATGATGGCGAGTGGCGGGGGTGGGGGAAATCTCAAGGTCATCTGGAGAAGGGTTGCCAGGGTGCCTGGTATTAAGTAGTAAATGTCCTATAAACAAATGTTGATTAAATGGAATAAGTGTGACTTTAGGATCTCCATATTTTCAAGATCTTCTGGATGCCATTTTATCTTAATACTTAAAATAGTCTTAGGCTATCCCTAAATATTTCTCGGAGTTCAATGTGTCTTTACATAACAATGAGGAAATGGGCTCTGGAGTCCAACTGGGGTTCAGTTCCTATGGACTTACTAGCTGTCTTATCCTGAGAAAAACATTTAATCCTGTTAAGCTTCGATATTCTAATGGGAAGAATATTAGTGTATATTTTTACACAATCACTGTGAGGATAAATATTATTTTAATTTCTTAAGCATAATGTGTAGTACCTAGAACATACTTACTGTTTGTTACCAGTTGTTACTATTCCATTTTTCACCTCTGCAAAAGTGAGAAATTATTCTTGAGTACTGTAACAAGAAGGCAAACAAACAAACAAAAACCTTCAATATGTTTCCAGTTCTTAGAGTTGTTTGCTTTGGTTTCAGCACCACCCTAAAACTTGGTTCCTCCTGTGAGGATAAATATTAAAATAATATTTATCCTGAGGTCAGGAATTGAGAATCCTTGAGCCTTTGTGGATTTATGGTCTCCCCAGCCCACTGTGCTTCTCTTTTGGGGAAAGTGCATTACTCCCTGCAATTCTGTTTCACTTGGGACATCCTGTGACCAACGTGAGACTATGAGAAATTACAGGAGGATAAGGATGGGACAGGTGAGCCCAGGAAGTCTCCAGAGCTGCTGCATGCTCTGCTCATGGTCATTTGGTTTTATCCCTAGAGATTAGTGTCAAGGGGTTTGTTTATAAAATAGTGATGACTTTGTGAACTAAACATCCTGGAAATTTCATTGACAACCAGTATTATCTTTCATAAAACCTAACACCTGTTTATTGGGAAAAATTCACAAAAAAGAACTCCAAAATGAAGCAATAATAATAAAACACCAGAATTTCATTCAGAGTTGTCCACTCTTCACATGTCAGGCATTCCAAAGCTGTTTTTTTTTTTTTTTTGCTTTGTCCCATTCTATGTGAAAAAAAAAATCAATAGTTCTTTATATTAAAAAGTTTCTTCTTTATCCTGCTGATGTAGTTTCTATTTCTTGTCTGGATGTTGGATGATACGGTATTTGAAGAAAATATTTTGGAGGCACCCAGAGCTACAGAAAACTAGTTTTCAGTTGAACAAAGGCCCTTGTCTTGGTATCCTGTAGCAACTGTGCTCCTACCAGCCTGCTGGTTCTCCTTACCTTGGACATGGCCGGCTTCTTATGGAAAACCTCACCTTTCATCCCATGTCGGTCTTGGGGCTCATCTACACATTATTCTATCTCATTCTCCAAACCAGATTCAACTTTGAAACAAAGTAGAAAAAATTATTCTAGACAGTCCTTGGGAAATTGAAGAAGAGAATTCATATTGTATATCATACAGCTGGATGTTTATAAAGATCCATCTTTATGATTTTTAAAAAATTTTTAATGTTGGTGGACCTTTATTTTATTCATTTATTTATACGTGATGCTGAGAATTGAACCCAGTGCCTCACACATGTGAGGCAAGTGCTCTACCACTGAGCCACAACCCCAGCCCCTGTCTTTATGATTTTTAAAAGTGTCTTCCTTAGTCTTTTCCTTTCTTACCTCTTTTTCTCCTTTATATATCTACTTTCCTCTTTTTAAAGAATCACTGTTCTCACCAATTAGATCTCACCTTCAGATTGCACAGCCTACACAGTAAAACACATATAATTAGCTCTCACTTGGGAGGGTGAAACTCTTCTATGCCAGTAGCTTATGAAAGTGTAGATTCAACAAAAATGTTGATGATTATGATTGGAGGAAGGGGGTCAAATTACTCAGCTAATAACAAAAAAAACCATTTTAATCTTGAAATAAGGATTAAAAAAATATATGTAAAGCAATTATAAAAATAAAGGAAATTGATTAAACTACACTAAATCCAGTTTATTTTTCCTAGATATGGCACTATTTGGCGCCTCTCCTTTCTAAGAATGAACAATCTTAACAGGGAAACAAGAACAATAAATCAAAAAGAACTTTAGGAGATTAAAGAGAGGGTTAGTTATTGATTTTATTATTTTTATTTTTGGTGGTCCTGGGGGTAAAGCCCAGAGATGCTCCACCACTGAGCTATATTCCTGTGCTTTTTATTTTTCATTTTGAGACAGGATCTCACTATGCTGCCAGGGCTGGCCAGGATCAGGATCCTCCTGCCCCCATCAGCTTCCTGAGTAGCTGGGATTATAGGGGAGGGCCACCAGGCCCCACAAGGGTTATGATTTTAAAACTGCAGTTTTTAAGTTCAAAAGTTTGATCGTTAAGAGATGAAACGTGTGAGGAGGACGTTGAAAATCCTGGTGACTACACAGCTGATGGGGTCCTGTTGGAGCAATTGTCTTCCATCATGTGTGAGCTTTTCCTCCCCGGGGGAGAAGTGGCCAAGCACAGCGCAAGTGCAGAACCTGGATGAGCAGTTCCTCAGAAGTCAGCTCAGCCTGTCCACAAGGAAGTGAAGTCAGATGACAAGGGCACACACCAGCATGGCACATCCTGTGATTCCTAGAGTGCACGACCTTTTGTTTTATAACCTTTTATTTCTTCCTATAGATACAGAGCATGAATGTTATGAGAAATAATCACAACACAAAACTATTTGTATTCAAACTCTAATACAATCAGCTCTGTAAGTTGGTTATTTTCATGTGTGGAAATACACACACACACACTCACACACACACACACACACACATAACCAACAGATTAGTTTTCTTGAAGGCATCTGTTGTGCCTCAGGTGAGAATACTACATCAGTTAGTGGAGAAAAAAAATGAGTTGCTTATTCTGTGGAAGCTTAGAACTCGTAAAAAAAAATATGGAGAAACAAAGGGACCATTGAACACTGAGATTATTTCAAGAGCTTTGATAACCCCATAGCCTTAGATAGGATAGACATTGAATGTGAATGAACGGTGCTATTAAGAACTAATGAGTATCTCTAAGACTAAAGAATCTTGAATTCTTTTACTTTCAAAAGATTGATATTCTTTATTGAATTTAAAACAAGAAACTAAAATAATAAGAAAATAGTATTTACATTTAAAAACACATTTTAAATACAAGTTACTTCTCAAAAGTTAATAATGATTGCATTAAAATGATAAATTCAGTAAGATCTCAGGGAAAAGAGGCTTATATTTGTCTAATTAAAATAAATTTTCTTGATTCAACTGATTGTTAGAACATGTTGAGGATTATTGCTTGGTAATGAGAGAACTAACAACTAGATTTTAGAAAATGCCCAGTTGAAGCAAAGTAACTTTGTCCCATGGAGATATATTCACGTGTGTGTGTGTGTGTGTGTGTGTGTGTGTGTGTGTGTATATATATATATATATATATATATATTATTCATATATATATGAAATTTTTACATAAGTAAATAAGCTTTGAAGTACTAGTAGGACACTAATTTACATAGCTATAAAATGTTATAATCATGAAATTGAGATTTGATTTATACTCTCCAAATTTCCAGAAGCAAGAGATAAAAGAATTCTTCTCTTAAAATAATTAGATACAGCAATAAAAAGCCTAGTCCACAGCCAGTTGCCCCCAGTCTCAGCTTTTGACCTCTTCACATTTCCTCATTATGTGCTACAAAGACGCCACGCCTCTCTGGATATTACTGAATCATGAATTAGCCATTTATTTGTAATCAGTATGTTTCAGTAATCTCCTCTACACTACTGAATTGCTCGTTAGGTTAAATTGCATGGGTCTTTGGTGTTTTTCTTTGATTTTGCTTTTGAAGAAGGCCTGTACTTTCCAGTCACATGTCTCGTTATCCAGTGTCCTCCTCACAGCATCTGCCGGGATCACCCTCACATTCTACTGACTTCCTGTCTGCTTACCCATCAGCCTGTATCCACCAGGAAGGCAGTGGATGTGTCTGCACTGTATGTATTTATACATTTATACATACAGTGTATAAATCAAAGCCAGTAATTTATAGGCACCTAGGAAGTATTTGAAGAGTACATGCTTGATTAATGAACAGAATACCTATACATTTTCACATGGAAACAAAAGGCATATTTATTTAGTCAACACGCTATTAAACTTTATTTGAGTTGTATCTGATTTTTTATAAACATATCTGATTATTCTGGTGAAGATTGTTCTCGCCATTTAAATATCCCCTTATTCTTTGGCAGCAATCCTATCTTAATTCAGTTAAACAGTCATAAACATTTGGCCATCAAGTACTTGGATTCAATGAAGCAAGGATCAACAATATACTAAAAAGAAGGGTGTCTGCTCTAATGTGCACTGATGAGCACAAGTTTCTTCCTGTACTACCTCTCTTGAGATGTCTATTATAGACTACTTGTTTGTGTCGTCCTGAATTCCTATGTTGATTTTAGCCTCCAAATAGTTAGCATTGGAGGGTAGAACTCTTGTGAAGTAATAAGGTTTAGATAAGGTCCAGGGGATGGAGCCACCAGGAAGGGTTCTTGGATTTGACAGGAGGCTGAGGATATAGTTAGGTTTGGATGCGAGGTGTCCCTCAAAAGCTCACATGTGAGATTCTGTAAGCAGATTCCGAGGAGAAATAATTAGGTTGTGAGGGTCTTAACCCAATCAGTAAATTAATCTCCTAACAGGAATTAACTGAATGGTAACTGAGGCGGTGGGGTGTGCTGGAGGAGGTGGGAATTGGTGATGTGGCTTTAGGGTATATTTTTGTATCTGGCAAGTGGAGACCTGTCTCTCTGCTTCCTGGTCATCCTGTGAGCAGCTTCCCTCTGCCACACTTTTCCACCATGATGTTAGGTTCACTTGGAGCCCCAAGGAGTGGAGCCAGCCTTCTATAAACTAAGACCTCTGAAACCATGAGCCCTTAAATAAACCTTTCCTCCTCTACAGTTGTTCTGTTCTGGTCCTTAGTAAAAAACCTGAATAAAACAGTACATCAGCAAACTAGGAAGCTGGCTCCCCCCAGACATGCCTTGGGCGTTCCTCACCAGCCCTCAGAACTGTGAGAAACAGCATGTGGTGTGTAAGGCACCCGACTCTGGTATTGTCACAGCATACTGAGCTGAGAACCAGTGCTCTCTTCACCTCTCTCTGAGGCTGCATTTCCCCCTTCAGTCCTGCTCCATGTACTCCAATGTGCTTGTGCTCAGGGCTTAGTGAGTCCTTCCAATACATCTGCATGGGTATCGTGTGTGGAAGCTTCCACTGTGAACCTTCTCTGGATGATCCACGGGAAGAGGAAGATCTGGGGAAGAGCTGGAGAGGAACCAAGGCAGAGTGTGTGGGTACACTCTCAGGGAGGGCTGAGGGGGACAGATCATACCTCTAGATGACCTTTAAGACCTAGGGTAATACATCTATTTTCTACAAATTTATCCAAATTTGTACTTTCTATGGCCTCTGGTTGAAATTAGTACCTAATCTGGGGTTGGACTTGAAGAGACACAGGTGGTGGGAGTGGGCTGAGATGGTCTCCAGAGGCCATGCCTGCTATAGCAATGATCTTCCAGCCAGAAAACAAGATCTTGGAGAATGGGAACATATATGTAGGTGGATCCTTGGAAGATCTGCAGCTAGATATGTCCTTTATCCTGAGGTTTAGATGGTTTGAAGAATAAAATGCAGAACACCTGTCACAGAATCAGTGCTGCACTGTGATTAGGGACCATTTGGGTTTCATTGAAACTTTACTCTGAAGTATTTTGATGACTTTGGCAATTGATTTTAACTCTTGATACTTTAGTGTTGTCATCTATGAACTCTTGATCTATCAAGACCAATGCATGACCAAATGCATACTATAGTTGAATTTCCAAACAAAATACATGTAATATGTTAATAATAAAACTGGTAATTATTTTGAAAAAAATAAATAAAGTATTAGCAATGATCTCTTCTTTACTTGTGTATCTGCAATGCTACCCACAGAGTCTGCTGCATAGTAGGTGATTGCTAAGTTAAAATTTATTAGGTTTGATGAAGGACTAAAAAAACTTCAAATTGTGTCCTATCCATAAAAAGCAAGTGGTCTATTAACCTTCTTACTTGGTAGCAACTGTCAGGAGAAAGCTCATCAAAACCAAAGCAAGGACCATTCTTGGGCAGATGTAGTATGCAGCAAAATGGCTTTATTAAGATATTGATTTCAGGCATAGAAGAAGGGAGAAGTTCATTAGCAGCATTGGATCATGAAGACATAAAGGTGTTTAGCTGGCAGCGATGGTCTCCTGAATCCAGTCCAAGTATTTGCAGACCTTGGTGTAGACTCCAGGTTTGCCCTTCAGAGCACAGCCAGTGCCCCAGGAGACAATGCCCTGGAGCTCTCCATTGCAGGCCACAGGGCCACCAGAGTCACACTGAAGAAGAAGGAAAAGAAAATCAGAGCTCATGTCCATGTCCAGGGGGCAGAATGGGCTGCACAGGCTTCTGTCTTTATCCTTGGGCCATTATTGCAGACTGCTGATCCTCCATGGAACACCTTCTCTACCCCTGGAAATCCAACCCTCAATCTCATTATACCCATTATTCCTCTTTTTCTGTAGCCCCTCCTATTTCTGTAATAGCTCCATAGGCTCAAGCAAAGGTGAGGACTGAAGAGATTGAATGCCATCCCACCAGCCCTGCTCCTCTTAACAGCTATTCCATTCCACCAGATACCACTCAGAAGGGTGTCTGGATATCAGGGCTTATGCATCATCTTCTTTTCATCTATTTTTCCTTAATATTCATATCAATATCACAGAAAGAAAACTTGTAGTTGTCTTAATGATATTGCTCACTTCTCACAATCATTCCTGGGGTTAGTTTTACAGTATTCTATATTTCAGAAAAGGAAAAAAAATATATGATGGAGAAGGAGAGTGAGACAGAGCTGGACAGAGGCAGAGTAGCAGATACTCACCTGGCAGGAGTCCTTTCCCCCCTCCAGGAAGCCCAGGCAGAACATGTTGCTAGTGATCATGCCTGGGTAGGCCTTATGGCAAGCAGTGTCAGAGAGCACTGGGGCATCCAGGCACTGCAGAAGATCAGGATATTTGACTGTTGAGTGAAACAGTGCAAACGGAAGATTACTCACAACGTGGCTGAAAAAAAAATTTTTTTTTCCCACCGCACATCCTGTCTTTCAGGATGTTCCCACTGTTATCCCAGTTGCCAATGACTTCTAACTTGGGAGAATTTTTTAGTTATAATCAACAAGTTCTTCCTGCTCTAACCATAAAATTGGTGGGCAAGATCTCAAGTCCAGGGACTGTTTTGTAAAGTGGGTGTACACTTCAGGCAGTAGCAAAACCCTCAGCCCCTGTTTCCCTCCACAGGCCTAGTTCTCTGTATATCATTACACACACTTAATTAAATACAGTTACCTCTTATAACAAGTTCATGTCTGTTGTGTGTTCTGCATGCCCTCAGGAAATAAATCTTTCCCACTTAAATAGTGTACTCTAAGACTGCTTATTTCCAATAATAACTTCTGTTAAAATTTGGATTAAATAATCCTACATGTGTATTTGCCTCTGGTGTTCTGAGACTTTGTACCTGTGTTCATGGTGACATTTACCTCCAGAGCTCAGTGTGTTGCCCCAGCCAGACACAAGACACTCAGTCCCCACAGTTGGACAGGATCTTGGCAGAGAGATAGTGGATACACGAGAGCTGATGATAGCAGGTGATTTCAGTTTCAGAAGCATGATGTTTTTATCCGCAGTATCTTTTGAAAAGTTGGGGTGTGGGATGATCTTGACGGCATCAATGAATTGCTCATCACCCTCAATGACATTGATGTTGTGTTCTCCCAGACGCACCTGAATGTACCTGGTGTTAAGAATTAAAAGTTTCCTAAGTATGAACAAGAACTTCTCCTTCTTCTGATCCCCTAATCATGAGCCCAAACCCAAGTACCATTCTCTTCAAACTCTCAGTCACATGGGCAATCTTGTACTCAAGGTCCAAGATGTGGAGCAGGTCAGAGAATTCCTTAGGTAAGTTTCACTGCTAATAACTAATCACAATCCATCATCTTGTTAAAACATTAAGGTATAGGAATAGAAACCAAATGACCCAATAACATATTTGGAGATGAAAAGGAGATTGGTGGAGATTAACCAACACCTGCCACTTCTCCACCAGTTAGTGTCACTGAGTATAGGAGGGCGATGAGACAAGAGTGAGAATTATAACAGAATACTTAGAGAATGGAAAGAATTATGCAATTTTAATGTTTCTCAGGGCATACATGCATTTTATTATCTCCACACACCATTTCTTTTGTTAAGTGATGATGGGTAGGACTGTACTGACTCATATTCTTAAGCTAATTCTGGGGATAATTCATCTGCCACTGTTTCCCCTCATCAAAGACAATAAGGGCATTGCAGCATGAAACTGTCTCTCACAAGTATTGCATCACACAATACTTGAGGGTATAATTGGGGTCAATGTCAATGAGGGTGATGAGCTATTCATTGATGCAGCCAATCATCCCACACCCCAACTATTTGAAATATAACGTGGATAATGACATGATGCTTCTGAAACTGAACCTGGATCTGAAAGCTTTGCCCCCCAGACATCACACTGTGGTTTGCCCCATTGTGCTCTGGTGGTCCCATAGAATGAATTGATCTTAGAGAACAGCATTTGAGCATTGGTCACTTACGGCCTGTAGCAGTGAGCTGCCGACAGTACCCACTGGTCACTGATGAGGGAGCCACCACAGTTGTGGAAACCAATGTTGAGGGACACCTGGTAGGGCAGGGAATTCTTCTCACAGGTGTAGCCCCCCACAATCTTGTCATCATCGCCATCAATGGGAAGTGCAACTGACAGGAAAAAGTTGAGAACTTTGTTAAACAGATCCATCTTGCAATTTCTACGCCACCATGAAGTTTTTGCAGATTAACCAGAAAAGAGATGGCAATTTTTTATTGTCACAATGAAACAGAATAAGGAAATTCAAGGTATGTATTTTAAAAAATATTTCCTATCTTTACCACTTAATGCTTGTAATTTTACTATTAATTAGCATCTAGTGTTTAAATTTATGCTTTAAATTTGACGTTTCATGTTCTTATGTGTTGCTTTCTCTCTCTCTCTCTCTCTCACACACACACACACACACACACACACACACACACACATACTTTTTACACAGTGCGTGCCTGACCACCATAAGGAATGCTTTTTACTCAAAACCCTGCAACCCAGGCATGGAAATAGGTAGAAATCTCTCTAGGAATTTTGTTGGTATATGTCTGTGCTGGTGGATGGGGTATTGGTATTGGATAGCTTTCTCCATAAAGTAACAGAAAGAAACTTTTAGAAGCCACCTGAGAATATTATGGTATGGAAGGAAATAAAGAGTTGTGTACTTTTATTCTTTCAATTTATCTCCTTGGTTCAAGGCTAAATTTCCATTAAATCGTCTGACAGAACATTATGTTTCCCCTCCCCCACACTGCCCTTAACTCATTTATCTTTGTAATATTTGCCAATGTCTCTGGCATATTCTAGTGTGGCACATTGATTTATCAAGATTTCTTACCATTCCAGATGTCTGTGATTCTATTATATGAGCTCTATTTTTCCAATATTTTAAAATGAGGTTAGGAGAGAAGTTTCCAAACATGAAACTACATGTATCAAATTTAAATCAACCCAATTTAGGAAAAAATAGTATTACTTTTTAGTAGTATAAAAATTACTGGTATCAAAATAGAAACAGTCATTTGGTTTTTTTTTTTTCATGATTTAAGGACATGTGGAGATATCTTTAGGAAAGTTGTAACAAAAAATACCTAAAGTTTTTATTCTTGAAAATAATAAATAAATATCTTTGCCTGTTAGATCTCAGGTAACAACTAGCTCTTTAGTATCCAGGAGACCCAACCTTTGGCATTCACAACCTTTTCAAGAGGCACAAATTAGTTTCAGTTGTTAATTCCAAATTCCCAGGTCAAGATGTATACTCCTTTCACGTAGACTCTTCTTTCCCTATCTCTCATTCTTCATAGAATTTGCCAGGATTTCCAGGACAAGTTTAGCTTTTCTATGCTGTTTATTTGAACCTGTCCTGATGACCATAACCTTTGCAGGGAAAATCAAATGTCAATATCCCTAAACCTGTATGCCTGACCCTGCTGTTCAGATATTTCACCCTTCCTGAGTACAAAGCCTGCATCCAGCATTCATAGTTGCTTTCCTGAGCACAAGGCAATCTCACACAGAGGATCAACACCTGCTGATTGTTCATTAAAAAGACTCACCAGCAGCTCCTAGGAGAGCAAGGAGAATGAAGGTCTTCATGGCTGCTCACTGAGTCTGGACTGGGAATGGGATGGAGGCTTTCCATCCATAGGTATTTATACCTACAGTTTGTCATTGCACCCATGGCCACAGCAGCCAGGAAAGTGATTTCACTGGAAACTTACATATCTAAATTTAGAGTCACTTCTCTAATACAGAAGGTGACTCAGCACCAAATTTAAACATCTACATTTTTCCATTTTTCTTGAAGGTTGTGAGAATGGAAATCAAAGACGCACCTGGTGGGAAGTATTCCCCACAATAGGAAAATAAGTTGGATTGAGGTCATAGGTCACAGATCACAAAGCTCCAGGTTTCTGCATTCCTAGACAAAAACCTAAGGTTCTTTGTTTTCTCAAGTGTGAATGTTTGTCCTAAAGTATATCTGGAACTTGCACCCTTGGTGTTAATTGACATTGGCTCTTTCACAAATCTATATTTCATGTCATGGTAGTTTTGATCTTGCATATCCATGTTAACTTTTCATTCAAGAAGAAACAACTTGTTCTCCTAAGAAATGATAAAATTGTCCTTATTTTAAATTATAATAAAAAGAGTAAAGTAAAAACAAAAATTATAACTTGTGTTTAGATTACCTAAATTTTTCTCTAAGTTGGGTATATAACAGTTCCCTTTATTTGTGGTTTCATGTTTTGTGGTTTCAGACACCCAGATCAACCAGGACCCAAAAATATTAAGTGGAAAATTCTAGAAACAAATAACTCACAAGTTTTAAATAACTTTAATTATAGTACATTGTTCCATTTGTTGTATTTTATTATTAGGCATTGTTTATAAGCTCTGGCTTCGCCTAATTTGTAATTTGAACACTTCATAGGTATGTATGCATAGCAAAATCATCCTACATAGGAGTTGGTAATAGGTGTGTGATTTCAGATATCTACTGGGGACTTGAAATGTGTCCCTCAAGATAATGGAAGGAACTACTCAATTCTTGATACTTTCTCTATATTAATGTAGTAATCCTCATAAGAACTATGCAAGCTAAGCTACCTGTTATCTTTCCTACTTTGCTGGTGGGAAAACTAAGGACACAAAGGTATAGGGGACTTGGTAAAAAGCACACAGGAAGCATCTGGCAGCACTGGAATTCTCAGGTGTCAGGTTCTGTGGAAGGGTATGCATGCCTTGACTCACTCAGTCCTCAAAGGCAGCATGATGAATGTTGTGCTGTAGCTTTCACCCTGTCAGAAGCTTAGAGAAGTCAACATTGTTTCCAGAGTCCCATAGCTGTTGACTGGTTGATGAGAGCCTTCAGACTCAAACTCCTTTCAAGGTCCATGTCCTCAACTGGGACCCCTTAAACATAATAAATAGGGCAGACAGTTTGAACTCTATCAAACTCAAGACTAAATTCCAGGAGTATACAGAATTTTGAAAATTACAAGAAATAGGTTCTTGGAACAAGAATGACTAGAACTGATGGCGGAAGGACACAAGTACCAAGAGTTACTGATTCTCAAGGCAAAATAGCCTCTAGTTGTAGAAAGTACCTGGATTGTACACTTATAGCCTGAGTCTCAAGTTGCCTACCAGGGCATTTTTCCATTTGAGCAAATTATCACTCTTGAAGTTGCTTCTCATCTTTTTGTTTGGTTTGGTTTATTTTTGTTTGAAATTTTGCTACTATAAAAACAACATAGTCAAAAGCAGTTTCCTAGCCCTGACACTGTTCACATTTTCAGCCAGATATTATCTGTATTCAAACTATAGCATCCTTAAAAATAAGCTTTGAGAAGTGACTAAGGTTCCATGTGAAGTCACATATATATTTACATATATGGTCATATATGATTACATATGTATCTATAATTGTATGTACATAGTAGTCCCTCTGGATTGTTGGGATAATGTTAGAGGAATTATGTAAACATAGTTACTCTTGTGGAAAGAATTTGTTCCTCAAGGTTAGAAGACTACATCAGTTAATGGGAAAGAGTGTGAATTATCTTATTCTTAGGATTTGGGAAGTCATAAAAAATATATTGAAAAACAAAGGGATCATTGAGTACAGTGATTCCCTACCAGTATCTGGAAATCCCATTCACAGAATAGAAACTAAAGGTGAATAGACAGAGCTATTCACAACAAATCAATATCTCTAAAACTTGTTTATATGTATCCCTTTAACAGATTGACATTGCAAAATGAATTTTGAAGTAAAACTGAAATTAAACTGACAGTAAATATTTGTACATAAAAAAAATTTAAAATCTTACTTGCCGGAAAAGATGAGAATGGTTTTAAAATAATGAATTGAATAAGTTTTCTAGGAAAAAAAGTCATGTATTTGTTTTAATAAAGCAAATTTTCTTAGATGAACTAATCTTAAATACTTATGGAGGTTTATGATTCAAGGGGAAAATAACAATTAGATTATGAAGTATACCTAGTTGAAATAAAGTAACATCTCCCCAATCTGTATATTCTAGAAGAAAATAAATATATGTTCATATTTATATACAATATGTATATTGACATAAATAGCTAAGCTTCTAAGTAGAGATATTACTTCATTTAAAGTAGCTATAATCTGTTACAACTGTAAAATTGAGAGTTAAGAATTATCTTCTCCAAGATAAAATATATATCCATTACTAGAATCAGACACAGAAAATAAAAATCTTTATTCCTATGCAGTTGCCCCTAATCTCAGTTTGCTACCTCTCTGCATTTTTCTATGTGCTACATAGACACTATGCCTCTCTGGATCTCACTGAATCATGAATTAGGCTTTTATATGTAAGTGGTTTCCGTGGACTATTCCATGTGGCTCTTTATTTTAAAGTGCATGGTTTTTTTTTTAAAAAATATTTTTTTAAATATATTTATTTCATTAGGCTTTAGCAGAAGTAGGCTTTCCAATCATGCATCCCTTTTCCAGTGTCCTTCTGCTCACGTATGTGTCCTGATTAGCCTCACATTCTGTGTTGGCATCTTGTCTGCTTACTTATCAGCATGAATCTACCAGGAGGACAGGTTGGCACTCTATGTATCGCTATTATATCCTTAGTGCCTACAAAAGAGCCAAGAATCTCACAGGTCCCCAATAAGTATTTAATGGGCACATGACTGATTAATGAATATAATACTTATATTTTCTCCACTGAAGCATACACCATATTTATCCAGTCCTCTATGTTTATTGGAGTTTCTGATTCTCCAGGGATAGGTAGATAATGCATCAGTAAATATGTGATTATTCCAGTGCATATTGTACTTAGTGTTTTTTTTTTAACCTGACTTTTTCTCTGTGTCTCTCTTAACTCAATCTGATTAACCAAAGAATAGGCCCACCAAATCTGAGCTTTGTAAACACTGGGATTCAGGATCCACAGATTAGATTTTTAAAGAATATTGCCTCTATACTGAACATGTACAAATATATCCTTCTTGTCATTATTCCCTAACAAGATAGAAATACAACTTTTTACATTTCCATTGTGCTAGTGTTATGGTTTGGATATGAGGTGACCCCTCAAAGTCCATGTGTGAGACATACAAGAATGTTCAGAGGTGAAACAACTAAATTATGAGAGTTGTATTCTAATCAGTGGATTAATCCAATTGAATGGATTCATTGGGTGGTGACTGTAGGTAGAGTATGATTGCAGAGAGTAGATCACTGGGGTGTGCCTTCGGGGTTCATATTTGTCCTGGTGCCTCACTCTCTCTGCTTCCTTGCTGTCTTGAACTGAGTAACACTTTTCCACCACCGTCTTCCACCATGATGTTCTGCCTCACCTCAGGCACAGAGCTGTGGAGTTGGCGGAGACCAAGAACTGAACTTCTGAAACTGTGAGCAAAAATAAACTTTTCCTCTCTACATTGATCTTGTCAGGACTTTTGGTCAAAAAGATGAAATAAAGACTGACTAACACAATTAGGTGCCACAAATAATCTAGAGATGATATCAAGATATGCACAGGTTATACACAAGACTACCTCATTTTATACAAAGGAATTGAGTATCTGCAGATTTTGCTGAATGTGGGGAATCCCAGAACCAATTCCTCACAGTTACCAAGGGATGACCGAACCAAGAAGGTTGTTTGTTGCAGAAGGAAAAGTCCACCCCTTGCTCTGAGGCTCTGTCATGTCACTTAATTATAGTTTTATTGTTTTATTTGATCCATGGTTCAGTTAATGAGTCACTGTAAAATGTCCTCAGTGGATTACAGGAGGGAAGATTTCAAATAAATTTTCTTCGAACAACTTTATCCTTCTCCCTAGATGTACAGATAAGGGAGATTGCACATCTGAGAGGCATTTTGTGATGAGAAGTTTTTATCCTTTGGCTAAAAAGCTGACAGCGATGAAAGCACAGGGCAGAGATGGAAATAAGGTAATGGCATTTTTTTTTAAGTTGCTGAACTCAGCCACCCATGAAGCGCTCCTGTTCCTGGGCTTCCTTTGTGCATTTCTAAAGAAGTTTTGAAGGGGATGATACTGGAACTGCATGCTTCCTGTGTGGTGAGATCACATTTTAAATTCTGTACTATGTATGTATTTTAATAGAAAGAATTGCTAAGACATAAGTCCAGTGAGAAAGAGCATAAGAATCCACATTTTGGTAGAAATTCACAAATTGTGAAGAGTTAGTTTTTAAACAAAGCAAGAGACTAAAAGTGACAAGCAGAGGTATGGAAATGTGCTGCTGAATGACCTCGAGAACAAATGATTTGTCTGGCCTTGCCTCACCTTTCTCGGGCCTGCCCTGAGTCCCCCTCATTAATGCACCTCACCTTTCTTGTGAGGAGTCTGAACCTCCCTTACCTGAGGTGTAAGGTAATAGTGGCTTGGTGGTGGTGATGGGAAGGACAGGGGAATCTTACACTCTTTTGTTTCTAGAGAGAATCCTGAGATGTTTAGTGAAGGTCTATCTAAAGCTGCTTATTTAAAGAGAAGTTTTATGCCTAAGTGTCCTTCAACAAATGAATGGATAAAGAAAATGTGGTATACATACATAATGGAATATTAGTCGGCTATAAAGAAAAATGAAATCATGGCATTTGCCAGTGAATGGATGGATCTGGAGACTATCTATGCAAAGTGAAATAAACCAATCCCCCCAAAAAACAAAGGCCAAATTTCTCAATTTCTCTCTGGTTTGCATATGCTAACTCACAATAAGGGTGGTGGAAGGAAGAATAGAAATTCACTGTATTAGACAAAGGGGAGTGAAGGGAAGGGAGGGGGAACAGGAATAGGAAAGATAGTAGAATGTATCGGACATAACTTCCTTATGTTCATATATGAATACAAGACCAATATAATTCCACATCATGTACAACCAGAATAATGGGATGTCTACTCTGTGTATGTATAATATGTCAAAATACATTCTACTGTCAGTATAACTAAAAACCACAAATTAAAAAGAGAGGTTTTATATATTGCCAGTTTATACATACAAAAACATAGAGATGATTAATCAAAAATAAAGGAAATAAAACAGAAAATGTTAATTATGACTAAATACTTAAAGAGTCTTGAACACAGGCTAAGGCATTTCATGTCATTCTGTGGTTGTCATAAGGTAATATTGAGAACTCAGGGACTATCCCCTCAGTTATGTCTTCCAGAGTTATAAAAGGTTGGAAAGCAGATCGTGAGCACAGGTTTCTTCCTGTAGTCCCCTCTCCTAAGATGCCTAGTGCAGACTGCCTGTTTGTGTCCCTGTGAAGTCCACATGTTGAAGCCTTCACCTCTGATGAGATGGCACTAGAGGGTGGAGCTGTTAGAAGATAATTAGGATCTGATTAGTCCAGAGGATGGAACCACCAGGAGGTGATTTATGGATTTAACGGGAGGCTGAAGGTATATCAGCAAATCAGGAGGCCAGCCCTCCCCAGACATTAGCCTGTTCGTGCCTTGGCTGTTACCAGCGTCCAGAATGGTTAGGAATAGTGCAGTGTGTAAGGCACACAGGCTATGGTATTTTTGTTCAGCAGGGAAACTTTGTTCTGAGCTGAGACACTGCTTTTTCACCTCTCTCTAAATCTGCATTTTCTCCATTCAGTCCTGCTCTGTGCACTCCAATGTGCCTATGCTCAGAGCCCATTATGTCTTTTCAATTGTCCCAGAACAGATCTGCATGAGATTCCTCTGCAGAGACTTCCATTGGAAACCTTCTCTGGATGATCCGTGGGCAAATAAAGATGTGGGGGAGAGCTGGTGTGGAACTAAGGCAGTGTGTGTAGGGTGTGCTCTCAGGGAGGGAGGAAGAGGAGGGATTACACTTCTAGTCCTAAGACCTTTATCTCAGGGGAATACATGTATTTTCTGAAAACTTCTCTGCATTTGTACTTTTTTTGTCTAGAGTTGAAATTAATACCTAAACTGGGTTGAGACTTGAGGGATAGGTGGTAGGAGTGGGGTTCAGATAGTCTTCAGAGGCCATGCTTGATATAGTAATAAACATCCAGTTGGAATAAAAGATCTTGGGGAATGGGAACATTTATGTAGGTGAATACTTGGAAAATATAGAAAAATGAGGATATTTTTAGTATTTTGCGTGTAGAGCTTCACTGGGTAGGCTTACAAATCTTCATTTGCAATGTAGAAGAAACAAAGAAAACTTGTGTCACTGCAGCAGCAATGCATGGACACAGTGGGGCTTCACGGTGGCATTACTGTGAGCTGTTTAGATGACTTAGGGCAATAGATATTAATTTTGTGCATATTAATGTTATTTTCTCTGAGTTTGAAAATGATTAAACAAAAAATAAGGCAAGAACAAAGGTATATCGATAAATCTTAAATCAACATTTTCTGAAATATTGAAAAGTATTCTTGTAGTTATTTACTAAAAGTTTTATGGTAACAGTGAATTTGTTTATATTTATATCCAGAGCGTCTCATATAGATCCTTCAATAGAGTAGGTGCCCAGTATAATTAGTTTCATTAAATTGATGACTGACTAAATAAACTTTCCGTATCTCTCCATGAAGGAAGCTCCAGTGTCTATTCACCTTTATACTTTGAGGCAAGTTTAAGAAAAAATTCATTAATACCAAGAAGGATCATTCATAGACAGTTAAGAACTGTCTATGTTTTATTTAGTTACTGGTTCCAGACATTTAAGAAACTTGAAATTTAGAATGGCAGGTGGATCATGAAGAGAGAAAGGTGTTTAGTTGGCAGCAATGGTCTCTTGAATCCAGTCCAGGTAGTTGCAGACCTTGGTGTAGACACCGGGTTTGCCTTTCAGAGCACAGCCCAAGCCCCAGGACACAATACCCTGGAGCTCACCATTGCAGACCACGGGGCCACCAGAGTCACCCTGGGCAAGAGGGAAAAGACAGTCAGAGCTCTTGTTCATGCCCAGAGGCAACAATGGGCTCCAAAACATTTCTCCATGATCCAGGTGGTATACTTTTATCCAACCCCTAATATTCTATATGATATAACTTTTCTCCTCCTGAAAATGTAATCCTCAGTCTCCTCCTATATCCCTATTATTCTTCCTCTTTACCCATAGCCCCTCCTCTTTCCTAGGTAGCACCATAGGGCCAAGAAATCTTGAGGACTGTACAGATCAAATGTGGTGCCACTTGTCCTGCTCCTCTTACAAGGGTTGCATTCCACCATGTGCCTCCTCAGAAGGGCACTTTGATGACCTGTTTGCACACCAGTTTCTAGGTATCAGTTTTACCCTCTTTTACTCTACTCATCACTACCACAAAGACAAATCTTGTAATTTATCTCAATGCTGCTCCCCTCTCACAATCAGTCCCATGGACTCCATAGTCCTCTGAGTTTCAGAGAAGGAGAAACATGGTGGAGAAGAGAGACTGATCTGGATGAAGCAGGAGCATGAGAAACTCACCTGGCAAGAGTCCTTTCCCCCCTCCAGGAAGCCCAGGCAGAACATGTTGTTAGTGACCTTGCCTGGGTAGGAATTGTGGCAAGCAGTGTCAGAGAGCACAGGAGCGTCCAGACACTGCAGGAGGGAAGGATATTTGACTGTGGAAAGCAAGAGTGAAAATGGACAATTATTCACAGGGTTCCCTGATTCCATTCTATTTCCTCTCTTTCACAGTATTACTCTTCAGTGTTCCAAGAAGCCAGTGACATGTATTACACGTGAACATTTTACATAGGTTGTCCACAAAGTTCTAATCAAGTGTTTCTTTGACAGGAGCATCACTGGCCACAGATGTCAAGTAAAGAGACTGTTTCTAGAGAAGGTGTATACTTTCATCAGTAAGAAATTATAAATGTCTCTGTTTTATTTCTCTCTTGTTTTCTTTACATCTCTGCACAAATCTAGTAATATTTTAGTTGAGTACCTTGACATTTTTATTGTCAAGTAATCTTTCTTTATCTTCTCCATATTCTCAGGAAAAAAGTTTTACAGATTTCATTTAGCATCATATTGGAGTACCTATATCCAAAGCTATGCTTAGGAAACCTTGACTTGAGTGAAGATTTAGACTGACTGACCCTCCAGTGACCTCAAGCCTGGTGCTTGTTTCCAGTTATCATTTACCTCCAAAGCTCAGGGTGTTGCCCCAGCCAGACACGAGGCACTGAGTCCCAGTGGATGGACAGGATGTGGGCAGAGAGACTGTAGACACTCAAGCGCTGATGGTGGCGGGGGATGCCAGTTTGATCAGCATGATGTCGTTATTTAAGGTGTCTTTATTAAAGTTGGGATGCCGGATGATCTTGGCTGCCTGAATGAACTGCTCATCTCCCTCAAGGACTTCAATGTCATGTTCTCCCAGACGCACTTGGAGTCGGCTGCGTTAAACATTAGAAGTGTCCTAAGTTTCCAATCAGAGCTTCTCCTTCCCCAAATCCCCAATCGTGACCATGAACACAAAAGCATTCTCATCAAGCATTTTTTCATACAGGGGATTGTGCCCTTATGGCAGCATGTGGACCACCACACATGCTGCAGGTTAGAGAGGTCTTTATGCCAGTATCATGGCTTGTACATTGTGTTACAATAGGAAGGTCTAGTAATTGGAAATATGGTCCCAAGTAAAGAGTTGGATATGGTAATGAGATTGGTGGCACTTTCCATATTTACCCACTTTGGAATCACTGAGTAACACAGAGAGAAGAGGCTGGAGGACTCAAAGACAGCAGGATTTTAAGGGAATAGATTGTGTTATGCCTGTTTGTATCCTGTACTGGAATTATGATGCCTCTCATCACCTCCATGTGCCATTGCTTCCTGGTTAAGCTGTGATGGAGAGGACCAGGATTGACTCATGGTACTTCACCAGCCACTCTGTCCCCTCCACATATTTAGTACCATCAGTTAGAAATACATCAGGAAACTCTAGAGTACTGCTCCATAGGAGACCCTCAACCTGTTGTACAATGCTGAGTGGGTCATCAGGACTCAGAACCTGAATCTTGTATCTAACAAGAATAACTACTGTTATGCTTCCCGGGTGGAGGATAAACTCGTCTTAGCACTTGGGAATGTGAAGTCAGGTCACTTATGACTTGTAGCAGTGAGCTGCAGTCAGCACCCACTGGTCACTGATGAGGGAGCCTCCACATAAATGGTAGCCCACGTTCAGTGACACCTGGTAGGGCAGGGAGTTCTTTGCACAGGTGTAGCCTCCCACAATCTTGTCATCATCAGGAGTGGGGAGAGCAACTGATAATAAAAAGTTGGAAACTCACAGTCAAACAGATCCATCCTGCAATTCCTACTCCATCAGGAAGATTTGCTTTAGACTAACCAGAAAAGAGATGACAGAGTTCTCTTTTCTCACACAATTGAGAGAAGGAGGTTTAAGGATTTCTAAAAAAATGTATTATTCTGTACTTTTGACACACACACCCTTCTTGTTCACTACCATGAAGCATATAAGTTTTCATAAGTGCATTAAATGTGAAATGCTGTGTTTTCATAAATATTCATCCTCCCCCGACACACACACACAACTTTACACATGGGCACTTGTGAATTCAAGAGAGATCTGTCCCTTTTCACAATAAGTACTTGATCACCAGGGTTGAAGTTATAAAATCATGTTTACATAAAACTGAGTTTTGAGTCATGTAAATTGATAGAAATCTTTGCAGTAATATTACTGTTGTGTGTTTGGTTAATAGGATGTTGGTTTTGCATAGCTCTCTCAATCGGGTAACATAAAAAAAGGAAAAAAAAACTTTTAGAAGTCAAGTGAAAATATTCCTAGAACATTGTACTTTGCTTCTCCCAATTTGTTGCCTTGGATCTAACTAATATTCTATTAAATCATTTTAGATAGCAAGCACATTTATATAGAGGACGGATACCTACTGATTGGTTTGTTAAAAAGACTCACCAGCAGCTCCTAAGATGGCAAGGAAGATGAAGGTCCTCATGGTTGTTCACTGGGTCTGGACTCGGAATGGGATGAAGGCTTTTCATCCTCAGGTATTTATACCTACAGTTTGTCATTGACAGACATGGCCACAGGTGATTTCACTGGGAAAAAAATGATTTCACTGGAAACTCACATATCTCATTTTAGATTGACTCTGTGAAACATGGAAGGTGATTAAGCATCAATGTTAAACAACATCAATTTTCCAGACATTTATGGGAATGGAAGTCATAGACCCACCTGGTAGGAACCGTTCTCCATAATAGGAAAATAAGTTGGAATGAAGTCATAGGTCAGAGCTCCAGGTTTCTGCATTCCCAGACAAAAATCTTAGGTAATTGGTTGTTTTAAATATTTAATTTTTCCTAAGGACTATCTGGAGCCTTGAACCTTTGTTGCTTAATTCATATTGGCTCTTGCACACACTCACATTTTGTCTTATATTAGTTCTCATCTTGTATATCCATGTTAACTTTTCATTATTAGAAGGAAAAATGTGTTCTCTGAGAAATGGAATTTTTTAAATTCCAAGTAAAAAAACTAATCCTCCAAAACCAAAGGCTGAATATTTTCTCTGATATATAGATGTTCATTCACAATTAATTTTGGGGGGGGGCAGTTAGGGAAGAATAGAGTTACTTTAGATTAGGTAATTTGTTCATCTTTGAAAAAGTAATAGAAAAAAAGGGAAAGTAAAACATGATAACAAGTTACTATATTTCAAGGGTATACTCATCCCCTATATCTGTGGCTTATCTTTTCAGGTTTAAGTTACTCAGGGTCAACCATAACCTAAACATGCTCAATGGAATATTCTAGAAAAAAATGTTTTAATAAATTTTAAGTAACATTTAGTTCATTGTATTGCATATTTCTTTATTTTTTCAATAGAGGTAGTTGTTTATCTATTACTGCACCTAGTTTATAAATTAACCTTTATCATGGGTAAATATGTATGTGAAAACATTATATATGAATTTGGTACTACAGGTAGTTTCAAGTCTTGGAATATGCTCCTCCTGTTAATCGGGCACCACTGTATTCTAATTTAATAATCTTCATAACAACCATATGGAATATCTGTTAACAGACCCCATTTATAGATGGATCAGTAAAGGCACCATAGATATAAGGAACTTGCACAAAATCACACAGCAAGCCCACGGTAGAATGATAACAGAGGAAATCTGGCTTCTAAGTTTGTGTTCTTTCAAGGCAAGGAATCTTGGCTTAGTTTAATGCCAGTGAAGTGAATGTTTCCTGTGGGGGGGGCACTGAAGGGGTGTTCATGTGCCAACTCTATCAGAGATACCATTATGAATGTTGTACTATAATTCTCATCATTTTGGAAACTGAAATAGGAGTCTTAGAGAAGCCAAACACTTGTTCCATAGTTTCATAGCTCTTGTGGTAAATTCAAAGTAGAGAGTCAATCAGTTTCATTTCAGGACTGATTTCCTCAATGGTAATGCCATAATGCCACATCTAGCTGGGCACAGTAGTCAGATTCTACACCTATATAGAAATCTAAAACCACCTACCAGAACAGTATTCTGCTTGAGTAAATTATCACTCTTGAGGTTATTTCTGTATATGTTTGTTTTATTTTCATTTAATACTATCTGCATGAAGACATCATAGTCAAAGGCACAGTTTCTTAACCTTGACTCTGTTGACATTTGCAGTCAGATGCTATCCCTATTCAAGCTATAACCATTATGTTTTTGATGTGAGGTGTTCCTGGAAAAGCTCATGATAGACAATGCAGGAATGTTCAAAAGTAAAATGGTCACATAATAAGAGCTAACCTAGTCAGTGTATTAATCCATTTGATGGATTATCAACTTGAACAGACTGAATGGTGGTAACTGTAGGCAGGTGGGACATTACTAGAAGAAGTAGGTCATTGGGACCACGCTCTTGGGCAGTATATATGTTTCCCTGGATCTTGGTGCTGTCTCCCTCTGCTTCCCATCTGTCCTGAGCTGAGCAGCCTTCCTCCGCCCTGACATTCCACCATGAGGTTCTGCCTCACCTTAGGCCCAGAGCAATGGAGACGGCTAACTGTGGACTGAGAACTGTGGACTGGAAACCATGATTCCAAATAAACTTGCCCTCTGCTAGTTGCTATTTTCAGGTATTTTGGTCATGGTGATGAAAAGCTGTGTCCCATAATAACATCCCTAAAAATAAGCTCTGTTATGTGTCTAAGGTTTCATCTTTGACATACACACACACACACACACACACACATTCACAAGGGACATATAGAATAATGTTCGAGGTTATATATCAAGAACAAATTAGCTTTGTTGAATAATTTTTTACCTCAGTATGAGAAAACTAGTTCATTAATTAAGAAAATAATGAGGTGGCATTCTGTTGGTGTTGGAAACATGGCGGGGAAATTGAGAAACAAAGGAACCACTGAAACTGTTATTCCCAACAGAGCGCTGAACATCCCATAAGCCTACCTGGAATAGAAACCGCATGTGAATAAACTGAGCTGTTGAAGAGTAAATCAGTGTCTCGAAACTGAAGATGTTTGTATCCTTTTGATATATTACATACAGTCTTAATTGAATTTGAACAGCAAGTCTAAAACATTACTGTGACAGAAAACATTTACATTTAAACCATTTAGAAGTTATTGTCATAGAAGATAATAATGGTCTACACTGAAATAATGAAACTCGTTAGATTTTTAAGGGAAAAGAGGCTTAGATCGGTCTTATTAAAGAAAATTTTCTCAGATAAAATGATCTTGATATTTATTTCTTCTTACTGTGATACTAAAACTAGGTTCTGAAGCTCATCCCTTGGAACATCTGAGAGAGAAACGTGTTGGAGAAAGAAAGACTTCATCCACCGATCAAAGAAAGGAGAAGCGAGGGCTCTTGCTCATAGAAGTTTCTCAACTCCAGCATTGAGGGGTTACAGGTACAGGGTAAGAATGAGTGCTGGGATAGGTGGGCAGAGAAATAGTCCTGTCTTTTCTGGGAATAGGCAGAGCTCTTCCAGGACCTTGGGTATCACTTCTTTTCACTCCTTTCAGGACATGGAGTCTCTGGTCATGGGATCTGGTCATTGTCTTTAACCTTGAGGAAGGAGAGAAAGAGATAGATCTGAATAATGCTAAGGCAAATTACCCTTGTACTTTAATTTTGGACAAAATGTTTCCCAAGTGATTGACATGTCTATATGCAGAGCTGAGGAGAATCTGACCTAACGGGTTAAAGTAGCAAAGACAACAGACACAAAATGAAACAGATGCCAGGCAATTTCATGCTGCTATTGTCCCCAGAGGACAGCTTCAGCCCCGGTGAAGAGTGAGTTTCAGCAAAAACAGCCTGCACATTCCTGAAAGTTAACCTAGGCAACTGCTGTCATCATAATCCCCACACCAGAGAGGTTATCTACAGCCAAGTTAGTGGAAAATTCATAGAATATTTCCCAGCCACGAGTAGCTAAACTTCTGAGGATGGCTATGACTTCAACATATATAGCTATAAGTCTCTAATTAGAGAGTCAACTACTCCAAATCCCCAGGAGGAAGAGATAAATATACATCTTTTGCTGTAATTAGATAAATTGAAAACTCTATGCAGTTACCCCTATTCTCAGATTCTGACCTTTTTGCATTTCCTTACATTCTCTATGAATACCATTTGCCTCTCACTAGATCTTACTGAATCATGAATTCGAGATTTATTTATAGTCAATATGCGTCCATAAACTCCTCTGACTCTTTCAAATGGCTCTTCATTTTAAACTGCAGTAGGCTTTGATAGGTCTTGGATAACTTTCTTTGATTATGTATAAGTTAAAGTCTGATTTCCCCATCAGGCATCCCTTTATCCAGGTTTTTTTTTGTTGTTGTTGTTAAAAATATCAGTTTTTCTAATTAGTTATACATGACAGTTGAATGCACTATGATTCATAGTACACAAATGGAGCACAATTTTTCATAACTCTGGTTTTAAATGAACTAGAGTCACGCCATGGATGCAATTATACATGTACCAAGGTTAATAATACCATCTAATTCCATCATCTTTTCTATCCCGTTGCCCCCTCCCATCAGTTGGCCCCTCCCAACCTCTCTCTCCCCTTTGCCTAATTCAAAGTTCCTACTTTCATTCTGCCCCCCCCCCCATTATGGATCAGCTTGTATTTATCAGAAAAAAGCATTCGGCCCTTATTTTGGGGGGATTGGCTTATTTCGCTTCGTATGATATTCTCCACCTCCATCCATTTATCTGCAAATGCCATAATTTTATTCTCTTTTAATGCTGAGTAATATTCACTTTTGCATATATATCACAGTTTCTTTATCTATTCATCTATTGAAGGGCATCTAGGTTGCTTCCACAGTTTAGCTATTGTAAATTAAGCTGCTATAAATTTTGGTGTGTCTGCAGTATGCTGTTTTTAAGTCTTTTGGGTATAGACTGAGGAATGGAATAGCTGGGTCAAATGGTGGCTCCATTCCAATATTTCTAAGGAATCTCCATACTGCTTTCTAGATTGTTTGCACCAATTTGCTGTCTCACCTGCAGTGCAAGAGTTTGCCTTTTCCCCACATTCTTGCCAACACTTTTTGTTGCTTGTGTCCTAGATAACCACCATTCTGACTAGAGTGAAATGAAATCTAAGAGTAGTTTTGATTTGCATTACTCTAATTACTAGAGATGTTGAACATTTTTTATGTACTTGTTGATTGATTGTATATCTTCTTTGAGAAGTGTCTGCTTAGTTCCTTAGCTCATTTATTGATTGGATTATTTGGGGGGTTTTGGGTATTAAATTTTGAGTTCTTTATTTATCCTGGTGATTAGTGCTCTATCTGATGTTTGTGGTAAATATTTTCACCAATCTGTAGACTCTCTCTTCAAATAATTAATTGTTTCTTTTTTTGAGAAGAAGCTTTTTAGTACGAACTCATCCCAGTTATTGATTCTTGGTTTTCCTTCTTGCTCTTTTGGGGTCTTGTTGAAAAAAATCAGATCCTAGCCCAACATGATGAAGACTTGGGCCTACTTTTTCTTCTAGTAGGTGCATGGTCTTTTGGTCTAATTCCTAGGTCCTTGAACCATTTAGAGTGGAGTTTTGGGCGTGGTGAGAGGATAGGGGTGTAATTTTATTTTACCAATTATGAATTTCTAGTTTCTCCAGCAACATTTGTTGAAAAGGCTCTCTTTTCTCCAATGCACATCTTTGTCACCTTTGACTAGTATGAGATAACATATTTATGTGGATTTGTGTCTGTGTTCTCTATTCTACAACTCTATTTTGGTGCCAATACCATGCCGTTTTTGTTACTATAGCTCTGTAGTGAAGTTTAAGTTCTGGTATTGTGATGCCACCTGCTTCCCTCTCCTTGCTAAGGATTGCTTTGGATATTCTGGGTCTCTTATTTTGCAGATGAATTTGATGATTGATTTTTATATTTCTAGGAGGAATGCCATTGGGATTTTGATTGGAATTGAATTAAATCTGTATAACACACCTTTGGTAGTATGGTCATTTTGACAATAGTAATTCTGCCTATCCTAGAACAAAGGAGATCTTTCCATCTTCTAAGGTCTTTTTAAATTTCTTTATTTAGTTTTCTGTGGTTTTTGTTGTAGATTTCTTTCACCTCGTTTGTTAGGTTGATGTTCAAGTATTTTGTCTTTTGAGGGTATTGTAAATGGAGTAGTTTGTTTAATGTCTCTTTTATAGGGTTCATCACTGCTGAACAGAAAGGCATTTGATTTATGAGTGTTGATTTTATATACTGCTGCTTTGCTGAATTTATTTATTAGTTCTTGAATTTTTCTGATAGAAAATTGTAGAATCATGTTGTTGGCAAACAGTGATAGTTGGGGTTCTTCTTTTCCTATTCATATCACTTTAATTTCTTTGTCTAATTTAATTTCTTTGCTATGTCAAGCATTTCAATGACAATGTTAAATAGAAGTGGTGAAAGAGGGCAATCTTAACTTGTTTCAGTTCTGAAAGGGACTGTTTTCAATTTTTCTTTGTTTAGAGTGATGTTGGCCTTGGGCTTAGCATATAGAGCATTTACAATGTTGTGATATGTTCCTATCTTCCCTAGGTGTTCTATGTTTTGAACATGAAGGGGAGCTGTATTTTGTCAAATGCTTTTTCTACATCTATTGAGATGATCATACGATTCTTACCTTTTAGCCTATTGATATGATGAATTACATTTATTGATTTCTGTGTGTTGAAACAAATTTGCATCCCTGTAATGAACCCCACTTGATTGTTTTACACTATATTTTTAATGTTTTTGTATGTAATTTTCCAGAATTTTATTGAGAACTTTTGCATCTATGTTCATTCAGGATAATGGTCAAAGTTGTCTTTTCTTGATGTGTCTTTGTCTGGATCTGTTATCAGGGTGACACTAATCTCATAAAATAAGCTTGTAAGGGACCTTCCTGTTCTATTGCATGGAATAATTTGAGGAGTACTGATATTAATTCTTCTTTAAATGTCTTACAGTACTCAGCACATAATCCATCTGGACCTAGGCTTTTCTTGGTTGGTAGATTTTTGATGGTGCCTTCTATTTCTTGCATGAAATTGATCTTCTTAAATTTTGTATATGCTGGTGATTCAGTTTGGGCAGATAATATGCCTCTAGAAATTTGACAGTTTCTTCAATTTTACTGGAGTATAAATTGCCAAAATAGATTTAATTGTTCTTTGTATTACAGTGTGTCTGCCTTAATATTATCCTTTTCTTTATATATTTTAGTAATTTGCATTTTCTCCCTCCTTTTCATTAGGGTAGCTAAGTATTTATCTGTTTATTGTTTCCTTCATTTTGAAGATTGATGTTTCTTTGTGTTTTTTTTTTCCAGAATATCTCTATCTTGATATAATCTTTGCTACCTGTCTTTGACCTCTTGTCTCCTTGTTGGAGTGATCAATCAGTGCCCATATTTGCCCTCTTATATCATTTTTCGATTGGCAGACTATGTTAATTATGTACAGTTTCAACTCTTTTTCTGATATTTCATCTACTACTCTGTCATTGGAAACTTTTATTATAGCGTCTTGGTTTGTTTGGCAAACTTTTCTTTCTTGTTTTTTCGTGTTGTTTTTGTGTCTTTCTCTCTTGCAGTGTGGTTTTGAGGTGTTACAATTTCCACCCTGTAATCTTGTAGTGTCCCTGCAGGTTATCAATACCTCACTTTTAAGGGGGAGATCAATGTTTACAACACTCAGTACAAAAAATGTGCCAATATAAATCAAATGCCAGATTTTGTCACTGTAAATAGAAATGATGTATTTGATTATCATTTGCCATACAGACAGTAGATTTGCATAAGGGTTTGCAGTTTCTAATGCTATTCAGAGAGAGACCAGAGGGTGTAGAATGAGGTGTTTATGAGGTAGGATTGAGAATATAGAGGTATTAGTTCATAGGAAATTTGAAAGGGGAATCAAAAGGAGTTAGCTCTTAGCATTAGGAAATTGAGAAAGAAGTGACCACATGCATCAAGATGGTGTCTATTAGCATACGTATTAGGGATATCTCTGGTGTAACCAGACCCACAGGTCCTGGTTGTTGTCCCTAGTTGAAAGCACCCATATACCTAGTTAGTGGTGGCACTTGTGAAACCTGGAAGTCCGCTTCAGGGTACCATGGCAGTTGCACAAGATGGAATTTGTCCCAACTAAAGATGGCAGAGGCAGCAGCAGAGGTAATCCAAGATGGTGATAACTGCTTTCAGAGATGGGGCTGGGAGGGTGGGCTGTGCGATGGCATTGGGATGCCTGTTCACGGATGAACCACTGTGGTGTGCAGTGCTGCAGCAGGCACTTGCCTCCAACCCCTATCTGTTTGTTGTTCCATGGTGGGGACTGCCACTTGGTAAGGACCATGGCAGTGGCTGCAGATGGAGGTGCCGTGGAAGGAGCAACTCCTTGGTGTTGTGGAGCTATAGAGTGGACATCATCTTCACGTGGCAGGTTCATACCCTCCTCCCCCAAGGCGGCATGTTGTCATGGCCCCTCCTCCTACTTCCTGAGTTCAAGATGCAGGTGCCCTAGGTCTCCCCCTGCTCCTCCATCTGATGAGTCATCTTTAACAACTCACTTCTCTTATAAGGTCTCTGAAACTTCCCCTTATCTGTGATGGTAAGTTTGTTACCAAAAGCTTGGTCTTTGTCCCTGATGTCATTCCAAAAACAAGGACCAAAGTTTGAGTACGTAAAAAAAGAAGTTTCATTTGATATTTCTCTCTGGACTCCTCTGTCCTGAGATGCCTTGTATAGACTGTATGTTGTGACCCCTGAAGGGGGTCTGTTGAAAACTCCACCTCTGATTAGAGTGTATTACAACATGGGGCCTCATAGAGGTAATTAGATGTAGATGAGTACAAGAATATGGAGCCACCAGGATGGGAATTGTGAAAAGAAATAGAGCTATCCATTGGACGCAGGAAGACAATGGCAAGAGGATGAGGGTACCTAGCAAACCAGGAGGCTGCCCTCATGGGGTATCAGGACTGCTAGTGATTGGAGTGTCCCACATTAGGCTCCAGAACTGTGAGAAACAGTGTGTTGTGTAGGGCACATGGCTCTGGGATTGTGACAGCAGCCTGAGCTGAGACCCTATATCCTCTTCACCTGTCTCTAGGCTGCATTTCCACCATACATCCCTGCTCTCTCTACTCCAAAGTGCCTGTGCCCAGAGCCCACTGAGTCTTTCCAGAGGACTCCTAACAGACTTGCATGGGAATCCTGTGTAGGGACTCTCACTGCAAGCCTGCTCTGGATCATCCATGGGAAGATGAATGATTGTGGCAGAGCTGGAGAGAAACCAAGGCAGAGTGTGTGGTGTCTTGTCTTTGGGGGTGGAAGAGGACAGATCACACCTCTAGGGTGAAGACCTTAAAGATCTCACGTAATACATCTATTTTGTGCAAACATATCCATATTGTACTTTCTTTTAGACAACTAGCTTACATTAGTACCAAAAGTGAGCCAGGAGTGGAGGGGACAGGTTGTGGGAGTGGGGGCTCAGATCATGTTCCCAGGCCATGCCTCCTGTAGCAGTCAGCTTCCAGTTGGAAAACAAGTAGATCTTGGAGAACTGGAACATATGTGTAGGTGACTCCTTGGAAAACTATATATTAACACATTTCTACTTCTATAGTTTTCCCTCCTCAACATAGATTTCCAGAAGGTTGAAGAAAAGGGTAGAGAGACCATCCCAAAGCACTTGGGATACTGATTGTGTCCTTTCTCACACACACACACACACACAATTTTTTTCTGACCATTAATAAAGTTTCTTGTATGTATAGAAAAAAAAATTCTGTTGACATCATCGTTGTATCCGCAATGTCACACACTCATCTACCACAGAGTACATGATTAGTAAATTTGTTAGGATGGGTGAGTGGCTAAATAAGCTTTAAAATTCTATCTATAAAACGAAGGTCAACTGTCAGTCAACACATATTATGAAGACAGAACACAGTATGTATAAATACCAAGCAAGGATCATATATGGACAGAAATGTCACAGAAGAAAATGCTTTCATTGAGATGTTTATTTTTGCATAGAAGGATAGGGGATGCGATTAGTGTACTAATTGGAAAGAGACATGATGATGTCCTCTGAGGTAACAGATTAAAGGTAAAGTTGAGACCAAGGGGTGAATCATGAAGAGAGAAAGGTGTTTAGTTGGCAGCAATGGTCTCTTGAATCCAGTCCAGGTAGTTGCAGACCTTGGTGTAGACACCGGGTTTGCCTTTCAGAGCACAGCCCAAGCCCCAGGACACAATTCCCTGGAGCTCACCATTGCAGACCACGGGGCCACCAGAGTCACCCTGGGCAAGAGGGAAAAGACAGTCAGAGCTCTTGTTCATGCCCAGAGGGGAGAATGGGCTCCAGAACATTTCTCCATGATCCAGGTGCTATACTTTTATACACCCTCCCATCCTGGGTGATATACCTTTTCTCCTCCTGAAAAAGCAACCCCAATCTATTCCTATATCCCTCCTGTTCTTCCTCCTTACCCATAGACCCTCCTAATTCGTTAGTAGCACCACAGGGCCAAGAAATCTTGAGGACTATACAGATCGAATGTGGTGCCACTTGTCCTGCTTCTCTTACAAGGTTGCATTCCATCCTTTGCCTCCTGAGAAGGGCACTTGATGAACTGTTTGCACACCAGTTTCTAGGTATCAGTTTTACCCTCTTTTACTCTACTCATCACTACCACAAAGACAAATCTTATAATTTATCTCAATGCTGCTCCCCTGTCACAATCAGTCCCATGTACTCTATAGTCCTCTGAGTTTCAGAGAAGGAGAAACATGGTGGAGAAGAGAGACTGATCTGGATGAAGCAGGAGTAGGAGACACTCACCTGGCAAGAGTCCTTTCCCCCCTCCAGGAAGCCCAGACAGAACATGTTGTTAGTGACCTTGCCTGGGTAGGAATTGTGGCAAGCAGTGTCAGAGAGCACAGGAGCGTCCAGACACTGCAGGAGGGAAGGATATTTGACTGTGGAAAGCAAGAATGAAAATGGACAATTATTCACAGGGTTCCCTGATTCCATTCTATTCCCTCTCTTTCACAGTATTACTCTTCAGTGTTCCAAGAAGCCAGTGACATGTATTACGCGTGAACATTTACATAGGTTGTCCACAAAGTTCTAATCAAGTGATTCTTTCTTTGACAGGAGCATCACTGGTCACCGATGTCAAGTACAGAGACTGTTTTCTGGAGGAGGTGTATATTTTAGGCAGTAAGAAATCATGAGTGCCTCTGATTTATTTCTACTTCTTTTTTTAATCACTGTACCACTCTAATCATGATTTAAATGAATACCTTGAATTTTTTGTTATCAAGTAATCTTTCTCCATCTTCTCCATGTTCTCAGGAATGAAGCCTTACAGATTTCATTTAGCATCATATAGGAGTACCTATATCCAAAGCTATGATTAGGCAACCTTGCCTTGAGTGAAGATTTAGACTAACTGACCCTCCAGTGACTCAAGCCTGGTGCTTATTTCCAGGTATCATTTACCTCCAAAGCTCAGGGTGTTGCCCCAGCCAGACACGAGGCACGGAGTCCCAGTGGATGGACAGGATGTGGGCAGAGAGACTGTAGACACTCGAGCGCTGATGGTGGCGGGGGATGTCAGTTTGATCAGCATGATATCGTTATTTAAGGTGTCTTTATTAAAGTTGGGGTGCCGGATGATCTTGGCTGCCTGAATGAACTGCTCATCTCCCTCAAGGACGTCAATGTCATGTTCTCCCAGACGCACTTGGAGTCGGCTGCATTAAACATTAGAAGTGTCCTAAGTTTCCAATCAGAGCTTCTCCTTCCCCAAATCCCCAATCGTGACCATGAACACAAAAGCATTCTCATCAAGCATTTGTTCACACAGGGGATTGTGCCCTTAAGGTAGCATGTGGACCACCACACATGGTGCAGGTGAGAGAGGTCCTTATGTCAGTGTCATAGCTTAGACAGACCATGCCGTCCATTGTGTTAAAATAGGAAGGTCTAATAATGGGTAACATGACCCCAAGAAAAGAGTTGGATAAGGTTGGATTTGTGGCACCTGCCATTTTACCCCCTTTGCATCACTGAGGGTCACAGAGAGTGGAGGCTGGAGGATTCAAAGACAGCAGAATGTTAAGGGAATAAATTGTGTTGTGCTTGTCTTTATGCTGTAATATAATTATAATGCCTCTCATTGCCCCCATGTTCATTGGCTAAGCTGTGATGGTGAGGACCACCTTTGATCATGGCACTTTACCAGCCACTCTGTCCCCTCCACACCTTTAGTACCATCAGCTAGAAATACACCAGGGAACTCTAGAGTATTGCTCCACAGGAGACTCTCAACCTGTTGTACAAGCTGAGTGGGTCATCAGGACTCAGAACCTGAATCCTGCATCCATCAAGAATACCTACAGTTATGCTTCATTGGTCGAGGATAAACTCATCTTAGCACTTGGGAATGTGAAATCAGGTCACTTACGACTTGTAGCAGTGAGCTGCAGTCAGCACCCACTGGTCACTGATGAGGGAGCCTCCACATAAATGGTAGCCCACGTTCAGTGACACCTGGTAGGGCAGGGAGTTCTTTGCACAGGTGTAGCCTCCCACAATCTTGTCATCATCAGGAGTGGGGAGAGCAATTGATAATAAAAAAGTTGGAAACTCACAGTTAAACAGATCTATCCTACAATTCCTACTCCACCAGGAAGATATTTTTTAGACTAACCAGAAAAGTGATGACAGAGTTGTCTTTTCTCACACAATTGGGAGAAAGAAGTTTAAGGACGTGTAAAAAAACAAAAAAAACAACTCTTTGTCTATACATTAGGCACACCCTACTTGTTCACTATCATTAAGCCTATAAGTTTTCATAAATGCATTAAACATGATGTGCTTTGTTTTTATAAATGATCAACTTCCCCTCCCCAAAAACACAGCTTCACATAGGGGCACTTGTAAATTCAAGAGAGATCAGTCACTATTCACAATTAGTGTTTGATCACCAAGGTTGAAGTTATCAAATCATATTTACATAAACTGTGTTTGGGAGTCATGTAAATAGATAGAAATCTTTGCAGTAATATTCTACTTTGTGTTTGGTCAATAGGATGTTGGTTTTGCATAGTTGTCTCAATTAGATAACATGATAAAAATAAAATCTTTGAGAAGTCAACTGAGAATATCCCTAGAACATTGTACTTTAATTCTCCCAATCTTTCCCTTGGATCTAACTAAACTTTCTATTAAGTCATTTTAGATAGTGTCTGTGTTTATATAGAGGACACACACCTATGGATTGGTTCATTAGAAAGACTCACCAGCAGCTCCCAGGATGGCAAGGAAGATGAAGGTCTTCATGGTTCCTCACTAGGTCAGGAGTGGGATGGGATGAAGGCTTTTTATCCTCAGATATTTATACCTCCAGTTTGTCATTGACACACATGGCCACAGGTGCCAGAAAGTGATTTCACTGGAAACTCACCTATCTGAATTTGGATTCACCTGTGTGAAACATGAAATGTGACTCAGCATCAACATTAAACAACCTCATTTTTCCAGAAGGTTATGGGAATGGATGTTCCTACCCACCTGGTAGGAACCATTCTCCATAGTAGGAAAATCAATTGGACTGAAGTCATAGATCAGCGCTCCAGGTTTCCCCATTCCTAGACTAAAATCTTAGGTAATTTGTTGTATTAAATATGTACTTTTTCCTAAGGATTATTTGGTACCCTGAACCCTTCTTCTCTTTCTTCATGCAACTGATCCCCTATGAATGTGACCCATGTATTCTGCTATCTTCCCTCTCTGCTTTCCTTTCCTTTACACAACTTATTCACATCATATTCTATTTTTTTCTATTTTGTCAATCAGAATATATATGCTAGTAAGACAGGATTTGCACTGTTCATTTTGATTTAGGACAAAAACAAATAAAAAAGGTAAAAAGGAGACAAATGGAAGAAAAAAGGAAACTATAACTTTCATTGAAAAGCCTTGCACTAAAGTTCCTCACACTCCTCCTTTCCAAGTCAGTTCTCTCTCCTAGATCTACCACTCCTCAAATTCTGGGGAATGTACCAATCTTCTTTTAGAATCTTAAAGTCACTGAAAAATCACCCTCTTGTACTTATTACTCTGTGTAGCACTAATGAGTTCACTAATGCATTCATTTTTAAAGTTGGTTGAACAAAGAAACATATAGAAATCTATAACATAGGGAACGTTCTCAGTTTTATCTATTAATCACATAGCGTGGAACATACTGACGTTAAGATCTTCAGTATAATCAATCAGTATAAACCAGCTTCTGATCAGTATACTGATGAGTCTTTACATACCTTCCCATGCCCACCTCTTACAAAATTTCCTTTAAAAAGAGGAATCCAAGACTCAAAAAGGGCATCTTACTCTCAAGATAACCTACATTTTTCCTTTAATGGGTACTCTATATTTCTCAATAAAATTCTAAGTCTCAATATCTAATGCATACTGGATTTTTTTCTATCATGTATGTCAAGGAATGCTGCAATCTAAGTTGAGGTACTACACACTGGTACATCCTGGCACACTCTCTAGTGAAATATACACTGTTGTATTCTTAGTGCATAGAACACAGCCAGAAATATCACCAATCCTCAACAAGTATATGAGTAAGTGATTGAATAAATGAATAGAATGCTTTCCTTTACTTCATTGAAGGACATACCATATTTATTTAGTCATTTGTTTATTAAAGTTATTTACAATATTTCTGATTTTTCAAGGTAGATAAGGAATGCATCAATAAACATACATGATTACTCTAGTGGAGGATGTTCTGGCCTTTTTAACCTCTCCTTCTAGTTAAAACATTTATAACAACTTAGTTAACCAAACATAAATAATTAAGCCTTGGGTTCAAGTAAACTTGAATCAGAGATATTAAAAAAACAACAACATTGCATATGTACTAAACACAAGTCTTATTTTTTCCTCATTATTTGCTAACGAAAATAGGATAACATTTGTTTGTATAGCATTTCCATTATATTAGATAACATAAGCAATTTAGAGATGATTTAATGATACAGGAAGTTTTTCATAGGTTACTTGCAAATACAACACCATGTTATATCAAGGAATTGAGGATATGCAGATTTTGGTATCCAGAGGGAGTTTGTGAAGCAGCTCTTCATGGTCACCATGGAATCGAGTACCTAGAAATGCATGCTTGTTGAAGAATGAAAAGTCCACCTCTTGCTCCAATGCTCTTCCATGTAGCCTAAAGGTAAAGTAAGGCATATAATTTCATTTGATTATTGGTTCAGAGTGTGTTGTGACTGTTTTCTGCAAAGGAAACACTATAAAATATCCTTTGAGAGCTTTGGGGAAAGATGTTTTAAAATAACTTTTGGAATGTCTCTATTCCTTTCTTTTGTTGCAGAGACAAGTGTGAGTGTGTATCTGAAAGCCATTTGTGATCTTGAGGCTTGAAACTTAGGCTATTGCTGAAAGTAATGAAAGCAGAGGGCATAGACAGAAATAAGGTGATGACATTTTTTAAGAGGCTGGATCAAACCATTCTTGAATTACTCCTAATTATAGGCTTCCATTTATGCATTTTAAAAGATCTTATAAGATGAATATTCTTACGACCAAATATCTTGTAAGGGTTATTTTCAGGTTTACACATTTTTTTTTATCTTGAGTATCTATTTGAATGGGATGATTAGTGAAGGATTGAGTTGCTATTTAAAAAGGTGCAAAGAATTTACATTATAACAGAAATTCACAAATTGTGAAGAGTTAGTCTTTAATCAAAAGAGACTAAAAATGACAGGAAGATGTATTGAAATGTGCTACTGAATTATATCAAGAACAAATGATCTTCAGCAACTCAGGAGACTGAGGCAAGGGGATCACAAGTTCAAACCTGGCCTCCACAACTCAGTGAATCCCTAAGCAACTTAACAAGTCTCTGCCTCAAAATAAAGAAAAAAGGCTGGGGATGTGGTTCAGTGATTCAGTGCCCCTAAATTCAATCCCTGGTACAAAAAAAAAAAACCTGACTGGCATGAGGTGAAATCTTAGAGACGTTTTGATTTGCATTTCTCTAATTACTAGAGATGTTGAACATTTTTTTCGTATATTTGTTGATTGATTATAAATCATCAGTCAGAATGGCAGTTATCAAGAATACAAACAACAATAAGTGTTGGTGCGGATGTGGGGAAAAAGGCACTCTCATACACTGCAGGTGGGACTGCAGATTGGGGCAACCAATCTAGAAAGCAGTATGGAGATTCCTTAGAAATCTTGGAACGGAACCGCCATTTGACCCAACTATCCCACTCGTCGGTCTATACCCAAAGAACTTAAAATCAGCATACTATATTAATGCAGCCACACCAATGTTTATAACAGCTCAATTCACAATGGCTAAACTGTGGAAGCAACCTAGAGACCCTTCAATAGATCAATGAATAAAGAAACTGTGGTATAAATACACAGTGGAATATTACTGAGCATTAAATGAGAATAGAATTATGGCATTTGCAGGTAAATGGATAGAGTTGGAGAATATCACACTAAGTGAAGTAAACCAATCCCCCAAAACCAAAGGCCAAGTGTTCTCTCTGCTAAGTAGATTCTGACCCCTAATGGGGGTGGGGGAGGCATGGGAATATTGGAGGAACTCTGATGAAGCAAAGGGGAGAAAGGGGTGAAAAGGGTACATGGGGGCAGGAAAGATGGTGGAATGAGACGGACATCATTACCCTGGGTGCATGTATGACTGCACATATGGTGTGATGCTACATTGTGTACAGAGAAATGAAAACTTTCAGCAATTGTGTACAATTATCAAAGTGTATTCTGCTGTCATATACACGTAATTGGAATAAATGAAGTAATTAATTGAGAAAGAAAAAAATGATCACCTTTATATTAAAATTAATATTACATATTCTATTAAAAATTCTACTTTCTACTCAAGAAGTTATCACATAATAAAATATTTGAAAATTTAACAAAACAAATAAAAAACAAACCTGTTTGCCTTGCCTCTTGTCCCTGTGTGCCTCTGATGAGTCATCTTTAACACCCGACTTCCCTTGTGAGGTCTCTGAACCTCCCCTGTATCTGTGATGGTAAGGTTGTTACCAAAAGTTGGGCCCTTGTCCCTGATGCCATTCCTCATACAAGGTCAAGGCTTTAAGAAGAAAAAGACATTTCATTGCTTTTCCATCAAAGGAGAAGTGCAGGGCACTCCTGTCCTAGAGACTGATTCTGACCGTCAGAATAGAGGAATAGAGGGTTTTTAAAGAGATGAGTGAAGGGCTACTATGCCCAGTCAGGGGTCATAACTCATTTGTAGCCTTGAGAGACACCTATTCCTGAGGTCTCCTGGAGCTATCCCCAAGGTCAGAATTGCTTTTTCCCTGTGTTGTGTGTGTGTGCTCAAGGACAGAAAACTCAGGCTAGGATGGGAAGAGGGATAATCTTGTTTCTCTCAAGGTTAGAGGGGATGAAGGAAAAGAGAAAGGGGAAAAAAAAAAAAAAAACAACACCCAAACTCATGTCAGCTTTAAAATAAGCTGCAGTGGCGGGCAGCAGGGACATGTTCAAAGCATGAAGTGAAGCCCCTTACAAGGTAGGTGTGGAGTGGTGGGGGTGGGCAAAATGTTTCAGAGACAACAGTGAAACCTTGAACTCATTTGCATAAGGAGAATCCTCCTGTTCAATCTCTGGAGTCACTGGAATTATAGGCGTGCACCACCATACTTAGCATCTTTTCTGTCTTATTTCTTTAGTTTTTGCTGAATTACTTTTAGATATTTGCATGATTTAAATGCTTGTGTGTGTACATACATACACACACAAAAATGTATATGTCTATTTAAATAAGTACACTCAGCTCTCTCTTTAATAAGACAGAAAAGACGCTAAGTATGGTGGTGCACGCCTATGATTCCAGTGACTCCAGAGGTTGAACAGGAGGATCACAAGATCTAGGTCAACTTTATCAATTTAGTGAGACCCTGTCTCAACATGAAGAGGACGGGGGATATAGTTCAGTGATAGCGTGTCCCTGGGTTCAATCTCCATGACTGTGAAAGGAAGGAAGAGCAGGAAAAGAAAAAGAAAGAGGTGAGTTGTGACTAAATATTTAAGAGCATTAAATTTCAGAGGATATCAGGTGTGTTCAGGGTATTTCCTGCAGACAAGAGTATTGAATGTCCATCTAAGGGACTTAGACTTCATCCTGGGGAGAGTCATAAGGCTCAGTTGAGAACTTAGAGCTTATCTCTTCAGGGGCTTTCCAGAGTTGCAAAAGGCTAGAAAGTGGGTCATGGTCCCACTCTGTCTTGGTGTTTCTCCCTGGACTCCCCTATCCTGAGATGCCTAGGACAGCTGTATGTTGTGTTCCCCTGAAGTCCACATGTTGAGGCCTTCACCTCCGATTAGGTGGTATTAGGAAGTGGAGGCTTGGAGAGGTAATTAGGTTTAGGTGAGATCCAGAGGGTAGAGCCACTGGAAGGGAATTCCTGGGTTTATAGGCAGAGAGGAGACTAGAGCTGGCCTTCTTGGCCGTGAGAGGACACAATGACAGGAGGCTGAGGGTGCATAACAAGCCAGGAAGCCAGCCCTCTGCAGACATCAGGCATGCTGGTGTCTTGGCTGTTACTTCCCAGCTCCCAGAACTGCAAGAAACAGTGTGTGCCCTGCACCGACTCTGGAATTGTCACCGCATGTGGAGCTGACACACTGCTCTCTTCTCCTGTCCCTGAGGCTGCATTTGCCCTGTTCAGTCCTGCTCCATATACTCCAATGAACCTATGCTCAAAGCTTAGGGAGTCTTTCAATAGATCTGCCTGGGAATCCTGTGTAGAAGTTTGTACTGCAGATCTTCTCTGCATGATCCATGGGAAGATAAAGATTTGGGGGAGAGCAGGAGAGGAAGCAAGGCAGAGTGTGGGGCGTGCGTTCTCAAGCAGGGCGCAAGAGGACATCACACCTCTAGGTTCAAGACCTTTGGGACCACAGGGTAATAATACATCTATTTTCTACAAACCTCCACATTTGTAACTTTCTTTTATCTGTAGCTAAAACTGAGCCATGACTTGAGTGGTATTATGGTTTGGAGGTGAGGTGTCCCCCAAAATCATGTGAGAAAGTACGAGAGGGTTCAGAGCAGAAATGATTGGGTTGTGAGAGCCTTAACACAATCAGTGAATTAATCCCCTGATGGGATTAACTGAGTGGTAACTAACTGGAGGTAGGTGGGGTGTGGCTGGAGGAGGTAGGGCATTGGGGGAACAGCTTTGGGCTCTGTATTTGTATATGGCAAGTGGAGATTTCTTTCCCTGAATTTTGATCTTCATGTGAGCTGCTTCCTTCCACCATACTCTTCTGCCATGATATTTTACCTTACCTCCAGCCCCTATGAATGGAACCTACTGTCTATAGACTGAAACCTCTGAAACCGTGAACACCTAAACAATCTTCTCTTCATCTACAGTTGTGTTGGATGGGGCTTTTTGTCATAGCAGTGAAAAGGCTAACTAAAACAAGGGGACTGGTGGTGGGACGGGGGCTCAGATTGTCTCCCGAGGCCATGCCTGTCTGGCATTAATCTTCCTGTTGGAAAACAAGATCTCAGAGAACTGGAACATATATATGCATATATATTCTTGGAAAACACAGAATCTACAAATTTAAAAAATTCAACAGCTAGAGTTTTCCCTTATCATCATAGATTTTCAGAAAATTGAAGAAAAGCAAAAAGAGAACACCTGTCACAGAAGTTGCAAAGCTCTTGGGATAATGACTGTGCCCTTTGTTGTAGCTATACAGTGAACTGTCTCAATGAATTTGGACAATTTATTTTAAGTCTTTGCTTTAGTGTCTGTTGTTATGAACACATAATCTACCCCAAAAGAGGTAGAAACAAATGTTTACTTTAGTCAGATCTTATAAAAAAAACATTTTTTTCTGAAATATTCAAAGTACTTTGTCCTTACTTGCAAAAAAAATCTGGTGACTTTATCATTACATGCACAACGTCACACACAGATCTGCCATAGAGAAGGTGACAGTACATTCATTAGGTTGAATGAGTGACTAAATAACCTTTCAAATCCTCTCTATCACAGAAAACTCACCTGTTTATTAATATACATAACTAGTAGCAAGACTCAATGGAATGTTTATAAATACCAACCAAGGGGCATACTTGGACAGACAAGGTATAGAATCAAATGCTTTTATTGAGATGTTTATTTTTTGCACAGAAGGGTTAGCAATGGGATCAGTATATTGATCAGAAAGAGACACGAAGATATCTTCTGTGGCTAATATAGAGGGAAAGTAAGTTGATACCAAGGAGTGGATAATGAAGAGAGAAAGGTGTTTAGTTGGCAGCAATGGTCTCTTGAATCCAGTCCAGGTAGTTGCAGACCTTGGTGTAGACACCGGGTTTGCCTTTCAGAGCACAGCCCAAGGCCCCGGAGACAACACCCTGAAGCTCACCATTGCAGACCACGGGGCCACCAGAGTCACCCTGGGCAAGAGGGAAAAGACAGTCAGAGCTCTTGTTCATGCCCAGAGGCAACAATGGGCTCCAAAACATTTCTCCATGATCCAGGTGGTATATTTTCATCCAGTCTCTGATCCCATATGATATACCTTTCTCCTCCTGAAAATGCAACCCTCAATCTCCCCTTATATCCCTATTGTTCTTCCTCCTTCTAATCAGGTGCCCCTCTTCTTTCCTTAGTAGCACCATAGGGCCAAGAAATTTTGAGAACTGTACAGATCTAATGTCGTGCTACTTGTCCTGTCCCTGTTACAAGGGTTCCATTCTACCATATGCCTCCTCAGAAGGGCACTTTGATGACCTGTTTGCACACGAGGTTTTAGGTCTCTTTTTTACCCTACTCCTCATTACCACAGAGAGAAAACTTGTAATTTATCTCAAAGCTGCTGCTCCCCTCTCTCAATCAGTCGCATGGACTCCACAGTCCTGTGCATTTCAGAGAAGGAGAAACATGGTGGAGAAGAGAGACTGATCTGGATGAAGCAGGAGTAGGAGAAATTCACCTGGCAGGAGTCCTTTCCCCCCTCCAGGAAGCCCAGGAAGAACATGTTGTTAGTGACCTTGCCTGGGTAGGCCTTGTGGCAAGCAGTGTCAGAGAGCACAGGAGCATCCAGACACTGCAGGAGGGAAGGATACACTTCTGTGGAATGCAAGAGTGAAAATGGAAGATTAACCCCAGGATTCCCAGATTCATGTCCATTCTGTCTCCTCTCTTTCATAATATCCCCACTCTTTTCTTTCCACTTTCCAATGCTTGTAATTTCAGGGAAATTTAATTTCTAGAAGATATTCTGAAAAGTTCTAATCAGGTGTTTCTCTGACAGGAGCATCAGCAGCCAAAGTTCTCAAAGACAGAGACTGCTTTCTCAAGCAGCTGTATAACTCAGGCTGTACGGAACCCTTTAGCCTCTCTGTTCTAGTTCCCTCCACGGTATCTTGTTATTTGCACATCTCTAATAAGCTTTCAGATAGATACCTTGATATTTTTAGAAGGTAATTTTTCTTGGTCTTCTCCAGGATCTCAGGAAAGAAGTCTTATACATTTTAATTAATATATTCTAACATTGCATCTAGTCAAAACTATCCTCTGTCAACTTTGCCTTGAGTGAAAATTTATAACTGACCCTCAAGGTGTCTTTCACCTCCATGTTCTTAAACCTGGTGCTTGTGTTCCAGGTGACACTTACTGCCACTGCTCACAGTGTTGCCCCAGCCAGACACGAGGCACTGAGTCCCAGCAGATGGACAGGATCTCGGCAGAGAGAGAGTAGTCACTCGAGCGCTGATGGTGGCCGGGGATGTCAGTTTGATCAGCATGATGTCGTTATTTAAGGTGTCTTTATCAAAGTTGGGGTGCTGGATGATCTTGGCTGCCTGAATGAACTGCTCATCACCCTCAAGGACGTCAATGTTGTGTTCTCCCAGACGCACCTGTATCCGGCTGGATTCAAGGATTAAATGTTTCATGATGTCCTACTTGAGCTTCTTCCCCTTCCCCTATCCCTCACTTATAGTAGAAGCACAAACTCCATTCTTTTCCACTATTCAGTTACACAGGTAATGGTGCATGTAAGGTAACAGTGTGTACTACCAAACAAGGTGAAGCTTATGGAACGTTTTAGGCAAAAATCACTGCACACATAGACTCACTCCCACATCTTCTTAGATTAATAAGGCATAGGAATAGGTACCAAGGAAACAGTCGGTATCAAAAAAGGGGATTGGTGACAGCTGCTATTTCTCTTCCAGTTGGGATCACTGAGCACCATAAGGAGATGATGCAAGAATCGTAGAGACAGCAGAAAATTAAAGGAGCAGGATGAATTATGCTTTTTGTGTAAGGTATTATCGGAAATAGGATGCATTTCATTAGCTATTTTCTTTTCTGGTTAAGCTGTGATGATTAGGGCTGTATACTGATCCATGTTCATTTGCCATTGCTAGGGGTACTTCATCCACCACTCTTTCTCCTCCACTTATTTTTTACCAAAGTTTGGGAAGACATCAGGAACATCTATGGGTTCTGCTCCATTTACAAATCTCTCAATGCATTTTACAATTCTTGAATGAACAGTTAGTCTCTTAGGATTTGAATACTTTACTTATTAAGCATAATTCCAGTATATACTGTTTGTGTTTTTGCCCAAGTGAGAGGATAAAATGGACTTAGAATTCAGGAACGTGAATGCAGGTCACTTACCGCAGACAGCACCCACTGGTCACTGATGAGGGAGCCTCCACATAAATGGTAGCCAGCATTCAGTGACACCTGGTAGGGCACCAAATTCTTTGCACAGGTGTAGCCTCCAACGATCTTGTCATCATCATCAGTGGGGAGAGCAACTGACAGAGAGAATTGGGTAACTTCCATTAAACAAATCCATTTTGCATTCCCGACTCCACCATGAAAATTTTGCAGAAGAACCAGGAAAGAGATGAAAATGTTCTCTTGTTTCATAGAATCAGAAAATGGTAGTTTATGGCATTTTTTTTGAAAAGGTATTATTCCATCACTTTAACCTGAACCCCTCTTATATCCCTATGAATAAGCATCTAATTTTTAAATTGTTTAAAATGTTCTATGTTGTGTTTTTACACGTGCACCTTATGTGTCATGCAGAGAGAATCAGGCACCCACACACCCATGAACTCAACAAAAACAGAAGCTCTTTACACAATGAGTGGCTGGCCACCACTAGCAAGGTTTTAAAGAGTCCTTTTTCACAGAATATTGCTCTGTAGCTATACAAACCCACCAGACATTTTGGAGTCCTCTGACTGATGTGTGTTTGTGGTTGACTAATGGAGTGTTGTTCTGTACAGCAGTCTCCATCAGATTTTGTATTATTCTTTCCTTGAATGAAGTGTGAGTTTTGTACTTTTATTCTCTTTATTTCTCTCCTCAATCCTAGCCTAAAATTTTCACTATGTCATGATGAGATTTTAGGATTATAGGATTTTTCTCCTCAACCTTTCCATAGATCCCAATTATCTCTCAAATGTCTGTCCATGCATTCAGCATTGTGAAGTATGGTCCCCTGATTTGACAAGATTTTCTACTGCTCCAGAATTCTGTGACTTTATTACATAACTTCTTTTATTTCCAATATTTGGACATATATTTAATAAAGAAGTGTCCAGGCATGTGTTTAAATGTATTAAATTTATAGCTGTCCAATTTTGGAATCAGCAGCATTAAGTTGTAGTAGTATCTAAATAGAAATTCACATTTGTCTATTTTCCTTCATGAGTGAATGATGATTGATTTTATTCCAGAAAATTTTCATTAGAAAAGTTGTCATAGAAAAAAAACAAGAGGAGTGGGAGGAAAAAAGCATGACTCCTTGGGTAAATAACCATCCCTTTGATATTCAGGAGTCTCAGGTTTTCATGTTCACAGCCCACCGAGAAGCACAGAGTAGTCTCAGTTATAAATTCCAAATTCTTACAGATGTCAAGACAACACTTATTTCATGTGGACTATCCTCTCCTTTACTTTCCTTCTTCATAGAATTCACCTGGAAGTTCAGGACAAGTTGGGCTTTTCTAGGTCTTCTGCTCTGAATGTCCCCTGTCACCATGACCTTCCTTGGATTAGTGAGCGCTAATCATCTCTAACCCTGTAGCTTCAACATTTTAAGCTTCTTGGGTACAGAGCCTATATCTAACATCTGTGGTTGTTTCCCTCAGCCCAGCATGCAGATTTACATACAGGATAGACACCTGCTGATTGGATCATTAGAAAGAATCACCCACAGCTCCCAGGAAAGCAAGGAAATGAAGATCTTCATGGTTACTACTGTATCAGGACTGGGAATGAGATGAAGGCTTTCCACTGGAGGTATTTAAACCTCCATTTTGTCCTTGTCACCCATAGCCACAGGAGCCAGAAAAGATTTCACTGGAAACTCATATATCTAAGTTTAGATTAATTCCTCAACACATGCAAAGTGACTCAGCATATAATTTTAACACCCACAATTTTCCACTTTTCCAGAAGTTTATGGGAATAAAATTCCCAGACCCACCAGAAACTCCTCCCCATAATAGGAAGTTTAATAAGGTCACACAGCAAAGCTCCAGGTTTCTACATTCCCAGACAAAAATCTTAGATCCTTGGTTGCTCTGATTGTGAAGTTTTAAGCTAAAAAACGTCTGGAGTTCTGCACCCTTATGTTTAATTTCAAGTGTCTGTTAACAATTATACACCTAGTCTTATGCTAGTCCTCATCTTGTATATCCAAGTTAACTTTTCTATATTATCAGGAACAACTAGTTGTGCCCCAAAATGGAAAGTAGGTTTAATTTGGAAATATAATAGTAAAAAAGTAAAAGTAGAAGAATGACAATAAGTAGCATTTATCTAGAGTTTGCTGTATGTCAGGGAGAATTTGTTTCATGATATGCGATTTCAGTAACAAACAATCCCCAGAAATATTAAATGGACAACTCTAGAAATAAGTAACTGAAGTTTTAATTAATTTTATTATACTACATTATCATATTTGTTTTATGTTGTTATTAGATATTATCATTGTTGTTGTTGTTTGGGTAGTGCTGGGGATTGAACTCAGGGTCTTGCCTATGCTAAGCAAGTGCCGGTAAGCTATGTCCCCAGCCTTTGTTGTTAATCTTTTACTATGCCCATTTTATTAACTAAACTTTGTCATATGTATATATGTATAAGAAAAACATTATCCATAGGATTTTGTACTATCTGCAATATCAGGAATCCACTGAGACGTGAACACATTCTGACAGATAAGCCTGGAGTACTGTGTTCTAAGTACTTTGCCTATATTAATACAGTATTCTCAAAACAACCATAGAAGATACTTCCTATCATCCCACTTCACTGATGTGAAAACTAAGGCAACATGGTTATAGGGGACTGGCCAAAAAAGCACACAGGAAGCACCTGGAAGAATTGGGATTCCCAGACTCTGTGCTCTTTTGATATTACCCAGGTAATATCAAATTCTTGGCAGATGATCATGCAAGTGGACTGTGTGGAGCGTTTCTCACGTGACCTGCTCTGTCGAAGAGGGGTCTGTGCATCAACTTGTTTTAGAGTCCATTTCTTCAACTGCCAAACTCACATAATAATAGAGAGTGTGTATGAAAACATATTCTGGAATTGCAAAAAAAAAATGGTTCATGGAGCAGAAATTACCAAACTTAATGGAGAATGACACAAGTAGCCAATGGGAGTCAATGGGAAGGAGAAATAACCTTTAGCTGCATAAAATAGCCAGTTTCTACCCCTATACAATGTATCTGAAGTTGCCTACCAGGACATTATTTCTGCTGAGGCAAATTATCACTGTTGAAGTTGTTTATGGTTTCTTGTGTTTCCATTTGACTTTGTTGTTGTTGTTGTAGTGGTGGCCTTAAGGACACTGATGGAAATGCATAGTTCCTCCAACCTCCACATTATTAATATTTGGGTACAGATACTATCCAAATACAACTGTATAGCCTACTTAAAAATAAGTTGTAACGACTGACTGTAGTTTAATAGGCAAATTGCATATGTACATATTTGTATATGCATATACATAATCCTTGGACAGTTGTGATAATGTTAAAAGACATGTATGATCAATGGATTTGTTTTGTTGAATGAATTCGTGGCTCAGGGTAAAAGAAGAGAGTAATTAATGGAGGAGAAAATGAATTGTGGTCTGGTGAAAAGAAAAATAGAGAAATGACAGGAATCATTTAAAATATTGCTTCCGGGTAATGTTTCAGAAATCTCAAGGCCAATGTGGGAGAGAAACTGGAGGGAGCAGTCTGAGTAAGTTAGAACCAAGGAGCATCTCTAAGACTGAGGATATTTGCCTGTGCCTGTTCAACAGATTGGCATTCTAAATTGAATTTTGAAAGCAAGACTAAAATAATACTAAGACAGTCGATATTTTTATTTTTGAATGATCTTTAAATTACTAGTTACTCTCTGTGAGTTGCTCAGTTTGGCTTTTCCATAAAATAATGAAGTCAATATGATTGGAAGGCAAAATGAAACTTGTTTTGGTCTTATTTTAAGACAATTTCCTTCAAAAAGGGAAATTGGGCATGTGTTGAACTTCATTGCTTTTTCATGGCACAACGGAAACTTGATTATGAAATTTCCCCTGCAAAGTGAAGTAATTATTTCCCAGATGATATACTGATAAGAATAAATAAATGTATTTACATAAGTATCTAAGCTTCTAAGTAGAGATAGTACTTCACTGAAATTTATATAAAATTTCATAACCATGAGGTTGACATTTGAGAATTATTTTCTCCAAGCTTTCAGTAGCAAAAGATAAATACATTCATGTATTCAAATTATTAGTTATAGCAAGTGAAAAACCCAGCCTTCAGTCAGTTACCCATCATCTCAGATTTTTGCCCGTTCACATTCCCTCCTACTTGTACAAAAATGCCACCCCTTATTGGACCATGAATTAGATATTTATTACACTCCATATGTTTCAGTAATCTCCTCTGACTTTTCCGAGTGGCTCTTTATGCTGAACTCCAGTGTGTTTGGGTGGGTCTTTTATACTTTTCTTGGATTTTACTTTAAGCAGAAGGTCTATCTTCACTTTAGTCAGGTCCCCATTCCTTACAGCATTTGCCCCCTGATCAGCATCATATTCTACTTATTTGCAATCTATTTACCAATCAGAACCCATATGTGAGGAAGTCAGGGTTTATAGGTGCTTGTTTCATCATTTTATCCTTACTGCATAAACCAGAACCAGGAATATCACAGACCCTCAGTGTTTGACAAGTAACTGATTGGCTAAATGAATAGAAAAATTAAATTTCCTCCATTGAAGGAAATGCCATGTTTATTTAGTCAATCCTCTGTTAATGTTTATCTGTGTTCTTTCCCTTTTATACCACAGGTAGAGAATTCATCAATAGACATATGTCAGTAGTGGAGACTGTTCATGCTTCTTGGTCTTCTCCTTTTTCTCTTTGTAACTCTCCTAGCTCGATTTAGCTAATCAAACTTACACCAAACAGATCCTCTGAACCCAAGTTTCCGCACACTTGGATTCCAAGAACCATAGATCAAAGATATTTTAAAAATAGGGCACATGTACACTATTGTTCACTAACTTAATTGTCATTATTTCCTAAGAAATACAGTAAAACAACTTTTTGCAAAGCAATTCTCTTGTATTAGGTACAATAATTAATAGAGAGGTGATCTAAAGATAAGGGGGATATGCACAGGTTATATGTAAGTCGCACCCCATTTCACATAGAGGACTTCAATAGCTCCAGATTTTGATATCTCTGGAGAATCCTATTATCAACTCTTCCTGGTTACCATGAGACCACAGTGCCACCAAGTCATGCTTTCTGCAGAATGAACAACCCACCCCTTGTTCCAATGCTTGGCTATATAACTTAATTATAAAGATATTGGTACAATTTCACTTGATTACTGGTTCGAGGGTATGTAGTAACTGCTTTCAGATAATGAGATACTTACACAATGTCTCAGCATGCTTCTGGTGGCAAAGATGCTCTGTAATAAGCTTTGGGGAAACAACTTCATCCCTTTCCCTAGATATAGGTGGAAGGGAGAGTGTAGTTCTGAGAGACATTTTGTGACCTCAAAACTTGGTCCTTAGGATAACGCTCACAATAATGAAAGCAGAGGGCAGAGGCAGAGATAAGGTATGAGATTTTTTTTAAGTTGCTGAATCCAACCATCCTTGAGGCCCTCCTACTCCTTGTGCATTTTGATTTTTTTTTTTTTTAGGTATACAAAGAACTCAAAAAATTAAACAATAAGAAAACAAACAACCCGATCAACAAATGGGCCAAGGACCTGAACAGACACTTCTCAGAGGAGGACATACAATCAATCAACAAGTACACGAAAAAATGCTCACCATCTGTAGCAGTCAGAGAAATGCAAATTAAAACCACCCTAAGATACCTTCTCACCCCAGTAAGAATGGCAGCCATTATGAAGTCAAACAATAACAAGTGCTGGCGAGGATGTGGGGAAAAGGGTACACTTGTACATTGCTGGCATTAGAGCAGATTATGCTAAGTGAAGCTAGCCAATCCCTTAAAAACAAATGCCAAATGTCTTCTTTGATATAAGGAGGGCAACTAAGAACAGAGCAGGGAGGAAGAGCATGAGAAGAAGATCACCATTAAACAGGGACAAGAGGTGGGAGGGAAAGGGAGAGAGAAGGGAAATTGCATGGAAATGGAAGGAGACCCTCATTGTTATACAAAATTACATATAAGAGGATGTGAGGGGAAAGGGGAAAAAACAAGGGAGAGAAATGAATTACAGTAGATGGGGTAGAGAGAGAAGATGGGAGGGGGGAGGGGGGATAGTAGAGGATAGGAAAGGTAGCAGAATACAACAGTCACTAGTATGGTAGTACTAGAAACGTGGATGTGTAACCGATGTGATTCTGCAATCTGTATACGGGGTAAAAATGGGAGTTCATAACCCACTTGAATCAAATGTATGAAATATGGTATGTCAAGAGCTTTGTAATGTTTTGAACAACTAATAATTAAAAAGGGTTGACACAATGCTATAAGTCTACGACTAAGTAACAAGGTGGTGTTTTACTGTAGCACAGTCTGGTCTCTGTATGATTTGAAAGGTGAGGAACGGCGGCCACTCTATGACCTTCTGAATTATTATACAATTATTATAAGTATTGGAGTTGGTTTGTCAGAGGTCAGATAAATAAAGATTTTATATGTGCAGGCACTAATACAGTTACATGATAAGGAGTCTAAATAGCCAGGAAGTAAGTTGATGCTGCAAAAAGAAGCACCCCCTCCAGTGTGCAAAGATAGCAGAGCATTGGGAGAAAAAGTGGTTGAAGGAGATTCAGCACTTTCAACCCAGTGCTGCGGCTGTGCTGCCTGTTGTCCTACCTCCAGCTCTTACCTCAGTCCCAGGTGGCTGCAGATCTTTGCACCAAGAGCAAAGGGTCACTGAGGGTTGGGGATGCTGCCCAGGCTAAAGAAAAAAAAATCATGAAAAGCTCTCTGGGCCCTAAAAATATTTTGGCAAGCGGAGGAGGGGGAACCCCTTCCAGCCTGCCTCTGGCTCCAGCAGACTCTCCTCTGCCCTCTAGAACATGGAGGCAGCTGTCAATGAGAGGTAAGGATCTGGGGATAGGAATGGTCTCCCTTTTTAAAACCCAATAGGATACTTCATTGGGGCAGGAAAACACCTGTTGCTAAGGCCAGACAAGTCCCACTAGAGCAATACCTCACAGACATAAATGCACAGGAAGACCAACAATCACATGAGAGAAACAACCACACCTGGCAGTGGTTGGAAGACCGATGCCTGAAACACAAAAACCACAGTGTCTTCAGTCAGACTTTGAGGCTCTGGGGCAAAAGTCAGAGTCAAAAGCAGTAGGGACTGCTTCTGATGGAGCAACAGAGGAGGCTTCCATCCAAACAAAGAGGCGTCACCTCTGTGGGAGCCCAGCTATGGCTTCCACATCCAGGATCCAGAGACCCCCTGGCCCCTGACTATAGCCTGAGGCCACAGCAAGGGAGAAACAAAACTACATATAATCTAGAGAGCTCAACTTACATAAAATAAAGCATACCTTTAAAATAAAGATGATAAAATTCTGTCTTCAAACCCACCTTCAATGGCATAAGATGTGATCAACTGCTCTGTACATACAGGTAACCCCAGAAATAGGCTGAAATTGAGTCCTTACAGCATTGTATATGGGAGACCCTACCTGGTATCTTGGGGAAGAGGATGAATGTGACTAGAGCAGGAAAAAACTAGATTAAAACTGTAAGACAGTTAAATATGGACTGCTGTGCATGAGTGTGCTTCTTCCAGGTCCCCACCAAGTTTCAAATCCCCTTTCCGTTCTTTCCAGAAAAGTCTGGGGGTGGGGGGCAGGGAGACAGCAACAGGTAAAAACCTCCCATTCCAGGAACCTCCTTAATCATCCATTCCCAGAAAGAAGCAGCTTTGAGATGGCATTGCCCATTTTTTCCATAAAAATGGAGGGTACAAATTAATAGAGGGGAAAATGTAACTGGGGACTACTTCACATAAAGGGGTCCACTTCATGATTTGATTGTAAACCTTGATGCTCAACCACTGGCAGCTTACTTTCAAGCTGCCATTTTTATTTTATTTTTTTTTTCATTTTTTAATTTTGTTATCTTCTCCCCCACTTAGCTGCTAGGAAAACGAGATGAACATTCTTCATTTCCTAAGTGGAGTTTTCTGTCCTCCACTTACTACCCACCTGAACAAGAAACTCCAGACCTGGAAATGGGAAACAGCTCTCTTCAGGATAGAGTTCATGAATTCCAACTATTAATAATATCTGGAAAACAGTCCTTGCATTCCCCTGTTTAAACCTCTCTGTTCCCCATGGCAACTAAAGCTGCAGTCTGGGTGGCAGGAGGCCCCCGCCTTACTCCTTTACTGGAAAAGCAATACAACTTTCCTGTTTCTCAAAGCCCTGACCTCATTATTTGATTGATATCAGGGACAGGGACTGAATTTTCGGTATCTCCTTTACCTGGGGCAGTAAGGTGAGTAAATGTGGATTAGTAGAGGTGATAGCAGGGTAGCAGGGAACCTTAAAATCTTGGGATGTTTAGTTAAAGTAGATCGGAAGCCACTTATTTCGACAGAGAGAAGCTTTGTGATAATACGACATGAAGATAAGTCAGTGAAAACTAAGGAAATAAAACAGAAAAGAATACCATGACTGCTTAAAAGCCTGCAAAGCCTATCTGATAGCCACGCCCACCACAAAATGGGGATCAGAGAAATGCAAATCAAAACTACTCTAAGATCATCTCACTCAAGTCAGAATGGCAGCTATTATGAAGACAAACAACAATGAGTATTGGACAGGATGTGGGGAAAAAGGCACACTCATACATTACTGGTGGGACTGCAAGTTGGTACAGCCAATAGGAAAACAGTATGGAGATTCCTTGGAAATCTGGGAATGGAACCACCATTTGACCCAGCTATTCCTCTCCTTGGAAGATACCCAAAGGACTTAAAAACAGCATACTACAGGGACACAGCCACATCAATGTTTATAACAGCACAGTTCACAATAGCTAAACTATGGAGCCAACCTAGATGCCTTTCAGTGGATTAAAAAAAAAGTGGCATATATACACAGTGGAATTTTACTCAGCAATAAAAGAGAAAAAAATCATGGCATTTTCAGGTAAATGGATGGCATTGGCGAAGATAATGCTAAGTGAAGTTAGCCAATCCCAAAAAACAAATGCCGAACGTTTTCTCTGATATAAGGAGGCTGATTCATAGTGGGGTATGGAGGGGAGCATGAGGGGATTAGATGAATTCTAGGTAGGGAAGAGGGGAGGGAGGGAAAGGGAGGAGGTAGGGGATTAGCAAAGATGGTGGAATGTGATGGACATCATTATTCAAAGTACATGTATGAAGACTTGAATTGGGTGTCAACCTACTTTATATACAAAGAGAGATATGAAAAATTGTGGTATATATGTGTAATAAGAACTGTAATGCAAAAAAAGTACATGTATAAAGACATGAATTGGCGTGAACATACTTTATATACAAATATATGACAAAATTGTGCTCTATATGTGTAATAAGAATTGGAATGCATTCCAAAGTTGTATATTAAAAAAATAAAATCAAATAAATAAACAAAGCCTTGAAAACAAGGCTGATGATATTTCCCTTCAACCTAGAGACAGCTGTGTGGCCATATTAAGAACTCAGGACAAACCAGGAAGCCAGTCTTCCAGGGGCATCAGGCCTGCTGGTGACTTGGTGTTACTTAACAGACTCTGAAACTGTGAGAAACTGTGAAAGGTGCTCTGTAAGGCACCCGACTTTGGTATTGTTGCAGCAGCCTGAGCTGAGACACTGTGTTCTCTTCACCTGCCTCCTGAGGCTGCATTTCTCCCATTTAGTCCTGATCTGTGTACTCCAATGTGTCTGTGCTCAGAGCCCAGTCAGTCTTTCCAATTGTTCCATCACAGATCTGCATGGGAATCCTGTGTAGGGACTCCCACTGCAAACCGTCTTTGGATGATTTATGGAAGATCAAGATTGGAGAGGATAGCTAGAGAGGAACTAAGGCAGAGGGTATGGGGTGTACTCGGAGTACGGAAGGGGACAGATCACACCTCTAAGAACAGAACCTCTGGGACCTCATTGTAATATCTCTATTTTATGAACACCTATCCACATTTGTACATTCTTTGGCCTCTAGTTCTAATTAATATCTAAATCAGGGTGGGAATTGGGGGTCTGGGGGTAGGAGGGGGACTCCGATTGTCCCCATATGCCATGCCTCCTATAGCAATCATCTTCCAGTTGGAAAACAAGTGGATCTTAGAGAATTGGAACTTATATGTGGGTGAATCCTGAAAAAGATGCAAGAAAACTGAGAAGTTAAAAAAATAAAATCTGGGCTGGGGTATTAGTTCAGTGGTAGAGCACTTGCCTAGCATATGTGAGGCACTGGGTTTGATCCTTAGCACCACATAAAAATAAATGAATAAAATAAAGGTATTGTGTCCACTGACAACTAAAAAAAAAAAATGTTTAAAAAACTCTGCCATGTGCGGTGGTACAGGCCTGTAATTCTAAGTACTCAGGAGGCTGTGGTAGGGAGATCACAAGTTCCAGGTCAGGCTGTGCAATTTAGCAAGGCCCTGTCTCAAAATAAAAGATAAAAAGGGCTTGGAATGTAGCTCAGTAGGAGAGCATCCTGGGTTCAATCTCCAGTGCCCAAACAAAACAAATACTACACCTAGAAGACTACTTTTTCTAGATTCACCCCCCATGTGTCAGAAGGATTGAAGGATAAAAGGAAGACCCAGCCTCTGCCACACAGCAGCAATGCACTGGGTTAAGGCGTGAGCTCCACTGCGGCTTTACTGTGACCTGTTCCAGTGTCTTTGGGCAATTGATTTTAAAACCCTGTGGTTTAGTATTATTGTTTGTTAAGTTATGAACATATTATCTATCATAAATAATCCATACCCTAATGTGTATCATTGCAAAATCATAGTAAACATGTAGCTGATATACTAATAAAGTTGTTTATAATTATTTGTAATAAATGTGATGGTAATAATGAATTTATTTATCTTTATAGGATTGATGTCAGAGTATACTGTACAGTAGGTGATCAGTAAATATATATTTGTATGTTATATTGGTTTTTATTGAATGAGTAAACAACCTTCAAATTCTCGCCATACAAGAGTTCAGCTCTTTGCCCATCTTCCTACCTAGTAAAAAGTTTTAAAAGAAAGCTAATCAATTTCAAGCAAAGAAAATTCTTGGAAAGATGAAATGTGGAACAAAGTGTTTTTGTTCAGATAAAGATTTTTGGTGCTGAAGGAAGGTGAAGTAGATAGCAGGAGTGCATTATGAAGAGATAAAGGTGTTTAGTTGGCAGCAATTGTCTGCTGAATCCAATTCACGTATTTGCAGACCTTGGTGTAGACACCGGGTTTGCCCTTCAGAGCACAGCCATATCCCCAGGACACAACACCCTGGAGTTCACCATTGCAGACCACAGGGCCACCAGAATCACCCTGGAGTAGAAGGAGAAGCAGAATTCTGGTTATATACACATGGGAGAATGGGCTCCTGGATAATCCTCCATAATATAGGGGCTATTTTCAGGGGCTGCTGATCTCCCAGGAAGCACCTCCTCTCCCCCTGAAGATTCCACCCTCATTCTTCTATCTCTATCCCTATTGTTCTTCCTCCTTCTTTACTGCCTGCCCCTTGTCTTTCTTTGTGGATCCATTGCACCAAGAACATGTGGGGACTGGAAGTATAAACATGTTTGATGCACAGAGTGTTCCCTTTTCCAGCATCACAGAGTTTCAGATAGATTGAATCAAGCCAGAAGAAGCCAGCAGCCTGCTCCTCTCGAAGGGTCCACGGCAGATACACCTCCTCAGAAGAATGCCAGAAAAGCAGTGAACACCTACTTTTGTGTATCTTTTTACCCTGAACACCAAACTTCATTATCACAAACAGAAAATGTATAACTTATCTCAAAGCTTTCTTCATATATCATGATCGATTTTGAGTGGACAATTTTACAATCCTCTGAGTTTCAGAGAAGGAGAAACATGGTGGAGAAGAGAGACTGATCTGGATGAAGCAGGAGTAGGAGACACTCACCTGGCAAGAGTCCTTTCCCCCCTCCAGGAAGCCCAGACAGAACATGTTGCTAGTGATCTTGCCTGGGTAGGCATTGCGGCAAGAAGTGTCAGAGAGCACAGGGGCATCCAGACACTGCAGGAGGGAAGGATACTTGGCTGTGGAGTGCAAGAGTTAAAATGGAAGAAGATTACACACTGTAAATTTCTTTGCCACTGTCTCTTCTCATACTTTTTTTTTCAATATTCCAAAGACTCGTAATTTGAGAGACATTTTCTCTGGCATCAGAGGCCACAGACCTCAAGTGCAGAGCCTGCTTGCTCAAGCAGGTATATACTTCAGGCAGCACAGAACCTATGGCCTCTGTTCCCATTATCTCCTCTATCTCTGGCTCTCTGAACATCACTAATCACACTTCAGATAAATGTCTTGACATTTTATAGTTGTTTTTATCTTGTCCATGTTCTCAGAAAAAGGAATCTTCCTTATTTTACCTAATACATTTTAAGGCTGCATGCATCCTATCCTCTTTAGCTTTGCCTTGAGTCAAAATCCATACTATCTACCCTCAACATGTCTTTAACTCTACTGTCCTCAACCCTGGTGCTTGTGTTCCAACACTTACTTCCACTGCTCAAAGTGTTGCCCCAGCCAGACACGAGGCACTGAGTCCCAGCAGATGGACAGGATCTCGGCAGGGAGACAGCAGACACTCGAGAGTTGATGGTGGCAGGGGAGCTCAGTTTGATCAGCATGATGTCGTTATCGTAGGTGTTCTTATTGTAGCTGGGGTGCTGGATGATCTTGGCTGCCTGAATGAACTGCTCGTCCCCCTCGACAACGTCAATGTTGTGTTCTCCCAGACGCACCTGTATCCGGCTGGATTCAAGGATTCAAAGTGTCCAGCTTGAGCTTCTTCCTCTTATTTCAACCCCCAAATGATGACCAGGAACACAAACAGCATTCTCATCAAGCATTTGGCCCCATGGGTAATTGTGTACCAAAGGCAGCATTATATACCACCACACACAGTGCAGGTTAGAGAGGTCCCTAGGCCAGTGTCATCCCAACTAGCGCCTCACAGTCCCCCATCACTTTAGAACCGTGAGGGACAGGCATGGGACGAATGGGTCCAAAGAAAGATGGTACTGAAAAGGGAATCCTCCTCTGTTTAGTATTATCAAATATCATAGGAAGATGAGGCAGGAATCACGATAAGGCAGGATATAATGACAGCAGGATGTGCTTATTTTATGCTGAAATGTGGTGCTTTCATCACCCCCAGGTGCCATAGCTTCCTTGAGCTGTGATGGTGAGGACCATGTGCTCATTCATCATGCTTCACCAGCCACTGTGTCCCCTCCACATCTTTACCATCATTTAGAAACACACCAGGAAGCCCTAAGATACCCCTCCATGTAAAAGTCCTTTAACACATTGTATAATTCTGAGTGAATAATCAGGCTCTCTGGGTCTGAATGCTTTGTCCATCAGGTATAACTAGTCAATCTGTTTGTGCTTCCCTGGGCTAGATGATAAACTGATATTAGGAATGTAATACAGGTCACTTACGACTTGTAGCAGTGAGCCGCAGAGACCACCCACTGGGAACTGATGAGGGAGCCACCACAGTTGTGGTAGCCAACATTCAGCGACACCTGGTAGGGCAGGGAGTTCTTCCGACAGGTGTAGCCCCCAACAATCTTGTCATCGTCATCATTAGTAGGAAAAGCAACTGACAAGGAAAAGTTAAACTCTGTTAAAAATATCCATCTTGTAATTTCTACTCCACCATAAAGATTTTGCAAACCAACCAGAAAAGAGATGACAATGTTCTCCTATCTGTCATGATTAGGAAAGGGTATTATATGGGATTTTTTAAAATTTATTTTTCATATTCTAACATACCCTTCTTACATCACTATTAAAAAACATCTAGTAGCTGAGCGTGGTGGTGCATACCTGTAACCTCAGCGACTCAGGAGGCTGAGGCTTGAGGATTGTGAATTCAAAGCCAGACTCAGCAAAAGTGGGGTGCAAAGCAACTCAGTGAGACCCTGTCTCTAAGTAAAAATGCAAAATAAGGCTGAAGATGTGGCTCAGTGGTCGAGTGGCTCTGAGTTTAATGCCTCCCCAATTGCTAGGTTTCTATTTGTGATTTACTTGTGATAAATATGTTCTTACATGTGTGCCTTACACACACACACACACACACACACACACACAGTCCAAACACTCACAAAGGTAAGAGGTTTTTAACACAATAAATGTCTGACCACTACTATTGAGGATATGAGAACTGTTTTTACACAGAACCCTGCTTTGTACTCATGCAAATAAGAAGAAAACATTGCTATAATCTTGCTGGTGTGCATTCGTGGTGTTTAATGGGGTGTTTGTGATGCATAGCTTTCTCTGTAAAGAAGCAGAAAGGAGGCTTTTAGGAGCCATCCTGAGATGAACCTGGCCTGGAAGGAAATGTCCACTTGTTTGTATCTTTATTCACTTGTTTTCTGTCTTTAGTCATCCATAAATCACTTTCCACAACTTCTCCACTATCCCATTTATCTTTACAATGTCTATCAATGTATTCAGCACAGACATGGCCCACTGATCTGTCAAGATTTCTCACAGCTTCAAAATTCTGTTGTTCTATCACAGGAGCCCTGTTTTCTCAGTATTTGAAAATAAGTTTATGATAGAATGTTCCAGGCATATATGCAGGTGTATTGGATTTATACCTGTTCTATGTGGGTAGAGTAATTGAGTTTAATTAATATCAAAATAGTATCACTACTATCAAAATAGAAGTAGTCATCTCTATTTTCTCTCAATTTAATAACATTTGACTTTATACCAGAGATGACATTAGGAAAGCTATCATAAAATCAAATCAAAGGTTTTATTCTGAAATAATATACCTTTGCTGTTAGATGTTGGATATAAGTAGCTCTTTAGTAAACAGGTGACCCAACCTCTGATGTTCACAGCCTTTTCAAGAAGCACGGATTAGTTTCAGATGTTAACTCCAAATTCTTAGAGGTCAAGACAAGCACTCCTTTCATGTAGACTCTCCTTTCCCTTTCTCTCCTTCTTCACAGAATTTGCCTGGAAGTTCAGGACAAGTTTGGCCTGCCTATGCCTTCTGCTCTGAACCCCTCATAACCTCAATGACCCTCCTCAGACAAGTATCTCATTATCCTAAACCCATGTGCCTGACCCTCCTGTTTTGACATTTCACCCTTCCAGAGTACAGAGCCTGCATCTAGCATTCATGGTTGCTTTCCTGAGCACAAGGCAATCACACAGAGAGGATCGACACCTGCTGACTGTTCCTTAAGAAGACTCACCAGCAGCTCCCAGGAGAGCAAGGAGAATGAAAGTCTTCATGGCTGCTCACTGAGTCTGGACCGGGAATGGAATGGAGGCTTTCCACCCACAGGTATTTATACCTACAGTTTGTCATTGACACCCATGGCCACAGGAGCCAGGAAAATGATTTCACTGGAAACTCACATATCTAAATTTAGGTTCACTTCTGTGGCACATGAAAGGTGATTTAGCACCAAACTTAAACATCAAAAATTTTCCATTTTTCCCGAAGGTTATGGGAATGGAGGTCACAAACTCACCTGCTGGAGCCTGTTCCCCATAACAGGTAAACATGTTAGAATAAGGTCACAGGGGAGAGCTCCAGGTTTCTGCATTCCCACAGAAAAATCTTAGGTCCTTGGTTGTCTCAAGTGTGAACGTTTGTACTAAGGAATATCTGGAACCCTGCACCCAAGATGTTTAATTAACATTGGCTCTTGCACACTTAGATAGTTGTCTTTTTTTTTTTTTCCTGCTGAAGATTGAATGCAGGTACTTGGGAATATTAGGCAAACATTTAACATGGGGCTATGTCCCCAGTCCTTACTTAGTCTTATATTAGTCCTGATCTTGTATATTCATGGTTATTATTCATTTTGAGGACTGAATGTTTGCGTGGGCTCTCTATCGTCCAGTGAGGAGGTCCACGGAACAGGGTAGAGGAGAGTGTGGCTGTGGAGTCACTAATCAAGACCTCCAGGGACCAAGCTGGAAGCAGGTCTGATTTTATTGTGTAGTTACCATGTATGTATACTCAGGCAGTAGCTAAGCAGATTATAGGCAGCCACCAATACAATTTCTGGCCAACTGTCCTTGTAGCGACCAATCGAGTGGGTTCATGTTCAGGATGCTGTGTCTATGGGGTAAGCGGCCTGTTGCTCACACACCTAGCACAAGTGGAGTGGTTTGCCACTCAGGCGCCCTTAACGTATGCCATGTATGCAGTATTCCATGCACCTGGCCCCACAAATGTTATCCTGAGAATAGGAAAATTTTGATAGATTAAAAACGGTAGAAAAAAGGAAAAAATCTGAAACTTGCTGTATGTCCAAGATACAACACTACCCCCAAATGTGAAGATTTGTTTCAATCAGGGACCAAAAAACATTAAAAGGAAAATTCTAGAAATAAGAGTTCATAAATTTTTTAAAATTTATTATATTATATTGCTGTATCTGTTTTATTTTATTAATAGATATTAGTGTTAAATGTATACTATGCCTCATTCATAAATTAAGCTCTATCTTAGATATAGGTATAGAAAAAATTATATATAGGATTTGGTACTAAATTAAGCTTTATCTTAGATATTTAGGTATAGAAAAAATATTATATATACAATTTGGTACTATCTGCAGGTTTAGGCATCCCCTAAAGAGTCGAAATGTTTCCCTCATGTATAAGGGGGAACTTTCTACAGGTATCTATTGTCAACCCCACTTATTCCCTCTGGTGGGAAAGGTAACAAAGGTATGGAGACTTAACCAACACCTCCCAGCAAGCACCTAACAGGATCAGCATTCCAACCCTGCAATGTGCTTTCAGACGCTCTCTTACCAAGGTAATGGGGAGCTCTTGGTAGACGAGGATGAATGTGAAGTGCATGGAGAGTTTCCGATGTCTCAGGCATTGGGGACAAAGTGTCCATGCATCGACTCTTTCAGTCCTCATGATATCAAAAGCTCTGTCCTTGTCCCCCAGGACAGGGCATTGAGAAAAAAAGAAAAAAGAACTTTTATTGCTTTGCTGGCCAAAGAGAAAGCCAATAGGCTCATGGCACTGAGGCTATATTCTAAGTGCCAGGGGGATGGAGGGCTTTAACAAGGGGAACGCAGGGCTGGCTTCCCAATTGTACCTGTAGATGGGATTAATATTCAACTTTTCCCATTCCAGGTCTGGAGTTTCTTTGTTCAGGTGGGCAAAAAAAAATGAAGGACAGATAACTCCACTTAACACAGGACAAACGTTCATCTCTTTTCCCCTGAAGTAAAGGAGAAAAGGAAAGAAAAAAATCAGTTTTAAAATAAGCTGCCAGTGGTTGAGCAACAAGGTTTAGATTCAAACATAAAGTGGACCCCTGTTACATGAAAGGGACCCCTGTTACACTCACAGATAACACTATAAAGAGGTAACCATCTGAGGTTGGGGGTAACTGTTGTGCTATTATTTTCACCATTTAGGAGACTGTGGGGAGAGGCTTAGAGAAATCAAATGTTTTTGCAGAGTCTGATAGTTATTATGTCAATCCAGGCTTCAATGCCAGGAAACTCATTTCAGTATTCATGTTCTCAACTATGATGCCATAGACATAATAAGGGCTACAATCTGAGCTCTATCAAATTGAGGGCTAAAGCAAATTCTGGAAAATCCATGGATAGGTCCTTGGAGCTGTAATTATAAGAATTAATGACATGGTACAAGTATCCAGAGTGAGTGAATTTCAAGAAGGAACTTCTCACTAGACAAAACTATCAGATTCCACATCTCTACAATAAATCTGAAATCTCCATCCAAGATATTATTTCTACTCAAGCAAATTATCACTCTGGATGCTGTTTTTTTATTATTGTTTGGGTGAGATTTATTTTCATTCGAAATTGTGTAGCTTTGAAGACAACTTAGTCAAAGAAGGAGATTCTCAATTGGGACATTCTTGACATTTGGGGTCAGACTCTATACATATTCGATTTATAGCAACCTTCATATAAAGCTTTGATAACTAATTAAGATTTCATCTGTGAATTTTATTATAAATGTATATGTATATGTAAAATCACCATGGATGATTGGTATAATATTAGAGGTCATATAATAGCAGCAGGTTATTTTTTGTGAAGGAATTTGTGCTTCAATGTGAAAAGACTAAAGCACAGTTGCCTTGTTCTATAAAAGTTTGAACTTGTGAAAAAAATGGAGAAACAAAGAAATCTTTGAAACTCTAAATCCCTACTGGGATCTGGAAATACCATAGTCTATGTAGGATTGAAAAAGATGGTGTGTGACTGGGATATTTGGAACAAACGAGTATCTCTAATACTGAAGGCTTTGGAATTTGTATCCTTTTAAGAGTTTGACTTTCTAAATTGAGTTTTAAAAGTAAGACTAAAATAATACTAACACAATAAATATTTTTATTTTAAAATCCATTTAAAATACTAGTTACTTTGTGTGCACATCTGAAATTCCAGTGACTTGGGAGACTGATGCAGGAGGATTGAAAATTTAAAGTCTGCCTGAGCTACTTAGGGATACCCTGTCTCAAAATAAAAATTAAAAATGGCTGGAGATGTAGCTCAATGATGGAACAACTTGGGTTCAATTCCCAGTATTACAATAAAAATTTAAATAAAAAAAGAAAGAAATTTAAAAATGGGTTGGAAATGTAGAGCAGTGTTAGAAAACTTCTGGGTTCTATTCAAAGTACTGCAAAGAAAAAAAGTACTAGTGATTTGCCATAAAATATGCTCATAGTTTCCATTTAAATAATGAGTTATGTAAGATTTCCAGGGGAAGAAAGGCTTGAGCTTGTCTTATTAAAGCAAATTTTCTTAGATAAACTGTTCTTGAGCACATATTGAGGTTACTGCTTGATTATGGGAGAACTAACAACTAGATTATGGAGTGTACCCAGTTGAAATAAAGTAAGTTTTTCCCAGCTTATATACTCTAAAAGAAAAAAAAAATAAATGTATTTTCGTAGGTAGCTAAGCTTCTAAGTAGAGATAGCACTTCATTGAAAAAGTTATAAATGTTATAACCATGAGCTTAACAGTTACGGTTTATCTTCCTCAAGTTGCCATTATCTGTACAATAATTAGACATAGCAAGTATAAAACCTTGTCCCTATGCAGTTACCCCCTACCTCAGATGGCTACCTCTTTACATGTCCTTATATCTGCCATAGAGATGCCATGCTTCCCTGGATCTCATTCAGTCATGCATTAGAAATATATTTATAGCTACACGTATGAGTGATCTCCTCTGACTCTTCAGAGTGACTATTTTAAACAGAAGTACATTTTGATAGGGCCTTGATAAATCTTTTTTTGGTTTTACATTAGAAGGAGGTCCATGCTTTCCAAGCACCCAACCCTTTATCTAGTTTCGTTTTCTTTACAACTAACACATAGATCAGCATTATATTCTATTTGTTCTTTGTCTATTTACCAATCAGAATATATTTGATTGGGAAGGGTTTGCAATATTTGTTTCACTACTACATCCTTGGTGCATTAAACAGACTCAGGAATACCACAGACCTTCAATAACGTACTTGACAAGTACTACTTATTGTATAAATTAGGAGAATGCTTACATTTTCTCCACTGAAGGTAATGTCATATATATTTAGTCAATCCTGTATCAGTGGCTGTTTGGGTTGTTTCTGGGCTAGATATGTAAAGCATTCATGAACACAGATGACTACTCTAATAGAAATTGTTTTTGCATCTTGACATCTGCTCCTTCTCTTGGCAACAGTTCTATCATCATTTAGTTAACTAAATTTAAAAAGCTGGTGCCTCAAGTCTGTGGGGGGACCTCATATTCAAGAAGCCACATATCAGATATATTTTTAAAATATGGCATCTGTACTGAATAGGTACAGATTTATCTTTCTTATCATTATTCCTTATGCAATAAGGCATGAGAATTCAATCATGCATTAGAAATATATTTATAGCTACACGTATGGGCCATTATTAAGTTTAAATGAAAAACAACTGTTCACATAGTGTTTCCATTACTTATTAGGTATGGAATTAGGGACCATAATTACTGTAGGTAGAATTTAAAGTTTATAGAAGAACATTCACAGGTTATATGCAAATACCTCCCCAGTTTATGCAAAGGACTTGAGTATTTGCAGATTTTAGTGTCCATGGGAGTCCTTGAAGTAACTCCTCATGGCTACCAAGGGAAGAGAGAATGTCATCCTTTTTGCACAATGAGAACTCTACCCCTTACTCTGGGGCTCTGTCATATAGCTTAATTATAAATTAATCAGCATAATTTGATTTGATTACTGGTCCAGCAGTGTGTAGTGACTGCTTTCAGTTAAGGAGACACTATGAAGTGTCCTCTGTAGACTTCCAGGAAGGAGGACTTCAAATAAAATTTCTGGGAACAACTTTGTCCCTTTTCCTAGTTGCATAGATGCCAAAGCTGACAGCAATGAAAGCAGAAGGCAGAGATGGAAATAAAGTGATGACATCTTTTAAGTTGCTGAATCCAGCCATCCTTGAAGCCCTCCTACTCCTAGGCTTCCCTTTGTGAATTTTTATAGATGTTTTCAGGTGAATAACATTGAACCGCCTGCCTCCTAAGTGTCTTGTTCATGTTTATGCAGTTTTGGTATTTATATGTACATTTGAATAAGGTGAATTTCTAAAGCCCTAGTTACTATGAGAAAGTGCATAAATAATTTATGTTCTAATGGAAATTCACAAACTGTGAAGAGTTAGTCATTAAACAAGAGACTGAAAAGGACAAGGAGATGTATTGCAAGGTGCTACCGAATGCTGTCAAGAACAGATGATTTGTCTGGCCTTGCTGCACCTTTCTTGGCCTGCCCAGAGGTCTCAGCATTTATGCACCTCACTTTCCTTGTCTGGGCTCTGAACCTCCCCTTTACCAGAGTAAGGTGAGTAAGAGTGGCTTGGTGGTAGTGACGGCAGGGAACAGGGGCATCTTGATCTCATTTATTTCTAAGGAGAATCCCGAGATGTGTAGTTAAGGTAGATCTGAACTTATTTATGTAAGCAGACAATAGTTACATATAAAAACAGTTCAGGTCATACACAGTCATGAAAGTAATTCAGCTAGAAAAAAAGAAGAGAAAATGTTAGTTTGATAGTTTGACTAAATATTTGAGAGACTTGAATGCAAGATTAAGAGACTTTGACCTCATCCTTAGGGCAGTAATGAGGCCATATTAAGAACTCAGAACTCTGTTCTTAAATGTCATCCAGAGTTTAAAAACAAAAAATCAGAGAGTGGGTCATGACCACATGTATCGTCCTATACTCTCCCCTCCTGAGATATCTATTATGAACTGCATGTTGTGTCTCTGTGAAATTCCTACACCGACCCCATCCTCTGAGGAGTTGCTAACACAGGATGGAAACTTTGGGCCATCATTAAGTTTAAATAAAGTCTTTTGGATGGTGGCCCATGATGGGGATAGTGTGTTTTCAGCCAAGTGGGCTCTTTTGTCTCCATCAGAAGAATCAGATAAAGGCACAACTGGAGGAAAAGATACTTTATTGGGCCTTTTTCTCCAGTAGAGGGGGGACACAGGACTGGCTGACAGAGTGTTAACCTGGCTTTCTTTGTTAAGGATGAGTTACTGTAGCTGTGAGGAGAACCCTTACATGGGAAATGGAGAAGAACACAAATCATGGCAAGTACAAATTGAAGGGTCTTGGGAACTTTTTGTTTTGATGACTCCTCCATAGCTGTATCCTTTGTGTTGTTTGTCCTTGGAGAGTCATGGTAAGAGCATCCTGGCCCTAATGACACATCTGGTTTCTGTAGCTGATAAGGCTGTTTGAGGGTAAATGGGTGCTTTGGTTTGGATGTGAGGTGTCCCCCAAAAGCTCATGTATGAGACAATGTAAGAAGGTTTAGAGGAATAATGTTTGGGTTATAAGATCCAACAAAATCCCCTGGTGGGATTAATTGAGTGGTAACTGAAGACAGGTAGGGTGTGGCTAGAGGAGGTGGGTCATCGGAGGTGTGACTTTGGGCTATATATTTTGTATCTGGGGGTGGTTATATGTTTTGTTTTTCTTTCTTCTTCCTGATCATCATATGAGCTGCTTCCCTCTGCCACACTCTTCAGCCATGATGTTCTGCCTCACCTGGAACCTGAGGAATGAAGCCAACCTGCTATGGATTGAGACCTCTGAAACCGTGAGCCCCCAAATAAATTTTTTCTCCTTTAAAATTGTTCTTGTCAGGTCTCTTGGTCACAGCAGTGAGAAAGTTGACTAAAACAATGAGTAAGGCACACACCAGGCTTTTGGTGGCAAAGCTATCTATGAGTTAAGATCACTTTGTACAATTTTGTTTTTCAGGGTGATGCTGACTGAGGCTACTGTTAAGAGAAAGAGAACATAGATGGCCCTCCTTAACACAATAGGACACAATGATAGGAGGCAAAGAATACGTAATGATGGGAGAATCATTATGTATTCTCCCCAACCCCAGGCCTACTGGTGCTTTGGTGGCCATTACTTAACCAGCCTCCAGAAATGAAAGAGAAATAAATATATGTTGTTTAAGACACTCAGCTCTGGTATTGTCCCAGGAACCTGAGCTGAGACACTGTGCTTCTTCACCTGTCTCTGAGGCTGTGTTTCCCCCATTTACTTCTGCTGCATGAATTCCAATATGCCTGTGCTCAGAGCCCAGTATGTCTTACCAGTTGTCCCATACCAGATCTGCAAAGGAATACTGGGTAGGAGTTTCCACTGTAAAACTTCTCGGTATGATCCATGGGAAGATGAAGATTAGAGGAGAGGGCTAGAGAGGCGCTAAGGTAGAGTGTGAGGAGGGATGCACTATCAGGGAGAGCAAGAGTTCAGATCACACCTCTAGGGCCAAGACCTTTATGACCTCAGGACAATGCATCAATTTTCTGTAAACTTCTCTGCATTGGAAAGTTGAGCTGAATTGAGTAGTAAAGGGAGAGAGAACATCTGTCTATCTCAGAAGTAGTGATATGCACTGGGCTTTAATATAGTTTTACTATACTATACAATTTACTATACATTTAATATAGTTATACTATACAATGTGTATCAGAGCAAAATCTTATAAGAAACTTTGATATGTTAATAAAGTACATACTAATTATCTTGCAAAGAATATGGTGGTTAAGAGTAACATTTTCCACCTTAATATTCTCAAGGGACTACAGTCTTCCATGTAGTTGGTGATCAGAGAATTTATATTCACCAGGTTTTATGAATCCCTAACTAACTTTTAAATTCTTTTCATATAACAGTCTAATGCTCTGTCCACCTTTAAAATAGTAGCAAGGTTCAAGAGAAAGTTCTTGAATACCAAGTAAACACCATCCTTTGATGTACGTGGTGCAGAACAAAATGATTTATTTAGATTCTTCATACAATAAATTCTTGACCACCAATACTGAGGATATAAAGTATCATTTTACCCATAAACTTGCTCTCAGGCATGCAGATTGGTTGGAAGTTTTTCAATAATCTTGCTGGTATGTGCTGTTGTGGTATGTGGTATTGGTGTCGCACAACTAGTGTCTTCGTAAGGTAACACCAAGAAACTCTGGGAAGCCACTGTAAAGTATTTTGGCTTGGAGTTTTCTGTTTCACACTTTTGTTCTACCAATTTCTTTCAATGCTTCTAGCCTAAATTCTGATTAAATAATTTCAGTCCATAATAATATTTTCCTGTTCAAACTTTAAATTTATACCAATTTTCTTTTCAACCTTTTGAGTGTATTCATCATTGTGAAATATTATCCACTGAATTCTCAAGATTTCTTGCATCTCAAAAAGTAGGTGATTATACATTATGAGCCCTGTTTTCCAATATATGTTTTTCCAATATATGATTTTAGGAAGAAAATTTCCAGGCATTTAGATAGATGTAAAACCTTATGTATGCCCAATTTTAAAAAGTTTAATATTAAATTTACTAGCATAAAATTACTAGAATCATAATAGAAATAGTTATTTCTCTTTGTTTCCATGGTTTAATAACATGTGACTTTGTACCAAAGAGACATCATTAGGAAAGTTGTTACAGAAGCAAGTCAATGGATTTGGTCCTTGAGGGAAAAGAAATTATCTTCGCCAGTTAAGGCCACTTGGTAAATAACCAGCTCTTATGACCTTGATATGTGGTGGTCTCCAAAAGCTCATATATGAGATATAGCAAGAACACACAGAAATAAAGTGATTGGAATGTGAGAGCTGTAACCTACTCAGTGGATTAATCCACTGATATGGATTAGCTGGGTGGTAACTGTAGGCAGGTAGGATGTGACTAAAAGAGGTGGGTCACTGTGGGCCTTTTGGGTTTTTATTTTATTCCTGGTGAGCAGAGCTCTCTTTCTGCTTCCTTATTGCCACATCCTGAACTACTCTGAGCTACTTTCCTCCACCATGCCCTTCTTACATGATATTCTGATACATTTGAGATGAGAGCAATAGAGTCCACCATCTATGGACTGAGTCCACCCAAATAAACCTTTCCTCTTCTACATTATTCTTATCAGTTCTTTTGTTCACAGTAATAGAAAAGTTGACTGAAACAGAATTCATTACTGGAGAAGTGGGGTGGTTGTGACGAACCTGACCCTGTCAACAGTCAGAAGCTATTGGAACTTTTTGGAGTTTATGGGAGGAATTTTGGAAATTTTGATGCAAAGTTTAGAATGTTGTACTTGTTCCTTAATGAGTGATTGTAATTGGAGCTCAGAAGACCAGAATACCAATATGACTCTGTACAGTAAAGATTGGGCTCACAAGGTTTCAGAGGGGAAGTAGGGCTCTATTGGAAATTGGACCAGAGGCCATTCATGTTATGTTCTGATAAATACATTGTCTACATTTTGCCCATGTCCTGAGACGTTCTGTGAAACTGAATTTAAAGGCAATGGGCTGACTAATTAAACTGGCAGAAGAAATTTCAAGGCAGCGGCATAGATATTACTGGCAGCTTTTAGACAAATTTACTGTGATAATTAGGAGCATAAAGCAGAGCAGAAAAATTTGAAAAGCTAACAGTGTGTCCACAAAACTCTGAGTAAAACAGGAACAAAGGAAGATGTGCTTATTAAAGAGATTATTGCCAGTAAAGATTATTGGGTACATTGAACTTTACCCAGAAACAATAGGAAAGATGGATGGAAGACATCTCAGAAATTGGCAAGACCACACACTTCTCAGTATTAGTGGTATGAAAGTAAAAATTTATTTGAGAAAGGACCATGGGTGTACCATGCTTATACAGGGCAGGGGGACTAGGAAGTTCTTTCACCATGCTCAGACACCCAGGCACTCAGAGGCTGCTGCAGCCATGGTCCCAGGAGGCTTGGCTACTGCTCAAGATGGTGGCAGACCTTGGTAGCAACCATATGGTTCCTGTTCTGCAGGAATGAAAGATGCTGGAATTAGTGGGTCATGGAGGCTTCCACTGAGATGTCAAAGGAAGGCAAAGTGTAGCGGGGTTGGCGTCCCATTGGGCTGTCCCTGAGAGGGTGATAAATAAAGAAGTGAGAAGGAAGCCAGAACTATAGTGACACCTGACATTACTAGATGATAGTACTGTGGAATGTCTGCTGAGGAAAGCTGAAGCACTGAGCAGAGAAAAGCCAAGAGAGATTCCATGTGGGCTACAACCAGTCAGACCAAAGGGAAGGAGCTATGCAAGACCTTTGGAGAGGACATCATGGTGTCATTTGTCCCTGATGCTGGATGTGGAGCTACAGGACTTCTTTGCCTAGCTTGATTTTGGTCTTGCTTTGGTCCCATCTCTTCTTTCTATACCCCTATTTCTCCCGTGTGGAGTGAAAATGTTTCCTTTGTACTATTATATATTGGATATATGTAACTTGCTTTTGATTTTTACAAAGGCTTATGCCAAGGATTTATCTTGAGTCTCAGGAGACTTTGGACTTGGACTTTAGGGTAATTCTGGAACTGCATAAGACTATAGGGCCTCTTGAAAATGGACTGAATTTATTTTGCATTGTGAGGTGAATATGAGTTGTGGGGGGCCAGGGGTGAAATATTATGTTTTGGATATGTGGTGTTCCCCAAAAGTCCATGTGTGGGATAATGCAAGAACGTTTAGAGGTGAAATGATTGAATTATGAGAGTTGTAACCCAATTAGTGAATTAATCCACTGATTGGCTCTGGGGTTTGTATTTTGTTCTTAGTGAGTAGAACTCTCTCTCCACTTCCTTTTGTCTTGTCCTGAGCTACTTTCCTCCACCATGCCCTTCTGCCGTGATATTCTGCCTCACTTTGGGCACAGCACAATGGAGTTGGACATCTACGGACTGTGAGACCTCTGAAACCATAAGCCTCAAACTTATCCTCCTCCGCATTATTTTTGTCATGTTTGTGGTCATTGCAACAGAAAAGCTGACTGAAACAACAGTCTTTTAGTCTTCAGGACATTCAGGCTTTGATGTCTAAAGCCCCTTCATGTAGCACAGATTAATTTATTTATTAACTCAAATTCTTAGAGAGGTCAGGGTTAGGGTTAGTAAAAAATATTGGATTGTGAGAACTGTGACCATTTCAGTGGATTAATCCATTTTATAAATTAATAATTCAAAGGGTAATGGTAATTGTTGGGAGCTGGAAATGGTTGGAGGAAGTGGGTCACTAGGGTTGTGCCTTTGGGGACTTTGTTATTTTGTCTCTGGACTTTCCTTCTCTCTCTCTCTCTCTCTCCTTCTCAGCAGCCATGAGCTGAGTGGCTTTCATTGGCCATGCTCTTGCACCATGACATTTTGCCTCACCTTGCTCCGGGGCAATGGAGTCACAATACCATGAAATGAGACTTCTGAAACTGTGAACCAAATTAAACTTTCCCTTCTTTAAATAATTCTTGTCAGATATTTTGATCACAGAGACAAAAGCTGACTAACAAGGAAATTAGTACCCAGAAGTAGGTTCATTACTGTGAGTAATCTAACCAGGGGTTCAAAAGCCTTTGGAACTGGCATGAGGTAGGAGTTTTAAAATTTGGAAATGCAAGCTTGAGAAACCTTAAAAGTTCTAAGTAGAGGTTAATGGGCATCTGGTAGTATCTCAGGACAGAATGCTGATGGGAATGTGAATAGTAAAGATTGAGCTTACAAGGCTTCAGATGGGATTTAAAAAACCGTCTATTTGGAATTAAAATGTAGGCCATTTATATTACATCTTGGCAAATAATTTGTCTGCATTTTGTCTGTGTACTGAGGCATATATTTCCATTGTATTGGGTACATAAGTAATTTAGAAAGTATTTCAGCTTTACCAGAGGATGTGCAGATACTGCCCTCTTTCATAAGAAGGACCCAAGTAACCACAGATTTGGTATCCATGCAGAGTCCTGGGACAGTTCCTCACAGTTCACAAGGGAAGAAAGTATGGAGTGGGTTAGGCTCAGAATTGCAGAATTAAAAATACACTTTTAAAAAAAAGTTATGCTATGTCATGTAACTTAGTAGTAAAAAGAGTTAGCATACTTTCATTTACTTACTGGTTAACGGCAAGTAGTGACTGCTTTCAATGAAGAAGCAGCTATAAAATGTTTACTGAGGGCTTCTCGGGAAAAATTAGCATTAACATAAATGTTCTGAGGAAAACTTTATCCATTTCCATTGATTTATAGACAAGAGAGAGTGTAGACCAGAGAGCCATTTGTGATCCCACTGTTTTAAACTTAGGCTAAAGGTGACAGTGATGAAAGCAGAGGACAGAGGCATGACAAAGGTGATGACACTTTTTAATGGAACCATCCTTGAATCACTCCCACTCCTAGGTTTCCATTTGTGCATTTTTAAAGACATTATGACCTGGGCACTCTCCCAACTCCATTCCTTCTCAGAGTCAGGTATGATTTTACACACTTTTGCACACATGTATATTTGAGTAGGCTCTAAGGGATAAGTTGTCATGAAAAAGGTTGTAATAAAACTTATACTTTAATAGAAATTTATAAATTGTGAAGATAGATTTTTAAATGAGAGATTAAAAATGACAGGAAGACATATTGAAAAGGGGCTACTGGATGGCATCAAGATCTGTCTGCCCCTGCCACACTTTTCTGTGGACTTGCCCAATGTCTCCTCTTTAAGGAACATAAATTCTCTTGTCACCTGAGGCATAAGGAGAGTAAATGTGAACAGGTGGTAGTGAAGAGAGATAAAGGGAGATATCAAACTCACTTGTTCCTGAGAGAATACTGAAATGTTTAGTCACTATAGATCTGAAGAGACTGGTTTAGATAAAAGTTTTGTTAACGATCAGTTTAGAACACACACAAAGATAAACATAATTCAGGGAAAACTAAGAAGGTAAAAACATAAAAGTTTAGTTATGAACAAGTACTCAAAAGCCTTGAATGTAACTGAGGATATTTCCCTTCAGCCTAAAGACAGGTGTAGGCCATATTAAGAACACAGGGATTTTTTTTTTCCCACTACATCATCCAGAGTTACAAAAGGCTAGAGTGTGGGTCATGAGCACAGGTTTCTTCCTGTAGTCCTCTTTCCTGAAATGCCCAGTACAGACTGAACACTTGTCCCCCTGAAGTCCTTATGTTGAAGCCTTAATCTCTCATGAAATTTTGTCAGAAGGGGGAGCCTTGGAGAGGTTTAGATGAGATCAGAGGATGGAGCCACCAGGAGGGGATTCATGGATTTATAAGAGGAGAAAGAGACTAGAGCTCGCCCTCTTGGCCACAGCGGGGACACAATGACAGGAGGCAGTTGGTACATAGCAAACCAAGAGGCCAGCGCTCCCCAGACATCAGGCCTGCTGGTGGCTTGGCCGTTTTCACCAGACTCTGTGTGTGCTGTGTAAGGTACCTGACTGGTGTTGTTACCACAGTCTGAGCTGAGACCCGGGTCTCCACCTGTCTCTAAGGCTGCATTTCCCTCATTCAGTCCTGCTCTGTCTACTCCACTGTGCCTGTGCTCAGAGCCCAGTGTGTCTTTCCAACAGCCTCATAACAGAGCTGCATGGGAATCCTGTGTAGGGGCTTTCACTGCAAACCTTCTCTGGATGATCCACGGGAGATGAAGATTAGAGGGGACAGATGGAGGGGAAACTAAGGCAGAGTGTGTGGGGTGTCCTCTCAGGGAGGCTGAAGGGCACAGATCACATCTCGAGGGCCTAGACCTTCAGAATGGCAGGGTAATGCCTCTATTTTCTGCAAATGTATCCACAGTCTTTGGCCTCTAGTTCTAATTAGTACCTAAACTGCACTTGGCGGGGACTTGGGGGTCTCCAGCATATTGCTACATGCTTGCTGTAGCAATAATCTTCCAGAAAGATATTGAAGAACTAGAACATATTTGTAGGTGAATATGCAACAGGGGTCCACTTCAGGCTTTGGATATAACCCATGCTGCGCTGCCCCAGCAGCTTATTTTAAAACTGACATTTTTCTTTCTTCTTTTCCCTCTACCCTTCTCTAACCAGGGGAAAATAAAACTACCCTTCTTCCTATAAAACTGAGTTATCTTTCCCTTGACTCATCGACCACAGGAACAAAGGCATCCATACTTTGAAACTAAAAAGCCACTATTTCTTAAGTCTTCCAATGAATTATGACTCTCAAAGAGGCACAGCAGGAGTGTAGACTTTGTGTCCTCTCTTAAAAGCCCGACTCCCCACTGGGTGTGGTGCTGCAGGCCTGTAATCTCAGTGGTTCAGGAGGCTGAGGCAGGAGGATCCCATGTTCAAAGCCAGCCTCAGCAAAAGTAAGGCCCTAAGCAACTCAGTGAGATCCTGTCTCTAAATAAAATACAAAATAGGGCTGGGGATGTGGCTGGTCAAGTGCCACTAAATTCAATCCCAGGTACAAGGAAAAAAAAAAAAAGAAAAGAAAAGCCCACCTTCTCTCTGAAGATTAGAATCACATCTTCTGAGACAGGAGTCCACTGTGTATTCTTTTTGCAAAGCAATAAGGCAAAATTATTGAAAAATGAAGCTCATATATTTGGTTTTTTCCCCTTTATCTCAAAACCTTGCCCTCAAAAATGCATCAGCATCTGGGACTCGGACCAAGCTTTTGATACCAAATTCTGGAAAATAGTGATGTAATATCATTTTTTTTTCTGGTGGACAGGCCTGTAATCCCATTCATTAGACAGACAGACTCAGGAGAATCACAAGATTGAGGCCAGTCAGAAATTTAAGCATAACCTGACTAAAAATTAAAAGGGCTTGGGATCAGTGTGAAATGCTCTGGATTCAAAGTTTCTTTTTTTCAGTCAAAAAGAAAATCTAAATCTAGAACTTTCTGAATGAAAGGAAGAGAAAACACCTGTCACAGAAGCATAACTGTATTGGGAATAAGGAATAAGGACAGCAGGGGCTTCATTGTAGTTTTACATGGACTATTTCAATGATTTTGGCGGTTGAGTTCTTTATTTGTTGTTTTAGATACACACGACAGTAGTGTGTATTTGGACATATTATACATACATGGGGTGCCACCCATTGCAATTTTGAACTCATTCTTGAGGCTAACGTGATATGGAGTTACACTGGTCATCTATTCATATATGAGCATAGAAATGTTACATCTGACTCATTCTACTGTCTCCTATTCCCATCTCCCCTACCTTTCCTTCATTCCCTTTATCTAATCCACTTCCCTTCCCTACCTTCCTTTGCTATGGATTAGCATCCACTTATTAGAAAGAATATTCAACCTTTGGCTTTTTGGAACTCTCTTACTTGACTCAGCATGATAGTCTCCAGTTCCACCCATTTACCAGCAAAAGCCATAATTTTATTCTTTTTTATAGCTGAGTAATATTCCATTGTGTATACACGCACACACACACTCACACACAAACAACAAACTCACGTATATATGCATATAAACACTTATCACATTTTCTTTATCCATTCATCTGTTGAAGCACATCTAGGTTGGTTCCATATCTTGGCTATTGTGAATTAAGGTGCTATAAACATTGATGTGGCTGTGTCACTGTAGTAGGCTGATTTTAAGTACTTTTGAGTATAAACTGAGGAGTGGGATAACTGGGTTAAATGGTGATTCCATTTTCTAAGGTCTCCATACTGCTTTACAGAATAGTTGCACCAATTTGCAGTCCTATTAGCAGTGTATGAGTGAACCTTTCCCTCCACATTCTTGTCAACATTTATTGTTACTTTTATTCTTGATAATTGTCATACTCACTGGAGTGAGATGGAATCTCAGTGCACTTTTAATTTGCATTTCTCTAACCATTAGAGATGTTGAACAATTTTTATAGGTTTGTTTATGATTCATATTTCTTCTTCTTCATCTTTTTTTTATTGGTTGTTCAAAACATTACATAACTCATGACATATCATCTTTCATACATTTGATTCAAGTGGGTTATGAACCCCAAATACAAGTTGCAGAGTCACATCGGTTACACATCCACATTTTTCCATAATGCCATATTAGTGACTGTTGTATTCTGCTACCTTTCCTATCCCCTACTATCCCCTACTATCCCCCCCTCCCATTCCCTCATATTTCTTCTTCTGTGAAGTGCCTGTTCAGTTCCTTTACCTATTTCTTGATTTCGTTATTTGTTTTTTTGGATTTTTTGTTTTTATTTTGGGGTATTAAGTTTTTTTATGTGTGTTCTTTTTATATCCTGGAGATTAATGCTCTATCTGAGGTGGAAGTGGTAAAGATTTTCTCCCATTATATAGATTCTCTGTTCACGTTCTTTATTTTTTCCTCTGCTGTGAAGAAACTTTATAGTGTGATGTCATCCCATTTATTGGTTCTTTATTTTATTTCTTGTGCTTTAGGAATCTTATTGAGGAAGTCTGTTCCTGTGCCAATACAGTGGAGAGTTGGACCTACTTTTTCTTCCAGTATGCACATAGTCTCTGGTCTAACGCCAAGATCCTTGATCCACTTTGAGTTGTGTTTTGTGCATGGTGAGAGATAGGGGTTTAATTTTAATCTACTACATATGGATTTCCAGTTTTCCCAGCCCTATTTGTTGAAGAGGCTATCTTTTCTCCAATGTATGTTTATGGTGCCTTTGTCTAGTATGAGATGACTGTATTTATGTGGGTATATCTCTGTGTCCTTTATTCTGTTCGATTGGTCTTCAATTCTATTTTGGTGCTAATACCATGTTGTTTTTGTTACTATTACTCTGTAGAATAGTTTTTAGTTATGCCTCCTGCATTACTTTTCTCTTGGCAACTGATTTTTATTCTTTGTAATCTAGTGTCATTATCTATTGTCAGGTTATGAACACATGATCTATCATAAACAATACATGACCAAATGTGTCCTGAGGCAAAAATCATTGCAAAATGTAGCTCATATATTAATAAAGTTTCTACTATACGTGATAAATGTGGTGGTAATAATGAATTTATTTGCCTTTATATACATCAATGTTGAACATAGAGCATGCTCTAGAGTAGGCAATCAATACATTTATATTTAGTTATATTGATTATTGTTGAATGACTAAACAACCTTCAAATTCTCTCCATACAATAGTTCAGCTCTCTGTCCACTTTCCTACCTAGCAACACGTTTTAAGAGAAAGTTAATTAGCTCCAAGCAAAGAATACTCTTGGAAAGATGCGATGCAGAACAAAGTATTTTTATTTAGAGAAGGATTTGGGCTGTTAAAGGAAGGTAAAGTTGATAGCAGGACTGCAAATGTCTGCTGAATCCAATTCACGTAGTTGCAGACCTTGGTGTAGACACTGGGTTTGCCCTTCAGAGCACAGCCAGAGCCCCAGGACACAACACCCTGGAGTTTGCCACTGCAGACCATGGGGCCACCAGAGTCACCCTGGGGTGGAAGGAGAAACAGTGAGAGCATGGGTTATGTACACATGGGAGAATGGGTTCCTGGATAATTCTCCACATTATAGGGGCTATTCTCAGGGGCCCTGATCCTCCACAAAGCACCTTCTCTCCCCCTGGAAACCCCACCCTCATTCTTCTTTCTATATCCCTATTGTTCTTCCTCCTTTCTTACTGCCTGCTCCTATTTCCTAGTGGACCCCTTGGGACAAGAGCATGTGAGGACTAGAGACACAAAAAAATTCCAGAGTTTTCCCTGTTCTAGCCTCACACAACGAAGGGCATGTGTCACAGGAACTGCAGGACACTGGGAACGCTGCCATCCCAGCAGCTGTGCTCCTCTCACAGGTCACACTGCACAATACCCTTCTCAGGAGAGTGCATAAGTACATCAAATACCTTCTGTGGTCTATCTGTTTACCCTGAACACTAACCTTACTTATCACAAACAGAAAATCTGGAACCTATCTCAAAGCTTTATTCATACATCATGATCGATTAATGGTCAGTTTTACAGTTATTTGTGTTGCACAGAAGGAGAAATATGGTGGAGAAGAAAGACCAATCTGGATGGAGGAGGAGTAAAACCTCACCTGGAAAGAGACCTTTCCGTCCTCCAGGAAGCCTAGGCAGAACACATTGTTAGTGATCCTGCCTGGGTAGGCATCGTGGCAAGCAGTGACAGAGAGCACGGGGCGTCCAGAAACTGCAGAAGGGAAGGTCATTGGCCTGCTGTGCAAAGAGGAAATGGAAGAAAATTATTACCCACAGCAATCGTGTAAATTTCTTTGACACGTTCTGTCTCCTGCTCTTTCATTCAATTTTGCAATGAGTTCAAATTTGGGTGAGATTTTTATCCAGAAAATTTCCCAACTGAAAAATGAAAGAGCCCTTCTTTCTCTGATATCAGCAATAGTGACCACAGATCTCAAGTGCAGAGATGATTTCTCAAGCAGGTGTATACTTCAGGCAGCACAGAACCGTTTAGCCTATGTTCCTTAACTTCCTGTTTCTGGATCTTTGCACATCGATCACCCTTCAGTTCTATGCTCTGACTCTTTATAATAAGCTCATTAAAAAAAAATTTGTAAATCCTTCATGGTCTCAGCAAAGGAATCTTCCTCACTTCAGTTAATATTTTCTAACACTGTAATACTGAAGGCTACCCTCTAGCAACCATTCCTTGAATGAAAATATTGATTAACCCTCAATGTGTCTTTTACTTCCACTGTGCTCAAACCTGTTACTTTTATTCCTGGTAACACTTCCAAAGCTCGGGGTGCTTTCCCAGCTGGACACGAGACACTGAGTCCCAGCAGAAAAAGGATCTTGGCAAAGACAGTGGACACTCAAGAGCTGATGGTGGTGGGTGAGTTCATTTTAATCAGCATGATGTCGATATCCAAGTTTACTTCATCATAGTTGGAGTATAGGATGAACTTGGCTGCATCAATGAATTGCTCAGCTTCCTCAATGACATGAGTGTCATGTTCTCCCCAATGCACCTTCATTCATCAGAAGCTAAGGTGGAAAGTTTTCTAAGTTTCCAACTTGAGGTTTTCTCCCTTCCCCCAGGCCCCAATTATTAACATAAGCATAAACTCTATTCTCTTCCAACATGCTGTCACTCAGGTGGTTGTACAGTTAGGTAAGCATTTTGTGCTCCCAAACATGGTGCAGATTAGAGGATTTCCTAAGAAGAATCGGTGCTATTAGAGATTCACAGCATACCACCTTGTGAGAGCAGTAAATAGGAATGTGAAGCAAATGACCCTATAAAGCAACTGGAGACGAAAAGAGAGATTGATTGGTACTTACAAGACTATGAATGAAGGTCACTTGTGGATTGTAGAAGTGAGCTGCAGACACCTCCCACTGGGTGTGGTAGACAACATTCAGCAACACCTGGTAGGGCAGGGAATTCTTCTCACAAGTGTAGCCCCCAGTGATCTTGTTATCATTATCATCAGTGGGGAAAGCAACTGACAAGGAAAAGTTGGGAATTCTCTGTTAAATAGATCCACATTAGAATCCCTACTCATCCTTGACAATTTTGCAAATGCCTGAAAAAAAGAGATTACTAAATTCTCTTATCTTGTATAAGCAGGAAAGAGCAATTTTAAATATTTTTGAAAAAATATTATTCCATACCTTTAACATATACCTGCCTTCTATCACTATTAAGAAACATCCAAATTTTTGAAAAACACTTTAAATTTGATCAATATATTGTGTTCTTACATATGTACCATTAGTTCACACAAATATATGTGCATATATGTACAAACTCAAATAAAACCCCAAACATACAAAGGTTGGAGACTCTCTATACCATAAATGCCTTATGACCAATGCTGAGGATATAAAAAGAAGGTCATTTTAGCACAACACCCTGCTCTGCAGACATGAAATATGTTGAAAGCTTTTCAATAATCCTGCTGGTATGTGCATGTGGTGGCATGTGGTGTTGGTGGTGCAGGGCTGCTGTCCTCAAATGGTAACAGAAAGGAAGTCTTTTGGAACCCCTGGAGAATATTTTGGATTAGCAGAAAATGTCTGTTTTCTGCTTTTATTTTTACCAGTTTCTTTCATTGGTTCTAGTAAAAATTTTTGTTTAAATCATTTTCAGTTCATAAGATTTCCCTGTTCAACCTTTATAAACTTATACTAATTATCTTCCCTACATTGTTTTGGGTGCATTTGGCATTGTGAAGTATGGTCTATTGATGTGTCAAGATTTCTTACAGCTTCAAAATTTGATGATTGTATTATATGAGCACTGTTTTTCCCAAATTTTAAAATAATTTATGGGGGAAATCAGGCATTTAAGCAGATGTATTAAATTTATACCTGTCCAATTTGGTTAAATGAATTATTATATTCTAATACTATAAAAATTACTAATATGGAAATAGAAATTGTCATTTCTCTGTGTTTCTAAGATTTAATGACCTGTGAGTTTGTAAGAGAAATATCATTAGTAAAGTCATCACAAAAACAAGCCAATGATTTTTGTCCTTGAAAAACAGTGTTTTTGATATTTAAGACCCTTGGTAAATTGCCCTTTAGTGTTCAGGTGTTCAAAGTGCCTTCAAAGAACACAAAATAATTTCAATTATTAACTCAAATTCTTAGGTCAAAGAAAGAACTTCTTTCATGTAGATGATCTTTTCCTTTTCTCTTATCATACAACTTACCCAGGATTTTAGAACAAATATGTCTCTATGCCTTCTATTTGGAATGACTCCTGGTCACCATGATCTTCCTTACACAAGTGAGCTGTAGTTTTCTCAAACCTTGTTAGTAGACCCTGTTGTTTTGACATTTTAAGCTTCTTGGGTATAGAGCCCATATTCAATGTTTGTCACTGTTTCCCAGGTATACCATGCAAACTTCCACAGAGGATTGACACCTGCTGACTGATCATTAAAAATACCCCCCAGCGTCTCCCAGGAGAGTAAGGAAGTTGAAGGTCTTCATGATTGCTCACTGAATTTGGATTGTAGAATCAAATGAAGATTTTTCATCCACAGGTATTTGTGCCTACAGGATTGTCATTGCCACTATGGCCACAGGTACCAGGAAAGTGATTTCACTGGAAACTCAAACATCTAAATTTATATTAGATTCTGTGATCTATGGAAGGTGACTCAGCACAAAATTTAAACTTCAACATTTTCCCATTTTTTTAGAAGTTTATAGGAAAGAAGTCACAGACCCACCTGGCGGGAACTGTTGCTCACAACAGGAAAAAACAAAACAAAACAAAACTGGGAGTGAGGTCATAGGTCATAGGGCAGAGCTAGGGGTTTCTGCATTCCCAAACAAAATCTTAGGTTCTTGGTTGTCTCAAGTGTGAATATTTGTTCTGAGGAAAATCTGGAACCCTGCACACTTGGTGTTTAATTTGACATTGGCTCTTGTATGTATGTATGTATGTGTGTGTGTGTATATATATATATATATATATATATATATATATATATATATATATTTGGTCTCATGGTAGTTCTGATTTTGTAAATCCAGATTAACTTTGCATTATTAACAACTTTTCCTTCTGAGAAATGAAAAATTGTTCTTTTTGAAATTTCATTGATAAAAGGAGATAATATGAATGATCATCTATAGCTTATTATGTATCAGAGATACAGTAGTCCCCCTTGATGGATGGTTTCATTTTTCCATAGTTTCAGTTACCCAAGTAGGTCCCAAAACTATCAAAAGAAAAGTTCTAGAAATAAGTAATATACAATTTAAAAATAGCTATTAAGGAGTATTATCAGGCACATTCTATTTTATTATTAATTATTTTTATTAATCTTTTACTGTGCCTAATTTATAAATTAAACTTCATCATATGTGTATGTGTATAGGGAAAATATTGCATATAGAATTTGGTATTATTTGCAGTTTTGGGCATCTAGCAGGACTTGTGATGTACTCTGATGGATAAGCCAGGATTACTATATTCTAAATACTTTGCCTGTGTTATTGCAGTATTCTCACAACAACATAGACCATACCTCCTATCACCCTGATAGAAAATCTAAGGCAACACCATCATAGGGGACTGGCCAAAATCACACAGGAAGCACCTGGAAGAATCGAGTTTCCAACAAGGGAAATCCAGCTTCAGACTCTGTGCTCCTACTCAGGTAATATCAAATTCTTTGTGAATGATGATGCAAGTGGAGGATGTGGAGTATTTCCCACGTGACAGGCTATGTGGAAGAGGGGTCTGTGCATCGACTCAGTTCTCACAGGCCACACTATAAATGTTGTGTAATAATTTTCATCATTTAAGAGTTGGTGGGGAATTCAATTTTTTGAGAATTCAATTTTTTTTCAAAGATATGCATTTATTAAATGGTTGTTAGAGTCATGCAGCCCTACTTCAAGGTCTATGTCCTTAACTGTGGTAAGGGGCACATATAATAAAGGATAAAGTCTGAATTTTGTCATACTCAGGGCTAACTTGAAGAAGTATATGGAATTAGGGAAAATACAAGAAATTAGTTCTTGGAGCAGGAACTTTCAGAATTCATCAGGAATGACACAAATACCCAGAACGAGTGAATCTCAAGGAGAAGGGAGATTAACTGGATACTTCAGCCAGAATTCACACTTACACAATTAATCTCAAATAGCCTAACACAACATTATTTCAGCAAATTATCACCCCTGCTGTTGTTTCTGGTTTTTAATTTGTTTGATTTTCATTTGAACTTTTTTTTTTTGCTTTGAAGGCAGTTTAGTCAAAGGCAGAGTTTCTCAATCTTGCTATTAATGACCTTTGGGGCCAGATAATTCTTTCTTTGGGACCAATGTCCTGTTTGTTGTAAGATGTTTATCTGCAACTCTCACCACTAGATGCAAATAACACTATCTTCTTCCTGCTGTTGTAACAACCAAAAATGTGTACATGTATTGCCGATGTCCCCTGAGAGTCAGAATCATCCTCATTTGAGAAGCTCAGTTCTAAGGGGTGAAAATAGGCAGAAAGCTTTATTCATAGAGAATACCTTGAGCTTTGGACAACATAAGCAGGCACTCAGCACTTAGTAAGTAATGGCAGCTAAGGCAAGGAGCTACCATTAATTGATCCCAAGGATAAAAAATACTAAGGAGTAAGCAAAGGAATACTGTCTATATAAAGAAGGAGGGATTTTCTCATCCTGTTCAGTTAACTTTCACTGGTGACCTCTCATCCTACAAGATATTGGAAGTTGTCTGATTCTATGCCATCTCCAGAACCTCCCTTGAGCCCCATCAGAGATCTTAGAAATGTGTAGGAAAAACACTTCTCAGAGCAGAACTTTTGATAATAATTTGCTCTTACACTGCTATGTCCTGGAGTGCTCCCTCTGGTGCTCTAATCTGGATTTTTAGTACTGTGATTCCCTCCAGGAGGGAAAGAGTGAGGTTGCCTGATAGTTGGTATGGGTAGAGCAGTTATCTAGGATAATTGCAATTTCCTCCAAGACAAAGGAAAGTGCTTCCTATCTGGCTGGTGTGATGGGTCTTTAGCATCTAAAGCAGCCATGGGCACAGGGGAAAATCATGAGTGACACTTTCCAAATATGAGTTATCCCCAAAACATTCTCACAGTGTTTCATATGAAAACCAGTTAGCACAATACCTATCACGTTGTTATATTTTGATGTTTACATGGACTTTTGTTTTTTCAATTCAGTTCTCCACTGTCAAACATCACAGAATGATTCACAGTGTCTCAGAAGCACAGAGTATCTTATAAGTCTAAGCACCTACCCAGTATATAAGGAAAACTTTTTAGGTTTATTTATCCACTTTAAATAAATGACAGATGTACATTCATATATACAGAGACACCTCATGCTGAGCCTGTACTCATCCATATTTTCGAATCTTTAGGATCAACAAATGGCCACCCCCTGCCTTAGCTGCCATTACTCAGCTTTATTGGTTTTTAGACTTTACTTTTTTTCTTCTCAATAACATTGACTTTTGTGTGTCATCAACTTTTTATCTAATATACATTAAAATTAATACATAGTTTTAAAATAAAAATGGTCATCTCCAAATTATGTAAAGTCACGGTGAAGACTAACAGCGATGAATATACTACATTTTGGGAAACATGGTGATAGCAGAGGGGGTCAGAGAAGCAAGGGCAGGAAAGACCCAAGATCATGGATGGTGGTCACTGGGGTGTTGTCAGAGTCAGTTCCTCAGTGGAAGGGAATGGATGGAGCAGAGTGGGTCAGGATATTCAGTGGATATAATTAGAATATTCTACTGAAGAGGTCTGGTAAGTAGGGGCTCAGCATGAGGTGTCTCTGAATGTATGAATGTACATCTGTCATTTATTTAAAGTAGATAAATAAACCTGAAGGAGTTTTCCTTACGTACTGTGTAGGTGCTTAGACCTATAAGATACCCTGTACTTCCGAGACGCTGTGAATCATTCTGTGATGCTTGATAGTGTAGAATTGAATTCAAAGTTCCCAGACTTGATAAATAATGTATTCTTTTCTCACTTTATGTAACATTTCTGTTCTCTGTGGCACCAAGGAATTCTCAATTGCAAATGGCACTGATCATGCCACCATTTGGAGGGGTTGCCTCCAAATAAGAGCCATGAGCCACGGGGAATGTTCGTTTCCCTTCTGCCAACAGAGTGCCTTGGTGTCTGTACTTCATTTTCTCATTTCAAACACGTGGTGGCCCAGAGGCCTGTGCCTATATTTAATTAGTCTGTATTGGTCCCTTTCTTTCCCATACATGTGACTTAGTGACCTTGGAAGACTATTTAATATTATGCCTAAATTGGGAGCTGGCTGAGCTCCAGCAAATATAGTGGCATTTGTTTTTATAGGAACATGAGACACCAACCTCTGAAGGCAATATCATTCTCTTTTCATCTAAAGATGCTGTTTCTTCATTTTCCTTAGCTTCCCCAGCCACTTTCCTGGCTAATACATCTCAAGCCACTGAGGTTATGCTGGCTTTTAATCACTCTAGTGAGTAGAGAAAATTTCAATAAAACTCCTTTCATTGAAAACAGATGTCCCAAGATGCTTAAAATATGATGTAAGCAGTCAAAGTAACCAATGTGTGAAAGAAGCAAGGTACAAACTAAATACTTCCTAAATACTCTTGATGCTGACCTGAGGGTTTACTTGCCATCAACAACAGAAAGTCAGTGCTGGTGAATAGAATGCTCTTTCTTGAGAAAGGAAACCCTAGAACAGGTCTCAGAACCTACTCAAGAATGCTGTAGGTTTGGGGTGCATTTCTACTCTAGGTACATGTGACTCTCGAAAGTGTTTGCAGGGAAACTTTTCTGTAAGGATCAAGTAGCAAATGCTTTAGGCATGCCAGGTGATACAGTCTCTGTTCCAACTATTCTGCCATTGCACGTGAATGCAGTTATAAAGGCTATGGAAATGAATGCATGTGGCTGTGTTTAAAGAAACTTTATTTATTAAAATAGACTGAAGACCAGATTTTTTTTTCACAAGCTTGTTTCACAAGTTTGTTGACTGTGCTATAGAGAGTAGGGGAAAAACCAATTAAATGTCTTATATCCAGACTTAAAATTGCATGGTAATTCAGTTTTAATGATCAGAGATGACTTGAAATAAAATTAGTATAAAAATTAGTATAAAATAAAGATAAACATCTTCTTTTTTACTTCAAATAGTTGTTTAGAAATAAAGAATGAGAACAAGATTGAGGACGTAAGAGTGGGGAGACAAGAGTGACGGAGACCAGCATAAGAGAGAGTTTGACAGAAGCAGAGTATGCACATTAAAGTACAAGAAACAATAAAATATTGAGAAAGGACATTTAAATTTGGTGCCTAGATTCTGAACTTTATTCCATCACCAGTATTTTTTTTTTCTTCTCTGGAAAATATCCTCATGAATAAAATGGACACCACAGAGAATAATGGGCAAATAAGTCACATTAACACAATATTTGATCCACATTTAACAGTTTTGTTAGGGTGCTCTCATGGTTTGGATCTGGAATGTTCCCTAAAAGCTCATGTGTTGAAAGTATGGTCCTCAGTGCAGCAAGGGTCAGAAGTGTAGCTTTTAGACAATGACTTTCATGAGGATTTTGACCTCATCAGTGGATTAATTCACCTGATGGATTAACCCATAGATAGCTAAATGGGCTCCTGGGAGGTGGGACTTACTTGGAGGAAGTAGGTCACTGAAAGTGAATTTGTGCCAGGAAGTGTTTATCTTCTCCCCAGCACTTCTCTCTTTCTCTCTGTACTTTCTGGCTACCATGAACCCAGCAGCTTTCCTCTGCTACACTCTTCCCTCCATAATGTTTCTACCTGGAGTCAGCCAACCATGTGCTGAATTCTCTGAAATCATGAGCCAAAATAAAGCTTTCCTCCTCAAAGTCGTTCTTGTCAGGGACTTTGGTCATAACATGCAAAGTTGACGAACACAGATGGCAACAAAACGATGTCTGTTAAAACTCTATGTGCTCACTTTAAATCATTCTGTCTCCTGTTTGTGGCCAGATCCAACTCAGTCCCACAAGATTAGACAGCAAAGAGGACCTAACAAAAAATGAATTAAATTTTATTGCAGAAGTAGACACATGTGCATATCAGAAATCCACACTTGTCAAAACAAGAGGTACAAATGCCATCATAAAAGAACTTGAAAACATGCCACTTCTAAACAGGTTGAGTTAGGGACTTATGGATAAAAAGAATCCCATTAAATTGGAAGGAAATAAGATTAAGAAGAGAAACAGATGGAGACTGAAGTGAGGTTGAAGGTCAAAATAGAGCATCAGAAGTGGAAAAGATAAAAATAGGGAAAGAACATGTAATATACACTTCATATTCATTTCTTTTTTTTATTTTTTTATTTTTTTATTGGTTGTCCAAAACATAACAAAGCTCTTGACATATCATATTTCATACATTAGATTTCATTTTGATGATTCTAGGGATTAAACCTAAGGTGTCTTGTACATTAAGCATGTGCTTCACCACTAAGGTACACCCTCAATTCCATATTAATTTTTTATGACAATTTTCTATTGAAAATATTTATGTCTCCAAAATAATGTTGAACACATAGTAGGAACTTAGGAAACATATTTTTTCATTAATGTCTTATAGATCCATCATTCCAACTCCTTTCAATAGACTCACCTTAATTTTATGGGATGAATTTTCTTATATCAAAATAAATTGATACCCACAGAGAAATATTACTTAGTTAAGAAATATTCTTCTAGTCTGATTTGGAAACTCCTAATTGGGAAGTAGAAAAAGAATATTTATAGGCATTTTGATTTCTGCTCTAGAAAGAATGTGTACACCCAGTGAGACACAAAGTAGTGAGGAAACCATTCACAAATATGGTGGCCTTTGGAGCCCTAAAGTCACTGTCACTCTGCTACTCAACTCCTCTTGAGTGATAGAAATCAGACTAGAAATATTTAGCAAATTTAGTAGAGAACACAGATTCACTGAGAGCAAATCATATCAAACTAATTTCATTTTTTTTTTCTTTCTAGTGAGCTTATCATGATCAGATATTAGCAGAAAATCTGGAACCTCGAAGACCTTTTTTCAGTAAAGGGCTAGGTAATATTTCCATGGTATTTTTGCAATTAAGGGATTGAAAAGTGCTCATTATGTAATACTTTAAAGAAGATGCACATTTGGTTAACACATGTCCTCTTACGTGCTGCCTCAGAGCCCATGTAAGGTGCAGTGACGAATGCTGACAGCTCTAGGAATTGAGAGAATAAATGCCACAGATAACTGAATTGAGGTACACAAAAATCTCCTTCAAAATTAAAACATGGCTGGGTTATAATCCTAGCTCTCCCCAATCATGTGGTCTCTTTTATATAATATCAGACTCAGCATTCACCTGTGAAATAGATTTAATGTCATCCCTAATAAGTGGACTCAAAGGACACTGAGGCCAATGATGTAGCATGAACTGGTCACCATCTTGACACAGAGTCATGTGTTTGTCAGGCTTCTCAGCCTTTGCAACGGTCGCTACAACAAAGTCCTCATTTAACACCATCTCCAGTTCTAATTTTTTTAATGTTAAAATCCATATGTTATCTCAATTCCTTAGACACCGCATGGAGTCTCTTGTTCTCACTGGTCTGTGTAACCAAATTGTCAACCCCTGAGCTCAACATAGTGCCTTCCTCCATTTCCTCTGAGGTTGACAGTTATCTTCCTGGGCTTCCTCCATTTCTCTGATCTAGAATCCCCGCTTTGTGTCCGTCAGCTTGCTTCCAACTGCCTACTCCTGAGGCCTGTGGAGAGTACATTTCAGCTGCCATGATACACAGACAAATGGACTCTGTCTCTAGGAGTACTAGCTGCTTGGTGAGAGTAGTGAGGTTCTTCTCACTGAGGGATAGTTAAGGAGACCTTGGCCTAGAGAAGAGATTCCCAAGGGGTGTGATAACTAGTGCCAACTATCTGGAGCACTGCTATGCTAGGAAACACAGAATTTCTCCTCAGGTTTCCAGATGACAGGACAGGAACCAAGAAAGAGCGTTTCAGTGTAACAAAACTTTTTAGCAACAAATAGCAACCCGTCTGAGTAGAAGTAAGGACCTCCTCTATCTTGTGGCTATTCTAAGGGAAGATTTTGATGTTCTCTGACAGATTTTTATTTTATCTTGGCCTTTATCAACCAAAGCATTTACTTCTTTTCACACAAACAAGCATATTTTGATACTTGAGATACTACGAAGCAAAATCTCTGTAGCTTTCAGCTGTAAAGATTGAAGGAACATCAGGGTGGCAGCTTGTACTAACACCTTACTTGTAACAAGCTGAGTGAGACAAAGCTCTCAGAGGAAGAGAGATCTTCCCTAGGCCAGAGGTCTCTAACATGAGGTGCATATGGTCTGAAAGAAAGTGGTGGTTAGAAATGCAGAGGACTTTTGAATATTGGTAGAGCCCAATAGCATGAAGTTTAAAAAAGCTCCTTGGAATGATTTGGATTTAGGTGGTTTGGGGACTGCATTTGGTGAACCATTACTCTAACTCTTTTCCTTGAAAGCTAGACCTTGAAGGATGAGCAAGAGTTTTAGTGAAACAATTTTATTTCCTCCTTTACCTGAGAAATATGATCCCATTCAAATGGGTGGCTGGGGGTCCCATGCCCTGGAACTGAACCCTGGGAGGGTGGAAATTCCCCAGTTGGCCATCTTGGTGTCCTGGACCCATCACTTAGTTGCAGACTTTGGTTTTGACAAAGTCTGCAACTTTACCTTTGAAGGCATAGACTCTGCCCAGGAAAGAATGCCTCAAAGTGCTGCTTTGCAGACCACAGGGCCACATGATTCATCCTGAGGGCACAGAAGAGATTATCAGAAGTATGCCCACCTCCTCAGTAGATGCAGAGGCCAGGGAAAAGATGTTTCAAGTACATCTTCCAGGCCACCTTCCTACCCAGGCAGCTCATGCTGCTTTTGATTGGACTGGGTAGGCTTTGGGGCAGGTGCTGTTGGAGAGTACAGGTACTTCCAGACACTGCAGGGAACTTGGATCCAGGCTCCCCCCTTCACACACTCTCTGTACACCACATTCTTGAACAAAGTCATGACAATAATTGTTATCTATAGACACTAATATCCACCTGTGCAGTGCCCCTTTCTCCAATCTCCTCAAGGGTCAGGATCCCTGAAGGGCAGCAATAAGCCAGTATAGACTGATTACCCTATATACAACATGCTTATAATGAGAAGTGTTTGAGATTTAATTTTATCAGATTTTGGAATACTTTCATATACATAATGAGATATCTCAGGGATGAGACTCAAGTGGACACATGCAATTCATTTACATTTTATACACAACTTATATACTTATCCTGAAAGTAATTTTATACGGTATTTTCAGTGTGTCTGCATTTTGGCTATGACCTCTTACATGAGGTCAGGTGCGTAATTTTCCACTGTGGCATGTTGGTGTTCAAAAAGTTCTGGAATTTGGAGCAATTCAGATTTTAGAGTTTTGACTTTAGGGTGTTCAACCTGTAGAAATAAAAGTAACAATATTGACATTTCTTGAGCACTTAATTCTCAAAGCTCCTTCCATATATTATCTCCTTTAATGCTTAAACTCAACTCATTACCTAGGAATTATGATTATGATATTCTGATTATCATCCCCCTGTTATAGAGGTGGAAACCAAATTAAGTAATTCCTAATAAATTCCTCCAAAATCGTTGAGTTGTCTAAACCCAGGCATTCTGTCAGAACAACCCTCGAACTCCGCTGTCCCTTAGTTTCACTGCTGCTGTCCTTCTGAACCCTCAGACAGTCATGTTCCCATGTTCCAGTACTCCATGCTGTTTCAAGTGGAGTGGAAACACCACAAATTTTGTTCTTGGTCTCTTACCTACACAGGAGACCATGGAGGCTGGCAATTAAGTCTCTATATCACTCTCTCTTACTTCAAAATTGGAGGGAAAAAAGGCTTACAAGTTCATGATAGAAATGGAAACTTCATGGCAATTTTCTAAATGCACTCAGAGTGATACAGAAGAAGAGGGAATGGTCCCCAGGACCCCCAGTCTCGTCACCTTTCCTGTGGTCAAGGCCTCTGGGAAACAGACGCAGCATGAGGTTTGGATCTTCATCTGAGGGGCCTCTCATGGCCTTCTTGGTTTAGTAAGTATTTACTTCCAGACACTGAGAGCCCTGTTAAACAGAACTCTGCATCTCTTGAAGAATTAAATATTTCCAATACAAGTGATGAAAAAATTCTTTTTTCAATGTACACATTCTCTTACTTGGATTTCCTGAGCATTTAGAATCTATCCCCCCTCTCAACACAATGCTATCTTCTCCCTGAGCTTTCCTTGAGTGTAGCTTCTACCTGAGCACATCTGCCCAAGCTCCTCCAGGTAACTTGATTGGTCAGAGCTTCCTCTTCCTGTTTCCTGCCAGTGCAAAGCAAATTCACTGGTAGTTCAGTCACACTTGAATGTGGAAGTCACCTTTAACTTCTCCATTCACTTTACTCAAATACCAAGTCTTGGAGATTTTGTTGGTCTCAAAGATCCTGGGCTCATCTGTCAAGTCACCCACCTGTGCCTTAGTTCTGGACCACAGTCTCTCCTGACGGTGGAACAGTGCTATGAGCACCTTCTCGTTTCTGGACACATTCTCCTTCAATCCACCCTCTACACTCAAGCAAGCTTTCTAAAGTAGACACAGGCCATGCATTTGTCTTGCTTAAAATCCTTAGGTGGCTCCACATCCACATCAGCACGGCTGTAAGTCCCAGGGCACAGCACTGAGGCTTATGCTCCTGGACATTGCCTGTGGTTTTATACCACTGCCCACCCCACCCCCCATGTCATGCACCTCACCTGGTCCTCAGTCCTCAGGTCTCTAACCTGCATTCTCCAGTTAAAACTAGGCCCTCCTGAGGTTTCCCATAATCCTATACTTTTATTACATTTACTCCCATTCATATTGTGCCTGTGACTATCTGCTTAATGCTGCTAGTTCCAAGGGCACAAAAATTTCCTATTTGCTAAATATTATGCCTCAAAATCAATAAGAACCAGGGACAATAATTCCTCAGTGAATGCTTGCTGAATGAATGGGCTTACTTTCTTCCCTTTTTGCTGGTGAACTGCTAGTGAACTCTTACTCATCCATTAAACCTCATCCTAAATTATCACTCTTAGAATGACATTTACCTGTGTCAACCCCTAACTCCACCCCCATGGCTCCCTAATTTGTGACATGCCCGAACTCTTCTGTTCCTTGTTAGAATCCCATATGTTGCTAGTATAGCTTTTGACTTTTGTCAATAGTTTTGATTTATTTGTCTACTTCTTCAACTTGAGTATAATCTCCCAGAGCAAATGTTTTCATGTTTAACTCCCCATTCTGAAACACTGTCTTTGACAGATGTTCCTTGCACCACTGAACATTCGAGCCTCATCTACAACCTTCCCATCAAAGGTCATTCAGGCTTTATGCTGGAGACCACATGCCTTCTTAATCATCCAGATGGAAAATGCTTCCTGATGATGAACGAGTAAACTGTCTCCTTAGATCCCATAACCATTTGTTCTTAGTCCTACCCTTAGAGGACTCAGGGTCAGAGAAGCACTGGTAAAAAGAAGTGGTGAGCAGGGACCAGACCCAACAGAGGATTGTGGGTTCAAAATTAGTTGAGTGATTCAAGAGAAGTCAAAATTTCAACCACGCAGAGATGTTTTTGTCTCTTTCTATAGCAATTACAAACCCCAAAATGCATCCCTAAAGTTGCTTCACGCTACTGAAAAATTGCATGCTAAATAGTATTAATTGATGCTAGATACTGACCTCTTCGTGGACAATCTGGCAGAAAAGTTCTTAGAAATGACAAGTTGTATACTGGACTGGTTAGAATAACAATCTAAACTATGACTTAAATTCATTTCCTCCAGAAAGACTTCACCAACTGTTGTAGTTCTCAAATGATGATTGTTGTTCTTCCCTCATGGTACTGGGTATTGATCATTGTTTTTCTACATGAACTTTCCATGCTGATGAAAACAGTGTCTATCCATTATTTTACAATTAGTCAAAAATCATAGATTAATTTTTTGTTTGTTTGTTTGCAGTACTGGGATTGAACTCAGGGACACTCTACCACTAATGTCTCATTAAATTCCCCAGGCTGGCCTTGAACTTGGGATCTTCCTGCATCAGTCTCCTCAGTAGCTGGGATAACAGTCCTGCATCACCAAGCCTGATTCATAGTGATTTTTAAAAATTTGTTTCATCTCAGTATTGGCTCTATCCCCATATACAACATTTACAAATGCTAAAAACAAAGCTATATACCCTATAACTTTTTTAAAAAATTACTGTTTTGCTTCTTCCTTTTTCATAGTACCCATTATAATAAGGGCCCTTTATAGATTCACAATCAGTGGTCATTTGGTGGCTAGAACATAGCTTGGGATGTCCCCTTAGGGAACCTAGACTTCAGGGCAGATCTTCCAATGCTGGGAAGAAACCATCTGGTTGTGATTCTGAGGCCTGAGGTCCTAGCAAGATGTGTGGGTGATGATTAGCGTGTTTGCACACCTGGGAATACTGGAAGGCATCTCCCAGCTCCCATTTTCAAGGTAGGAAATGGTGAAAAACAGGTAGTAGGCACAAAAGCTTGTGACCAGGAACAGCTGCTGTTTCCAGCAAGGAGATGCGCTCTTAAGGTGCTATGCAAATACTGGCAGCTGAAGAGGGGGGATTGTGCTAGGGAGGAGGAAAAAAGAAATGAAGGTCCAATCTGTGACCTTTGAAGATCAAATCCAGAGAAAAGACAAAGATGCAAAAATAATGTGTTAGGTTGGAAGGGAAGCCAGAGAAAATCTAGGGCTTCTAGAACAAAGAACCTGACATTGTTTCCTGGAAAACAGGTTGAAAAAAGAATTGAGAGATACAAAGGTCTCAGAGAGCCCAAGTGAGTTAGATGTATGTCCAATGGTCACAGCTGACACTCTAAACACTGGGAAGATGGGTCTTGTGCATGTGGGGGCAGACAGATCTTGAGTCCTTCCCTTCCCATCACCATCCCGGGTGCCTCAAATTATGCAACAAGCATACTGTGAAGGGAAATACCTTTGTGGTCAGAGGACTAAACAAATGTAGTTCTTTGTTTCTATGTAGAAAGGAGGCCCCGGCCCAGTGGAAGGTGATAGACACCAAGCCAAGTGAGGAGACAATCCAGATGGAGTAGGGTGTTGGAATCCAAGTGGGGTATGAAAGCAGCCTTGTGCAGGCTGTAGAAGCCTCAGAAGATTGAGAAGGTCATCCATGTGGAAAAAGGCATGCCCTGTGTGAAGTGTCAGAAACTGTATTGAGGTGCTCTCTCCAGCACAGGGAGTTAGAAATTCAGCAGAGTGAGGAGGGTGGAAAGTACTACAGATGATTATTTACATGTGAGGAGAGTAATCAAATAGGTAAGCCTATTAAGGACAGCAGAAGCCAAGCTTCTTGGCATTACATGAGGGAGTTGCAAATATGGAAAGGGAGAATGCTAGAATAAGCCTTATTATACTGGATTGGAACTGTCGTGTAAACTGGTTTCTCAATATGGATGGATATGGGATTAGAGACACACACACGTGTGTGTACATTTGTATGTGCATGTACAAGTGCATATTCCATAGCTCTGTCCACAGTGATAACCTGGGAGTGGTGTTACCCCAGAATCACAGATCTAGTATCCATCTCCTGTTTTTCCGAATACCCTTTTCCACTAAAAGGAACCAGATGTTTTTGGAAGAAGACCAGATACAAGCACTGAAAGCCTAGAATATCTTTTTTTTTTAATTAATTTCTTTATTTTTAAATACACGACAACAGTGGAATGCATTACAATCCTTATTATACATATAGAGCACAATTTTTTGTATCTCTGTATTTAAAGTATGTTCGTGCTAGTTTATGCCATTATACATGTAGTCTTTTTTTTGCATTACAATTCTTAATACACCTAGAATATCTTAATGTGCCTTAAAGCAAGGGAAGAGGATCTAAGAAGGGAGGTGATTCCTTTCCTCCTATACCTCCTCTGCACAATGCCTGACACACTTTGAAAAGTTATCAAACTGTTGAAAGGTTATTTAAACTCCCATTTAAATGAAAATTAACAAGTTGAGCTCATGCCAGACACATTAACTTTCATTAGTTACATTCCAGCCTTAAATCCTGAGACCATGCTCTTGATTTTTGCAAAGCCACCAATACAAATAAGCCAATGCCAACAAAGCTCATTAGAAACACAATTTTTAATGGTCAAACTTACATTTTACAGGTGGTATTTTACTATGTCCTATCCCACACAGCCGTTCCTTCATTCATTAAATAAGCACATATTAAGTGCCTATACCATATGGAGTATTGTGATGGATTGGGGGAATCCTGAGCCCCGTGGAACAGCAGACTAGTGGACATCTGGAGAGAAGTTTATCCAGATTAACTCACAATGCTTTAGAATTGGTCAGATGGTGACAGATAATTATTTCAGCCTTTTCCCATATCTAGGTTTCATGAATGAGGAAATGAGAATGTGAGTAGATGAAATGATTCAGGCACTTAAAAGCCAATTATATTTAAGCCTTCCATAGCATGCATTTTATAACCTTACAGATTGGACATTATCTGAAAATATGTCTCACTGCTCCTCCAAGTCTATAAATATTTTGAGTATATTATTCACATTATTCACAGATGCCTGTTGAACAAGTTAATATAGCCTCTATACCTATGAGAGTCTGTTTTACTCATGTCTCTTCCTGGTCCTGGAGCAATGCCTGACATATAGCACATGCTCAACAAATACTTACTGAATAAGTTTTTAAAAAGATCATCCAATGTTCACATGGTGATGGTCCCTGCTGCTTTACCAGTAGGTGATATACTTAGAGTTGCTAAATGCCTCCTTGGACTATGGATTCCCCTGCCTTAAATGTTCCTGCTTTACCCCTTTGTCCATACCTCTGTGCTCCTCAGGGGCGCTATCAGAGGCCTAGAGTTACATGGAGATGAGGGCAATGTGCTCTGTGACCTCTAGGTGGCACTGTGCCCTCGCTGAAACTCCTGAGGTGGGTGGGAGAGAGCCTGGGGAGAAGGGAGGGAAGGGAGGAAGCAGGACTCTGGCATCAGGGTTTGCTCCTTGTTCTGGTTGGGAGAGAGCGGGAGTGGGAGGGACATTAATGTCCCTCCTGCACTGGACTTCACCAGCCTGCATGGCATTGTCTCCGCAGTCCTTTTAGCTCAGTGCCTTTGGCCCTTTTGTTGTTCTTGGGCTGTAGGAATAAGCTCCATGTCTAGTGTGGGGAGATGCTCCCTGGGGGCGGGGCTGCAGCTTCTTCCTCTGGGATCCCCTCAGCATGCACTGAGGAGGGCTACCTGGTTAATGAGCATTGAATTACTGTGTTAAAAGGAGGCACAGCTGGCTCTAGGGCAGGATCCATAAACCCGGCAAGGCAGTGTCTTTGGATTAATCAGGACGAGGGAGCACAAGCTCCAGGGGGCTTTTCCTGGGTCTGTGGAAAGCAGTGAAGGGCACCTATCCAAAGGGAGGGAATCTGTGCATGAAGCAGGAAGAAGACAGAGATGCCTAGTTCCGCCTTGTGGGGTGGGCAGTGGCTACAGCAACTTCCTCAGCAACCTCTGGAAGCACCTGGGAGTGGTCTCTTGGGCCCTTCCTAGGCATGCGCAGTCCTGCCAAGCATGAAGGGCAAAGCAGTGTGAGCTGTAGCAACTCACAGGAGTAGTGACTTCCAAGCAAACCCTCCTGCAGGGTGGGGACCCTGAGGGGAGACCCAGGCCCCATCCTGTGATGTTACAGTGGACTCCAGGCTCCTCTGCTGTGTGGTCCTGGGAGCAGGTGAGTTCTGGACCCAGTGGGGCATTACTGTCTTAGTTCTTGTAGCTTATTCAGGGAACTTTTTCATATAATGGTCCTCTGGCTTAGCCGAAATTTGGTTTCTTATTCCTATAAGTCCGGTGAACCCTGGAAGTACCCAGATACTAAAACACCTGATGACAATGATGGAGAATTAAAGGACCCTGAAATGTGAACAATGTCAGGGACACATTCCTCTGGTATAGACAGAATGCTAAGAAGGCTCCAGAACTCGTGTTTTCCTACACCTATAAAGAACTCCTTCAAAATGAGCCTGTTCCAGGTCATTCACATTTGACAATCCAGCCAGTCCTCACTTATTCCTTCACAATGGATGACCTGGAGATAAAGGATTCAGTTGTGTACCTCTGTGCCAGCAGCTGAGACAGCCCTGCAGCGTGACTGCCTCCCCATGCAAAAAAACTCCTGGGCCTAGTCAGGAGGTTGTGGGGACATTGTGTCCTCCTGAGCCCTGAGACTAGTTGGGTATCCACAGGTCTCAGATAGAAACCTCAGACCTCATGTGGATCACCTGCATGAGGGTTCTCTGTCCTGTAGAGGGCACTGCAGGGATGATAGGTGCCAATTCACAGGATATGGCAATGCTATATTCACATCCAGACCTCAACAGTCTGTGGTCTGGCTTCGACTTGAATAACACTGCCTGCATTGCAGGACAAAGACTCAAGTTTAAGTTGCTTCAAGTATCTCCCAGTTGACTTGTGTCACACCCCAAAAACTGGAAAAATCTTGTCAGTCACTTAACACAGGCTGCACCAATCTTCCTTTTTTATATATAATTTTATTTTATTGATTGATTTGTATGTGGTGCTGAAGATTGAACCCAGTGCCTCAAGTGTGCTAGGCAAGCGCTCTACCACTGAGCTACAGCCCAGTCCACCAATCTTCATTCTAATATGCATCATTTTTTTTTTCAAAACTTCTATTTTGGTCCTCATCCTAACTCCAAATACAGTTGGACTTTCTTTCTTTCTTTCTTTCGATACTGAGAATTCAACCCAAGGCATTTTACCACTGTGCTAATTTCCAAGGCCTTTTTATTTTTATTTATTTTTTTTTGAGACAGAATCATTAAGTTGCTGAGTCTGGCCTTGAACTCACAATCTTCTTTCTCAGTCTCCTGTGTTGCTGGGATTACAGGTGCACTGATTTTTTCCATAATATCCCAAATCTTCCCCAAGTGGCTCTGTCAGTTCCTGTCCCTAAAGACAATAATTTCCCAGTCTGTTTGCACCCTTCACAGGTCTCTAGTGCTCTCCCTTGCAGAACATTCAGGTTCAGGGTTGTCTTCCCTCTTTCACTGGGACTTTAGCACTTTCACTCTTGATTCTTTTCCCTCTGTTTTTTAATCCTAGTACTAAATTACAGTGTTCTTTACTAGAGTCTGGTGCCCTGGATAATATTGCTCACAACAGATAATGACAAAGGGAAGACTCCCCCCTCGTCTTGTGTGTGATGCTGGGAATTGAACCCAGGGCTTCTTTACAGCTAGACAGGTGCTCTACTACTGAGCTACATCCCCAGGCTTTTTTATTCTGAGGCAGTGTCTCATTAAGTCACCAGGTCAGAGAGACTGAGGCAGGTCATTAAGTCACCTGCCTCAGTCTCTAAAATAGCTGGGATTATAGGTTTGCACCTGCACCGTTACACCCTGCTCTATGACAGGAAAATTTCTTGACATCTCCACACTAGACTTTACAGTTGGGGTAATTTTAGCTGAGCTCCACACTCTTCACAGTAATACCCTCTGCCCTGCACCCACCCTGAGAACAGAGTCCCTCTCCCTGGCATGGCTGATGTCGATCACCTGCAGGAGGGTTCTCTGTCCTGTAGAGGGCACTGCAGGGGTGATAGGTGTGGAACCAGAGACACCTTAAAATCCCTGCCAGACCTCCTCTGTGGAATCATGGGGCTTCAGCCTGCTCCTCTTCAGTTTGTGATGACCTGGGCTAAGAGAGGATCATTCCTGCTGTGACCCTACTATGGATATCTGGCTCTTTTGTTGGACAATTTTTAATCTCCTGAAAGCAGGTGGAGTCATAAGACTAGAAAATTGTCATCTCAGACTTCCCCAAGACGGTCCTAAACCATTCTCTTAATGTTTTTTCTCTTCCCACAGTACATATGGAATCTGGAGTCATACAGATCCCCAGCCATCAAGTCACAAAGGTGGGACAGATGGTGATCCTGAGTTGTGACCCCATTTTTGGTCACTCATTCTTCTATTGGTACCAACAAATCTTGGAGCAGAGGCTGGAGTTTCTGGTTTCCTTCTATAATGGTAAAACCTTGGAGAAGTCTGAAATATTGAAGGATCGATTCTCAGTTGAAAAGCCTGATAAATCCTACTTCACCCTGAAGATCCATCTCACAAAGCTGGAGGACTCAGCCATGTACCTCTGTGCGAGCAGTTTAACCACAGCCTTGCAAACACACCTCCAGCCCGTGCACAAACACTCATGTGTCTTCCTCTCTCCCAGCTACCAGCCCAAGAGTAGGAAGTCTGGTTGTGTCTGTTGTTGCAGGTGTCCCCAAATAGATGAATATCTGAAATTAAATTACCAAGATAGATATGTCTGGCAGGAATGTCTAAAAGCCATGGGGTGTACAGATTTTCTTCCAAAGATGCTCCAGAGTGTGACTCTGGGCTGCAAACATTAATTGCTCTGTAAGTGACCAAATGACATATGTCTTCTCTTTATTCTATTTTGTTGGATTTTTGTTTGCTTGTTTTAGTTTTTAGGGAAAATATTTTAACCCACAAAATGAAGAAATGGTTACTGAGTAGGGACTCAGGTATTTACTTGATAGCATAGAGGGACATTGGAAATCTTCAGATGAACAAGAAGATCAGTGCAGGACCTAAATACAGGTGAGTCTTGGCCAAATTGTAGTCAAGATCAGAAGTACTTGATGACCCCGTCAATCTGCATTTGGTGCAATGATTTTAGCTCACATGAGAATACGTAACTATGAGGTTCAATATTAGGAAATCACTTCAAGGTTAACAGAGGTCTGCACCAGCAAGAGAATCACTAGTGTAAAGCTGGGCCTCACAAGAACATATTATACAGCAAGGTCAAGTGGAATCTATAGGCACAGGCAGAAGTGAATTTGTCACTTTCGTCTTGACATTGGGACAGCCAGATTAACTTCCTGCATTTCAAGTAATATCCAGCGATCTTGAAAAACTGGATCAGAGAAGGTGGAAGGAAGACTTCAAAAGGAAAAGAAAGGATTTACTCATGATAAACCAGAATGAGCTCAAGCAATGCATGAAACAAACAAGCGTGAACAGATCATATCAGTCATAAACACCTGAATTCATTGATTCACTTACACTCCTGTCACCTCCATCACCATTTGAAATGAAATAATGGATTCATGACCGTGAAATTTATTTTTTTCTTCTCTAATGTACTCCATAACACAGAAACATCTGGCTTCAAAAAATGATAAGGTGATTTATCAGAAGTTTATCTATGGTGCCGGCTCAGAGACAGCATCATGGAGCTGGGGTGCTATTCCCCTGCACAGCAAATACATTGACTCTATGGTTGGGATCTGGTGTTTCATGCTGAACACATGAATCCAGAAGCCAAGAGTGGAAGTAGGATCATCACCCTGCACATATCACTCTGGTGACCCAATTGCAGTTGCACATTTGTATCTCCTTGTCACTGTGTTTTGTTTTGTTTTATTTTGGGGGGTCTGACAGATAAGAGATCTATTTGTGAGGGAAGAGGGGAGAAAGGAATGGGTTCTTCTACCACAGGACATAATGAGGATTCCACTGAACCTGAACTATGACTATGGTCATTTTGATCTCCTCTTACTTGGAAACCAGCAGGTAAGAGTGGAAATATTTAATTTTTATTATCATGAGGTCATACATTTGCTGCTCCATTATGGGAATAAGGAACTTTTCCCTTGGAATTCAGTAGTTAATACATGTATCTCTTGGTGCTTCAATTCCTGGTGGTGGTGATAATTTTCCAATTTGGGCAATCATAGCATGATAAAGTAAATGCACATAAGAACTCAAAACCTTAAGGGGTGAAGGTCAGGGTCACCCCCACCAAATAAACAATGTAGATCACTGAAGTGCTAAGAAAGATGGAGGGAAATCTGGAACTAGTGGTGAAAGGAGATGATGGATAGCTTCTATGGCTTGATATACTAGTGGAAGTGGTGCAACAGGTCTATAGCTTATTTCCCTAAATCTGTATTTGTACAGATTACAGCTAACTGCTACCTTGAAGATCTGATTTTTTGGACTTAGTGGAAGAATTGACTGTGCCAGATGCCTCTATGTGCCACCTCATATCCTCTTGGTCTCATCTTTGATTCCAGCCACAGCTATGATGAACATTTTCAGATAGAAGTTGACCCAATCCACAATCATTGCCCCTCATTTTAAGAGTGTGCCAAATATTCTTACTCCATTGCTATGGCAACAGACATCGTAGGCCTTCATGCAAATTATGCATGTTCAACTCAGAAATGTGAGGAAGCTAATCCCCTGCAGAGCAATCCTCAGCCATTGAGGAATGAGGATTGATGGGTAAAAGGTTTTTCATTAGTCTCAGTCTCCCTAGAGGGTCCAAAATTGATCATCTTTCTATGGTGACGGCCCAATAAATGCTTTCCTTTGTCTTTTCATCCTTTTTCTTTTGTGATTTACTCTGGGTGTTTTTATCTGACTTACCTACTAGGTTATCCATTCTTTTTAGAAGATTTCTAAATACATACATTGAATTCTTAATTTTAGGTATTTTGTATATTTCAGTTCTAGAATTCTTATTTAAATCTTGACTGTAGTTTCCAGTTGTCTGCTAAAACTCTCCTTTTTGATATATAGTTTTTTGAATTTATGAATAGCAATTATTTTTAAACAAGTTTCTGATAACTCCAATATCTGAATTTGAATCTTTCTTTTGTCTGTTTTCTTTTCTTGGTTTTTGTTCATATTACCTTTTTTTTCCTCACATGCCTGGTAATTCTTTTGTATAATAAAAAACTATGGAGACAACTTGAGGCTCTGAATGATTTCATATTATTCCAGAAAGGAGCAAGTTTTTTGCTTCTGCTACAAAATTGTAACAGGAGTAAGTCACATTAATTTATTTGATAATCTAGATGGACTGAAGTGGGGCTTCAGCCTTTGTGATTGTATAGAATTGAATTTTCAAACTTAATATCTGGAGAATTTTTAATAGCTTTATTGAGTAAAGTTGATGAAACATTACTTACTCTAAGTATACAATTCAGTGAGTTTCAGTAGAACTTGGAGTTGTATACCTCTCACCATGACCCAGTTCTAAAATATTTTCAGCCCCCTGAAAATTCTTCAGTGCTCATTTTCAGTAAATGCCTGCTTCTACCCCTACTCCTAAGGCCTGGGGTCTTTACCAGATGTTCTCTTGTTCAGTAATCAATGAACATAAAAGTTGATCTACAGACCAGAACGGTGATGGACACTCCTCTAAGCATCTCACTTTCTCAGTTTCCTCTTTCTTCGGATACTTGGCTGATGATATTACATTGGAAATTTTTCATCTGATTTAAGATTAAAGTGATTTGTTAGATTCATTTTTTCTCCTCTAAATATTGGTCTTTTGAGTTCTTATTGCCTCTGTAGCTCTAAATGGCTTCTAATATGAACCTTTTATGTCTTGATAAACTTTTCTAGTTGTCTCTGGTGTGAATACTATTATGCAACAATCCAACCTAGTACTCCTGAGAGCTAGTTTTTGTATTTTTAAAGTTGGGGTACACTTGTATATGCTTATCTTTTCAGTGAAAATAGCCAGAGTAAAGGGAGGAGTAAGGGTACCCGTCTGTTTTTCTATTAACCTCATGTCAAATCTCATATCTTTCCTTCAAAATTTTGGTTCTATTGGCGTCAGAGATATCTTCCATGTCACTCTACATGAGGAAGGAGAACTTCTCCAAAATGTAGAACTAATTAATTTCTGTCTCTTTGAATTGCTACTCTGTCAGTATTTATCAACAGAGGCTCATTGGATATATGAGAAGGAACACTTCTGTTTTGAATGAGGGCTTCCTAAACATTGCATCAAATTTGGGAACTGTTCAATAATTTGGTAATTTGAACACCTTAATACATATACAAATTTCTCCCCAAAAAGGTATGGTGTACACAATCCTTGGTTGAGAACAACTAAAAAGTGTCATTCTTTGCCGAATCAGTGAGTCTAAAATTTTCTCTCAAAATCATTAATACTGAGAAACTATTCAATAGTCCTATAACTTAGTCCCCATCCCTGGGTTTATTAATGCCAGGTGCTGAAGTCCTTTGGCAGTGCCTCTGGCACCTGAACCTTATCTCTTGGTATGGATCTCACTGCATGCTTGTCCACCTCACAGGCTAAGGGACACAGAAAGTCCTGATCAGATTTGTTTTTTCCTGGGGTGAAGGCTATTTCTCTCCTCCTCTGGAAGTTTCTGCTAAGGCTGAGAGTCCTCAAAGACAATGAAATCACTATTCCAACAGTCTGTCAGGAGCCTTTTCCTTCCTGATGTTTGGAACCCTGACCTTGGGGCACCTCATGCCTGCCTTACTCACACAAGGGCACCAGGTTCTTCAGAAGGGAGCCTGTTGAGAAATAGGTCTGGTGTGAGAAGGGCAGGGACTGATGATCACCCTCTTCCCTCCCAGGTGGTCCCTGTTTCTAAGACATCTGCCACCATGCTGCCCTTGTTCAACCCCAGAAAGATGGAGTCCTAGTGCTTTTGAACCTGGGACCACAAGGAGGAGCTGTGACTCTGTTGAGATCCAGGAAACTCTGAGCAAGGACTAAGAGAAGGCTCTGGATGAGAGAGAGTTAAGAGGAAGTTTGGGTTTCTACATCTGGGGAAATGTGCTCTGCAGGAGCTGAGGTCAGTGCTGTGGTGTGGGCTATTATACACCAGGCTACGCCCTTTGCAGTGATGTTCAGGTGTTGCTGTCCCTGGAACTTCAGATTGTTGCATATGAGCTGCCTGAGAGGAGAGTTTGAGCTGAAGAGGTTGGGAGACTTAGGCAGGTGCAGGTGGGGGACCTGTTTCTAAGGGAGATAAGAAAGGATCTGGGGTCTGTCTCAGCTCAGCTCAGTCATGGCAAAACAAACCTTGTGGTGATGTCAGCTCCTGGCACTAGCAATGATCTTGATAGTCTAAGGTTCTTAGGGAGCCTGCAGAGATAATAATAACTGGAGGAAATCTATTCATCAGGCCTAAGGATACATATAACCTCCCTCTTCCTTCCCGACTATCAGGGAATTAAACTAGAAAAGTCTTTACTCTTCTACCTCTGATGGATAGTCATATGTGATCTCAAAGAGAACTGTTCAAACAGGTGTTGTTTCTAGAATGGAAGATTTTGCATATAAACATAACAGCACACAAGCTGTTCCCAAACTTTGGCAAATGACCAAATTATAAGAAGGGTTTTTAAATGTTGGAAAGACAGAATCATGACAATGTGCCTCTGTGTGACATTCAGTCCACTTCTCATTAGATCTAGTTCTCTTGCTTTCTGCCTCATTCCCACTGGTCCTAAGCTCTCCACCTTTTGGAAGACTAAACTTTGTCCTTGCTACATTATTTCATGTTTCTTTCCTTGTTTGCTTTGTCAATTGAGGTATGGGTCTTGTCAGGGGTCCCTGCATCGGTCCTGACTCCTGTTCTGTATAGGAATCCCCTTCTCCAGTTCAGCCATCTCAATCAGAAAAAAAGGTGCAAGGAATCATTTATTTGCTTTCTTGCATACTATGGGCTGTTCTTGATAGATAATAAAAATTATGTTCTCTAATTTTTAGTTAGACATTAATTTCTAGTATTATATACTTTTAAATTATTTAAAACAATAATCAGAACTGGCATTACCTCATGTGCAATGAGTTTCTTAATAACAGTTTTATTTTAGCTTCTTTTCTAGAGACTGTCCACCCAATTTGGTCATGAACATTTGCATAAAATAGCAAGATAAGTGATTATTTGAAACCTATACTTTAAGAATGGTTACTTCTTTATATGGCTATAAGTTCCATCTTAATATTGACTCTTGTCAATAAAGTGATCTATTCTCTCACTCCTTTCATTCCTTTCTTACTCTCTCAGTCCTTCCTGCTTCCCTTCTCTCCTTTTTGGAAAGTCTTCACTTGTACTCTGTGTGGTGCATGATGGTAGGTTCTGGGGACGCTGGATGAATAAGCCTGTACCTACGTGTGCACCTGGTAATGTCCATAGTTTTGGAGCTGGACAGAGTGTTGAAAATTATTGATTTGGGACCATTGCTTTATAGATGAGAAGAAGGAATACAGTATAAAATATTTAAATGTAAATACTGGGTTATATTTCTGATTTTCATGTAACATGTACTTTATATCCTAATCCCACAGGTAATCTGTGCATTTCTTTTTGCTCCTGTTATAGTATAAACATCCCAAGAGTGAAAACATTGTCCTCCCCATGACTTGTACAAATAAAATATGCTGAAAATTTCCAAAAGGGGAAAATCCCTGATGCTGTGTCTGTGCCCAGCAAACACAACTGAACCACCTGGGGCTTTCACCTGTATTTGGTAGTTTTACCAGAATGTAAATAAGCACGTGTGTGTGTGTGTGTGTGTGTGTGTGTGTGTGAGAGAGAGAGAGAGAGAGAGAGAGAGAGAGAGAAAGAGAGAGAGAATCAGATGTCTTTTTGATGGTGGTTGCCGACCCTGGTCCACTGACAGAGGTTACCAAATGTTAACACTGGACTTATCCATCACTATAAAGTGCTGTGGCCATACCAAGCCCTTGAGGCTGGGGGTAGAGCCACATAGGATGAGAAAGGTGGGAGCTATTGGAAGTGATAGGAAAGGTGGCTCTTAAACATGGAGATTTGATATTGTGGAAGACATTTTGGTTTTCATGAGTATGGTAGGGGATACTATTGGCATCAGGTGGGCATAGGCCAGTGATGCTACTGAACACACTGCAGGGCACAGGACTGCCTCTCAACTAAGGATCATCCAATGCAATGTGTAAATAATGCTGAGGTTGACCAATGCTGGGCCAGGCTCTGAGTGGATACTATGTACCCAAAAGGAGGGGGATCTGTAGACAATTCAAGGATAGAGAAATTGTTCCTTGTAGATTTCCCCAATTTCCATGCTGTGTGTGTCCCCATAACTTTGTTCCCAACACATAGTGACTTCTTGATCTCTAGAAGCCTCCTCAGACCAGAGCATTGGAAAGCCCTGCCTCTCATGAGAATATCGCAGGGACCAGGCCTGCAGCTTAGTCCCATCAAGGTCACATAAGAGTGTTCACCAGACAGTCACCACATTCCTGCATCTTAAATGGCTGCAGATGGTGTTTGGTGAGAACTGAAGACAATCTCTTGCCCAAGCCTGAAGTGGTCAGGGGGGCACTGGGCATAAAAGACATTCAAGGGAGCCAAGGAGTAAGTGGGATCACGCAGCATTAGTGTGAGAAGGAAGAAAAGACCCAGGAAGGAAAACCAGACTTGCTCTGAGAGGAGGCCTAAAGAGGAGAGGAAAGGAACACGGGCAACTTCTGGGCCAGGGAAGGGGTGGGGGCAGAGTCTACTGGAGGCTGCACACCCACCCCACTCACACATACTCTAGAAATCCCAAACACACTGACGAACGAACGGAGCTGGATCCGGACATGAATAAGGAGGAAACTGTGATCACAAACCCTGAGAAAAGGAAGAATAGCACAGCTGTGATGTCACTAGCAGAACTTGTGGCAGAGCCTTGGGGGTGCAGCTGCTCTGAGTCTATAGGCTGGAATCCTGAGCCGCGGCCTGGCCTGGCCTGCCTCCTACCATGGGCTCCAGGCTGCTCTGCTGTGTGGCCCTCTGCCTCCTGGGAGCAGGTGAGTTTCTCAGCCCAAGTGGTGTGGCCCTGTCAGAAACTCTGCTTGAGTCTTCTCTATGCCTGGAGCTGCAGCTTTCTCCTGGGATTCTCCTGAATTCTGCTTCTTTCTTTCACAGGCCCCTTGCACTCAGGTGTTTCCCAGACTCCAAAATATCTCCTCGCACAGGCTGGAAAAAAGCAGTCCTTTAAATGTGAGCAAAATCTGGGCCATGATACAATGTACTGGTATAAGCAGGACTCCAAGCAGTCACTGAAGATGATGTTTACCTACAATAATAAGTTAATGATTGCAAATGAAACAGTTCCAAGTCGCTTCTCACCTGAATCTCCAGACAACGCTCATTTAAACCTTCATGTCAAGTCCCTGGAGCCAGAGGATTCTGCCTTGTATCTCTGTGCCAGCAGCCGAGACACAGCCCTGCAGAGTCACCAGCTGCCCGTGCACAAACCTGCCAGGCAGCCAGGAAGCTGTGGTGACAATGAGTTCCCTGTGCCTGAGGCTCTGCTCTCCATTCCTATGGGCCCCGTGGAGTGTCAGTGTGCAGCAGCCTCCAGGGTGAATGGTGGGCAGCTGAGTTCTCCACACACAGAGCCCTGCAGAATCCCTCTGGTCAGTGAGCAGGGACTCCACTATCGTCACCCGCCCATCCAAATCCACCAAAGATGGGGGACTAAAGACCTTAAGTGATGGAGCAGCTATTCCTTGTCCTTATGTGCTGTACCTATGGCCACATCTTGTCCATTATGTTGTCCATGGAGACACAAGTTTTAAAAATATTTGATGAGCACAAGCCTGAAGAGAGGCCAGGGTGAATCCTCCCATGATCAACAGAAATTCAAAGAGTTCCTCATTTAGAAAAAAAAAACAAACAAACAAACCAAAAAACCCATATATATGTAAATATTTATATATAAATATATAATATGATACATAATAAATAAATAGATGAATATATAATATATGTTTCATATGTTTAAATATATATTTATATTTTGTGGGGTAGGGAGGAACATGTCCAACCTTGGCAATAGGTGAACTAGAAAGGGTGGCAGAGAAGTGAATCCAAGCTGCTTGTGCTTTGGACACTGCAGCCCTTTCAGAAAATGTGTCGTAGGATCCTATTCCCATTAAGCAGCCAGATGATGGAGGATCCTGGGAACTTGGGAAGGACTGGGGCACAAATCTCTTGGCAGCAGTTACCATTGGTCCCATCTGACAGGAGAAGGCATGATCAGATTTGCATTTGGGTGAAGAACAGGGGCAGCAGTGTGGAATAGATGGCTGATAGATTTTAGGGGGACTGAACATCTAGGAAACTTCTCAAATATTCTACGTGAAAGATTATAATACATGTTATATGAGGCACTGTGGAAGATGGATGATAGGGACTCCGGGTTATGTTATATTCTCCTAAACATCATTCAGTTTTATTCTAGTAGATTGACTGTAGGGTTTTCAGATTTGCCCTCCCATTGGACAGTCCTAGCTTGGGGTCATTATTTCTCAAGCATGGTCTTTTGGGAGTCCAGTGCAATTCAGTCCTGTGCCAAGGTTGTTCAGGTTATATGTCTCCTGAAATCTCTGCTCAGCTCTCCAGCCTTCCAGAACTTGTTCTTTGCCTAGCCTTCTGGGGTCTTGCTCTCTGAATACACAGTATATGAATGGCACCAGGAAAAAAAATGAGATTTCCTTATACATATTCTTGGGCTCCTTTTCAATTCTCTGTACCGTAAATTGTGAGTTCTGGGTTCCAAGGGTCTGTCCATGGACTCCAAGCTTATTCCTTGGGGCTAGAGTAAGAACCTTCCTCCTGGGGTAAGGCTGAATTTTGTCTTTTCCCCCTTGGATACCAGCATTAGCCAGATACCAAGACTCCTCAACATGAGAGCAATGCATAGAAGTCCCTGGAATGTGAACACCTCTGGGATATAATGACAAGAATTTTTACAAGCAGATGATAAGAAACCCCTGAGCTCAGATTTCCCCATGATTATAAGGAACTGGTTGAAACTAGACTGTGCCCAGGTACTTGTCACCCGAGTGCCTGACAGCTCTTGCTTATTCATTCCCCTGGCCTCCCTGGAGCCCAAGGACTCAGCCATGTGTGCCAGTAGCTGAGAAACAGCCCTGCAGAGTCACCCTGTCACTGTACCCAAACCTGTGGGGATAGACTAGAAGCTGTGGGGGCAGCTGAAGGCTTTAAATATTTCCTGTAGGAACCCAGACAGAAACTGCAAACCATAAAAGCCCCTGTCAATTCCACCAATTTGGCAGCTCTATATTCTACAGCATCTGTAGCAGGGAGGTTTCTTGCACTCCTGAGGCTCTATCAACTTATGCAAAGATGAACACTTTTAAGTCTAGTGTTTAATGCATTTTCTAACATGAGATAAAAGAAGCCTGCCATAAAGTGGTTCATTTGACTTAAGAGTTCACAGGGGTCCTGTATATAAACAAAATAAATAAAATAAAAATTCAGACAAAATTCAGGCTGGGCCACCTCAATCATACCCTACACAGAACCAGAGGGCAAGGTCCTGTCCTTCCAGATGTTCTGCTTTCTACACTCAGGGACTGCCACGTCTGAGCCTCTTTTTTTTTTCTTCAAATTTATTTTATTTTTATTTTCGAGACAGGGTCTCACTGAGCTGCTTAGCATCTCAGTTTTACTCAGTCTGGCTTTGAACTCACAATCCTCCTGCCTCGGCTTCCAGATTACAGGCATGGGCCACCACGCTTGACTTCAGCCGTGCTATTTAACTCCAGCCACACACTTCAGAATGCTCAGGGTGTGTCTTGAGGCATCTGTTTCCATAATGCTACTCAGGCCTCTGCTCTTCTGGGGTGTCCTTGAGTCAGTGAGTGCAGCACAGGCTGAGATGTCACTGAAATTCCTTCAGGGACTGCTGAGCCCCACAGCCCCAGCTGTTTGAGGCCTCATCCTGCCCAACCCTGCCATGGACAGCAGCCTCCTCTGCTGGGTGATCTTTGGTCTCCTGGGCACAGGTGAGTCCTGGGAGGGCTTGGGCAATTCCCCTCTTACCTTTACCTGAGGGCAATCCCACACTTGCCCTTCATTCTCTCCTTGCCCTCTGCCTCCTCCACAGCACATATGGAACCCGGAGTCAGACAAGCCCCCGGTCACGCTGTCACAGAGGCAGGACAGGATGTGTCTCTGAGTTGTGACCCTGTTGCTGGTCAGGCTTCTCTCTATTGGTACCGACAGACTCCAGGAAAGGGACTGGAGATCCTGGTTTCTTTCTATAACAAGCAGCCTTCAGGGAAGGCCGACTTTTTCAGGGATCGATTCTCAGCTGAGAGGCCTGAGGGAGCCTTGTCCACCCTGAAGATCCAGCCCACACAGCTGGGGGACTTGGCCACCTATCTCTGCAGCAGCAGCTTAGGCACAGCCCCTCAGAGACACTTCCTGCCCTTGCAGAAACTCCAGGGCTTCTGCCCCAGGTCTCAGCAGCCTTCCTGCCTCAGGAGGGTGGGCACTGGGTGGGACTGCCCATGTCCAGCATACGTCAAACTCAATTCTAAGAGAAGAGTAGATAGAAATGGGGGCATTAGGTCTAGAGTATTTGGGGATGCTTCTGGACATCAGAGAAGTTGACTGAGGACCCAAGAGTGGAACAAATACAGCCACAGGAGGGACTCCATGAACCTCTCGAGGAAGCTCTGCATCCTCTTTGAGTCTTGGGTATTTTTTTTTTTTTTAGTTAGCAAAATATACTTTCTATATTTGAGTAGAAACAAGCCTTCCAGAGAGGAGATGGATTTTTATGACGAGCCTCACCTGGAAACTTTCTAGAAGATGGAGGTTCTGAACAATAAAGTCTAAGTTCTGGTAATGAGGAATGTTCTGGCCCCTCAGCACCCTGCACCCAGGTCAGGGAGGTTTCTTTGGGGACCAGGGCTGCCTATGTGTGTGGGGGACATGGTGCTCTAGGCTAGTTGAGTGCATCATATTGGTTTTTATCTACTTGTTCATTCTGGCTAATGCTCTTAGTGGATGGCCTTCTACCTCTCTTAGGTGATTGGATGGTACCAGCTGCTAGAGACAGTGGGAGGCGGCTCCTTGCAGGGCTCTGTGTCCTTCCCTTACAGAACAGCCCAATTAGTTCTCCACTAATTGGAGGCTGGCACGTTCGCCTGTGCCAGCCTCAGCCACAGCACAGCACAGGGATCTCTCTGCAGAAATAGCAGTCACAAGAGTGAGGTGGCAGTGCCCCATGTCTGCTCCACCAGGCTGTGATCCATCCCCAGCATCTCCTCCTCAACCCCTGGTTTCCTATCCAGCTTTCTTCAAGGTTCCCTTGATTCTGCGCTTTGGGGAGAACTGTTCTCCCTTTCCTCTATGCAAGAGGCAGGGTCTCACTGAGCACAGCTCTCATTGTACCTCAGTAGTTTTTCTCTGCTCCTTCCCTTGCCCCATGCTCTTCTTTCTTCTGGGTTCTGATTGCAACCTCACCTCATACCCTTGACTATGCCCATCCCCTGTTATGCTGCCTTCTCATGTTTGGCCTCAGGTATTGGATAACTGTTGCCTTGATTCTATTATTGGTCCTATACAAATGACAAGTCCTATCTTAGAGTATTGTTGTAAGAATTTGGATATATAGAAAAACAGATAGATATTTATAATGCCAAATCCATGCTAAGATTGCATAAATGTTCTTAAGATGAACATTAACAAGTTCTCAAGAAAGTGGAGTGGACAGAATTTGAATTTGGGTAGACTCCAAACTGAGTTGAAGAAGATCCTTATCTGAGTTAAGGTGGAGTCCTTATGTTAGGAGCTGACCTTTCCATAGACACTGGATAGTGTGCCCCCCTTTCATGATTACATTTCAAAGAGTTGGTTTGCCTGTCTTTGATAAAGACAATCCTGGGTATTAAACATGGCAGTTTAGTTTAGGGTTATTTAGCTTTTAAAAGGACTCACACATTTCAAAGTCACAAAAAATTTAGAAATACAAGACTACTAAAGTAAATACTGTAAGAAAAAGGAAGATGGGATAGACTGGAGATACTGGGAAGACTTGAAAGTAGATGTAAGGGGTAGGGGTAAGAGGGAAATGGGGAAAAGCTATGCTCTGCATCATATGAGTCCCGGGCAGGATTCCCAAAGTCTTCAACAAAGTACTAAATTCACCATATTTAGTGTGTTGGGTTTTCTGAGCTAATCAAGGACAGTCTTAGCTTTGTAGCCAGGTCATGACTGGTTAGAGGAGACCAGGGGAATATAAACATCCATGGGAATGACCAGAAATCTTGGGAAAGGTTGTGGGTTTGTATTGTTTGTGGTCTAGGATATCTCCTGTAGATCTTAAAAAAGAGAGAACTTCATAAGTATTATCTGGATCAAAAACTTATTTTTTGACACAGATAAAAAAGCTAAGAGAGAAACTGATGACAGGAGCCATGATTTTGTGAAATTAATAATACATATTTGTTCATTTTGGAACAAAACTCTCAGTGTTTACACCAAGTATTGCCTTCTCTTAGTGAATCCAATATTTTTCCCATAACAAAACCCCTAGTGCCCTTGTCCGGCTGGGCAAAATAACTGGGAGATGACAAGCAACTTGAAGGTTGAAGCAGGAACTACTTTATTGCTAGTGAACTCAGCGGGAACTGAGCTGGGAACTCAAAGTAGCGGGTACCCTAGGTAGCAGGCACTGCCTCTCTGCCGGACTGCAGAGGTACATATACCCAACTAATTACACACAGCTTAACTTAATTAACATAAACTAGATACAGCAGTCAGTCATTAAGGAATCCTTATCATCTTAATGGCTCGCTGACATTGGCTCAGAAACCACTCCTCCTAGCATACTGCCAGGTGCCATCTTAATTGGTTGTGGCCCTCATCACCCTAGATATTATAATGTCCTATATGTGAGGTGTGCTAAGTCTAATCTGCTATGAATTAACTTTACACAGTCTAGGTGTTGGACATCTTTTTCATTCTCATTAGTTTGGGTATCTTCACATAGTATATTTATCATGTTTTGGGAAATTTTTAGTTCTTCTAGTTCAATAATTTGCATTTGTATCCACCTATATTGAGCAGTTGGCCATTGTCTTGTTCCATTTGGGCTACATAACAAAATAGCACAACCAGGCAGGTTATGAGCAACTCACATTTATTTTTCATAGTCTGGAGGCTGGAAGTCCATGGTCAAGGCACTGGCTGATTCAATATGTCATGAGAGCCTGCCCTCTGGTTCATAGATGACAGTTTCTCACTGTGTCCTCCCACGGTAGGAGGAATACCTGGCTCTCTCTTTATAAGGAGACCATCCCAATCAGGAGAGTTCTGCCTTCATGAGCTCATCACCTCCCAAAGGCCAACCCAGGTACCATGGCAGTGCTGATTAGGCTCCAGCATGTGTCTGGGGGACACAAATATTCAGCCACAGCAGTTACTTGTCTTCTGAAGTCCTTGCTTAGGGGTCTCAACACCTCTACTACTGATTTCTGGAATGAAAATGCAAATAAGATTGTCTTCATGCAAGGAGGGCCTCAGGCAAGAGCAGAACTTAAATGACCTCTGCCATTTGGGTTTCTCAGTACCATTCTAAGCTCACCTCTCATCTCATCATGCTCTAGCCCAACTAGCTTCAGTTCCCAAGAGAGTCCCATGGTTTTGTTTGTATCTGGTTTTCATATGTTTTCTTCTTGCCTCCTCAGCTGCATCTGGGGAAAGTGCCAGAAAATGATGCTAATTTGCAAGTTTATAATGAGTCAGAGAAAGGCTTATATTTCACATCTTTGGGATATTATTAGCTCCTTCTCTCATCTCAAATATTATGATTATTTACCTTTGGGTATGCTGAAGGAAATTTAAAGACTGCTATGTTTATTAGGACAGTGGAAACCTGACTTATGTTCTAGAAATTCTACCAAATTGAATCCAAAATTTGCTAGATATTAAAACGCAAAAACAAAATGTTGATGTGATTTAAACTGGTAACTTATACTTCTTGATTTTGTGTAAGAATGTTCACTTGGCCACCATCATAAATTCTGTCAGACATATCAGATTCTATTATGAGAGGTTTTAATGATTTATTTGTGCACAAAACTTATAAAAAATCATTAAGATAATCTGGGCTTGAGAGAATTGTATCTGGTTTGTAGTCATGGAGTCTCACTTGGGGTGGAGCTTAACTAATCCAGGTGGCATCTGGTAAGAGGGGTTGGTCCCTGACCACTGCTCATTGACACATTCTCTAGTGACCACACCTGGCTGAGGGAACTCACTCAGGGAAATGTTTTTAGTTGTAACTCTTGGGATTTTTCAATTTTATATATAGAAAGTTGAGAAATAGACTGTATCTGGACATCTATATCCTTTCCTTATAAGTCATTGTTTAAATTTGAATAGGGAGCAAGTCAAGAGTATTTCCAGAAATTTGGGTTGGAATTGAGCTAATTAAAAAATAATATGTGTAAGATAATGAATTAAAAATTAAACCCTTCGAAACTTCTGTTTCCCAGTTCCCTGTTTTACTCTTTAACCACATTGATCTGAGCAGGGCTCTCCTTCCTATTATACTATGCGTAGAGGATTAGAATTGTTCTTTTGGTTCTTGTGCATGAAATGAAACCATGGGGTAATTTAATAGTTGATCTGCACACATATTAGTCACACATGGGGAAATGGGAATTGGATAGTGTCAACTAATTGAATCCAGAAGGGATTTCTAAAAAAGAGAGAGGGGGCAAATAAACTAATCACCCAGCAATGTGGGAAAGGTGATTAATCATTTTTTTCATTATCAGGTGAGTTAATTAGGAGGTACGTGATACTCTGAGAGGTCTCTAGAAAGCTGGATAGGGTCGTCAAAGGAAAAAAAAAAGCTTATAAGTGAAGTTAGCCAATCCCAAAAAAACAAATGCTGAATGTTTTCTTTGATTCATATTGGGATAGGGAGCGGGAACATAGGAGGAAGATGAACTCTAGACAGCACAGAGGAGTTGGAGGGGAAGGGAGGTGGCATGGGGTTAATTATGGTGGAATGAAAAACCAATCAACCAACAACAATAACAACAACAACAACAAAAAACCAAAGCCATAGCTGGTGATTAACAGCAGATTTCCCCATATTGCCAAAGCCTGTGAAAAAGTTTATAATGTACCCTATGCAGTCATGAAAACAAATGTAAGACTGAAAGTATTTTAATAAAATTAACATCTGAGTAAAAAAACAAAAAGATTTTATCTCTTAAATAAAATGTGATCATGTTAAAAAAAAAAAAAAAAGCTTAAGTTAGTTTTAATCATCCAAAAATCCTGAGAGGTTCTTCTAGTGAGGGAGACAGGCTGTCTTTGTGTAATTTCTGCCTATGTTCTCCCACTATCACTTCTACCTCAGCTCAATCAGATTTTCTCAAATCAAGAAAAAAAAAATTCTTCATTAACCTTTGAATTATTACGAAGCAAAAATTCACCTTAACAAAGATAAATCCCAAATTTATTAGGATTGGCGTGTGGTGGTGGTGGTGGGGTGTGTGTGTGTGTGTGTGTGTGTGTGTGTAGGAAAACTTTGCACTGGGCAAGATGGTAAAATAGTTCCTTATTTAAATGCATTTACATCCGTGAGCCATGTCTGGAAAGGCTCTATATGTCAACATGGACTGACAGCAAAATGCCAACCGCAAAGTGCCTGAAGCAACACATTTAGTTCTCATAATTCTGGAAGCTGAAGTCTGGGGTCAGGTGCCACCATGGTTGGGGTATGGAAAGGACACTCTTCCTGGGTTCCCAACAGCCACCTTCTTGCTGTGTCCTCACAGGACAGACAGCAAGAGCTTCCTGTCTTTTCTTTCAAGGACATTATTCTTATTGTAGTGAGGCTCCACCCTGGTGAGTACATTTGACATTTTTACCTTCATAAAGGCCCTCGCTTCAAAAGTAGCCACCTTGGGGTTGAACTTCAACATATGAATTTTGGGGGAACTTGATACATTCCATCCCTAACAAAGGTAAAATCTTGGTTGCTGTGCAATGGACCACGTTTTTTCCCTGCGCATGGGGGACTACGGCACCCAGGGGCTTCAGGACTTCAGGTCTATGGAAGTCCACAGAGCAGCCACTAGGGACATGGAGGCTTAGGGAGCAGTCCTGTTTGATGCTGTCATCTCTTAGAATATTTGGTGCCATATCTATGAATTTGCAGGTGAACTGCCCCAGCTGGGAGCCATGAATGTGGGCCCAGCATTAGTTAGAGGGTTTCTCTGAGGTTGAAAGAGAGGTTGGAGGGTTTGGTGCTGCACTGGGACAGCCTGAAAGTCCTACATAAGGACAGGCAGAAGAACAACAGCCCCCAAGGAGAAGGACAGGAGCTGTGGGATTGACACATGGCCTGTTCCTGGTCCACGCTAGAGCAGCCCAGTAGCCTTGAAGCTATGTGAGAGCCTTCGCAAGATGGAAGCCAGCATCCTGGATCAGCTGAGCCCCCTTTATGTCAAGGGAGTCGAAGCGAATGGCAATCTGCAGAGACCATGACACGGGAGCAGTGACATCCAGAGAAGTGGTGTCTAGAACTCTAGCATTCAAAGGACAAGAGCCCTGAGCAGGAGGAACACATGCTCAGCTCTGTCCCACCCTGCCATGGGCTCCAGGCTCCTCTGCTGTGTGGCCATTTCCTTCCTCGGAAAGGAAAGTCCTACAGACAAAGAGAACATCCTCACTCTGAACTTGCTGACCTGGAGTCCTCCACTTTCCCCTGGGGATGCGGCCCAGGCTCTCTCCTGGGCTCATTCTCCATCCACTTTTCCACAGACTCAGTGGAGTCCGGAGTCACCCAGATTCCAAAATACCTAATCAAAACATGAGGACAGCAAGTGACACTGATGTGTTCCCTATCTCTGGGCACACCAGTGTGTACTAGTACCAACAGATGCTGAGCCAGGGCCCCAAGTTCTTCTTTGAAAGCATTTATAGACATCAAAAGAAAATGTCCCTGACCAGTTCTCCACTCAGCAGTTCTGTGACTATGGCTCAGAGCTGAGCTTGGCTGCCTTGGATCTTGGAGACTCAGTGCTGTATCTCTGTGCCAGCAGCATGGCCCAGCCCTGCAGAGTCACCAGCATTCTGTGCACAAACCTCCTGCCCAGAGAGGAGCACCTAAAGTATTCATCTGTGAGATCCCAGGGAGTGCATGGGGGAAAAAAACGTGATTTTAGGCCTCTGGAAAGTGTAGCATGGGGCTTTCCTGCCATTTGGGGGAGAGGATCAAGGCCAAGAGATGCTTTCCAGAGGGCAAGTTCAGTAAGTTCTCTGTAATGTCCCTTTCTTGACTGGATGCTGCATAGCTTAGGGCAGAGGAGGAATCTGTGATCGAATTGTTGGCTCTCACTTTCATAGGCAATGTATTTCATCTTGAACTCTGCTTTGTTTGACAGTATTGTGGTGTAGAGAATAAATCACGCACATCTGCTTCATGTAATTGAGGAAGAAACTGAGTGTGAGGTAAGTCCAGGAGAAGGAAAGTGATAAAAATGGTTGACATCCAAAGAGTTGCAAAGTGACTTAAAGTGGTGTCCTGTGCAACATGAGCTCTCTTCTTACTTTTTACTCTCCGGAAGTCCTCTATACATGGGAAATATAAAGCAAGCCTTGTAGCAACTGGTGTCACCTGGCAGGCAGTTCCAGTTGGGGACTTGGCCAAGTAGCTGATTGTGAGGATCCTGCAGTTGATGACACTGTCTTCCTTCTTCACTTCTGCCCCCCTTGCCCCCTCAGCACACAGTCATGTGCTTCCCAAACACAGCAGAGGTCATGTCCACTGGGGTCATTGAGGACAAGGACTGTCCAGTTTCCCCTAAATCTATTCTGCTCCCCAGGGATGGTGCTCTGCCTCTGGGCCGCCCAGGTACCTGCTGTGACCAAAAGGCTCTTCTCCACACTGTGAACACTCAGCAGGCTTTAGCATCCTGTGTCTCTGCTCCATCTTTCCATGTCTGGGAGGACCCCTTCTCCCACCCATGGGTGCTGCTCACCTGCTTCTCTTCCCTTCCCTTCCCTGTCCCCAGTACTAGGCGTAGTATTGCTGTCTTGACTTTCCTTTCCAAGGAAAAGCCACATTGTATAGCTGGCCCTGTTTATGTTTATTAAATAAAAAAGTAATGCCACTCCATCAGCACCCTGAAGGTTTATTTATTATGATTTTCCCATCAATGAATGCAATGAACTGTCTTTTAGGATTACCTTGGTTTTCTAAACAACATCTGTAATGTCCTGAGCAATTATGTTGTCACAGTCAACACTGAAGACCATCCTGTGAAGTCCCAAACTATATCTAAAAGCGAAATTTGCAAGTGTTCTTCTGCAAAAGAGAAAATCATATGATAATTCTCCCAGTCTCATGAACCTATAACAAAGGAATTCCCACTATAATACCCTTCTCTTCAGCCCTGGCCTTAGGGACTTAGTGCAGCTTGAAACATCAGACTTCTCAGAAGTTAACTCTAAAGCGACAGAGAAAGTTCAGTGTACTCAGGAAGGAAATCTATCACTCTTGACATTTAAGACACTGTGTGTGAGTGCATATGCACGAATGTGAGTTTGCCTTGTGTGTCTCTGTGGGTACACATGTGTGTTTTCTTGTGGAGATTCTTCTACCCTCACACAGTTTATCTCTGGTGGCATTTACTAAGAGGTGCCATGTCACTGGCAAGAGCTCATAGCTCTTCAGGGTAGTGATAGCAAATTCATACCCAACCAAGTCAGCCTTAAATATAGCTGATAAAGTTGTCTATTTCAAGATTATATAAGCCTAGAAATATATGTTTAATATCTAGAAACCATCTTTATAAATTACACTATTTAATTAGGTTATGATTAAATAAAAATCAATGTAAAAAGTCACCTGTCTGATTAATGAAGTGAGCCATGGAATACAGGTTTCCCACATGGATCTTCTTGAGGTGGTGTTATTCTGCTTGCCTCTTTCATTTTAGCATACTGATTGCACTGGTGTAATATTAGTTTCTTTTTAACCATAATGTGGGTTCATACAATTTATTTGCCTCCACAGGCTTTGAAATCCTCCACTTGGACTTGACGATCAACCCTAAATTGTCCAGATGAGAAAGCAGCAGAACGGGTGTGGATGAGAGGGGACACCGGGTGGGGATCTTTTCTGCTGATTTAGTCAATCATGACATGAGCTCAGAAGGTGGAGTCCATGATACTGTGGGCCAAGGGCCACGTGGGGGCACTGTGGCTCCACAGTGCTGCAGGGTCCCTGGGAGGCCATGGAAGATGGCCCAGGAGAGCAGAGCTGAAGGGGATGCTGGCTGCCTGCTCATAACAGGGAGGTAGTTGGAATTCCTGGAGTGGGTCCTGGACACACAGCTAAATACAGTCAACTGTCCAGGGGAGGAAGGGCTGCCTTGAGACTCTGCAGACACAAAGAAAGGGTTTTCTTGGCTCACGCTGGGCAGTGGAAAGTGAAGGGCTAGAGAGGCCAGGACAGGGAATTAGAGTCAGGCCAAGAGCTCACTGCAGAGATGGAACTAGCATGGAAGGAAGTAGGAAGTGGACCTGGCCCAGGAGGAAGGTGCTCAAACTGACCCACCTTCAGATCAGGGGCTGTGCAAGGCAAGAAGGGTGCTTTGGGTACAGCCTGAGTTTTGTCATTGGGTGCAGTGGGCCAGGTGGCCTGCAGGGAGGTCATGTCAGAGCATGACACATGATGCTGATGGGGAGACTAGAACTTCAGAACCTTTGAATGCTCAGCCTGGAAGGTCCCACCACTCAACTAGGAGACCCTGGGTTCCTGATGCTGCCATGGGCTCCAGGCTCCTCTGCTGGGTGGCCCTTTCTCTGCTGGGAACAGGTGAGTCCTGGGTACGGCAGGTGAGTCCTAGGTACAACTTCTGCTCTGTGTTCATTACTCCTGGAGCACATCTCACTCCAGGATGGCTCAGCGGGACCCTTGCTCCTGGGCTCTGCTCTTAGCTCCATCTCCTCCCACAGGCCCAGTGGACTCTGGAGTCAAGCAAACCCCAAAACATCTGATCAAAGCAAAAGGACAGCAAGTGACACTGAGATGCTCCCCTCTCCCTGAACACCTCTCTGTGTACTGGTACCAGCAGACCCCGGGCCAGGGGCCTCAGTTTCTCTTTCAGTATTACAATGGGGAAGAGAGCGAAAAAGGGAAGAACATCCCCAGTCGATTCTCAGCCCAGCAGTTCCCTGACTACAGCTCTGAACTCAACCTGAGCTCCTTGGCGCTGGGCGACTCGGCTCTGTTCCTCTGTGCTGGTAGCGTGGCACAGCCACCCATGAGCATCGGCCTTCAGTACAAAATCATTCCTGCCTGTGTCAGGAAGTGGCCAGGAGGGTGGAGCCTCAGCCAAGTGAGTTCAGGCCTGGGAAGCTGCCAACCTGTCCCAGACACCCAGTGTGGAGTGCATTCAGCTGCTCTAGTGCCACAGCAGTGGTGCAGGGCAGTGCCATTCACCTGGTCCCATCCCCAAGGGGAGGCAGCTTCCTGGTCTCATGCAGTCATTGGGTGATGTCAGCTCCTCAACCCAGGTGTTCCCCCACCCCTCAGTCTGCAAATCTGCCCCCTCCACTGGCTTCCATTTCCCAGGTCCCCACTAGCAAGTTGAGAAGGTCATGCAACATGCATCTTAACCTCCTGCGTGACTTGTCCAAGGAACACATGACTTCAAGGCAAAGCATATCCCAATGGGTCCTCCTCTGTGAAGAAAAGGAAACTTAAAATTTTCCGCACTGTGGTCATAGACTGGGCCAAGTCGTCTTCCTCTCTCTCATGGGGGCCTGTGAGTAGTGAGCGCTCCCAGCTGGGGATCAAGAGGAGGAACATTTACAGGGGAAGCTCCATTGTCCTGTGGGTGACACAATCAGACCTCAGGGGAAGGGAGAGGATCCTTGTTGGTCACTCATTTCCTTTATTCTTTTATTCAACAAACATTTTGGGGATTCCTACATTGTATAAGACATTGATCACCTAGGACAGAAATAGAAAAAAAAAAAAAGAAAACGAAGATAATAAAAAACTATTTTCATTCTCTGATGTAGATATAGAGAGACAAACAGCGATATCTATGTCTATACCCGTCTTTCTCCATATTTTTACATACACACACAGGAAGCAAGAGCAAGAGCACAAGCTTTGCTTATTTAAAGCAATTTACTGAGATTGTGAATTGTACAAATTTTCTTTTTTTCCTTTTCTCTCTAACGCTTCCTGTTTGTCAGATTTTTTTTAAAAAATGATGATGTGACAATAACATTTAAAGAAGATCTATCATCTTAACAGACTTTTGGGGTTAAATCATCAAGGAACTTTTAATTTTATTCTATGGGGTTCATTACTATGATTCCTTTTCCTTTTTATTGGTGTGTTACAATTATATGTTTCAGTGTCACATAGCGTACATGTACCCAGACCTCCCCTTTCCCTCTCTTCCTCCCTTCCTGTGTTCTTAACAGATGGTTTTAAGGTGACGATATTGTTTTTCAGAGGGAAACCACATTGCACAGGAGATCTCTGGGACCTGTGCACATGCATAACTTACTCTTTGACAGTGACTCCCCAATTCCTCACCCGCTGGCCTGGAAAGTGACATTCTGACTTTCACCGCCAGGGGTTTGACACTTTGGATCCCTTATCACAACAGGGTTCCAGTCTAAGCCACTCACTTGAGCATTCATTTTGGGTCTGACCTTCTGGGAAAGGGGCGTGGCCCCTCATGACAGGGAGGCTCTGGGCCCAGGCAGGGAGAGTGAGGACTCAGAGTGACATCCTGGAGGTTCCTGTTCTGCTCTCTGAAATACAGGAACCCAGCAGACCCCTCTGTCTGTCTGGCCCCTGCCATGAGTCTCAGGGTCCAGTGCTGGGTGGTGACCTTTTGTCTTCTGCAGGCAGGTGGGTGCTGGAAGGCCCATGAGATGCGCAGGTCCCAGGGCCAACCTGTGCATGGGGCTGAAGTACAGGCTTCTTTCACCTTTTCTACAGGTCCAGTGAATGCTGGGATTACTCAGACCCCCAAATACCAAATACTGAAGGTAGGACAACCTATGACCTTGAGATGTGCCCAGGATATGAACTATGGCAGCATGTACTGGTATCGACAGGATCCGGGGCTGGGGCTGAGACTGGTCCATTATTCACATAATATTGACAACATGGAAAAAGGAGAAGTCCCCAAAGGGTAGAGTGTCTCTAGGTCAAGGAAAGAGGACTTTCCCCTCACTCTGCCGTCGGCCACCTACTCCCAGACATCTGTGTACCTCTGTGCCAGCAGTGACACCACAGTGCTGCACATCTGGCTCCTCTCTGCACATAAAAACAAAAGAGGACCTGCACCCTGAGGATCAGCGACCCCCTGGGTCGACTTCTTACCCCTACGAACCTGGAGCTCTGAGGATCCTGGGCAGTGCAAACCTCAGTCTTTGCTGAGGTACGTCTCCATACTGCCTCAGTCAGGCCTCCACCTGACCCTGGGCTCAGTGGTCTCCTGTGTTGCTAGTCGTCATTAGCCCTGTGGTATCCCACTGAAATGGGATGCTGCTTCCCTGACTCTGAGTTCTCCAGTCATGGGCTTCAGTGTACGGCTACCAGGATGGAACATGGTCTGTAACTGGGTTCCACCTCGACTCCCTGTCTCTCACTGACACTGCATTGCCTTCACTTTCTAGGGTTCTCCACCAGTCCCAGCCCTCCTGTGGTCTCTGCTGCTGCCCACCTTCCCTGTATGCACACTGTCCCCCAGTGGTACTTCGGGGACTTCCTCATCCCAACTCCCTGCTTCTCTCTGCTCCAGTCACAATGCCAGTCCTCATCTATGCCTCCTTCTTCCTAGGGCAGAGACCTCCAAGGTGCCTCCTCTATCCTGGGCAGAGGTGAAGTCCTACCTGGGCTTCACAGCTCAGCTAGCCCCTCCGGAGGGATACATTCCTTATCTCCCTCCCCAGGTCAATTTCCCTGGCACATCCACATGTTGTTAGTCAGGAGAATATAGCAAAGTTGCAATTTTCTAGATCCTTGGCTGATTGTTTCTCTTCTAACTATGTTTTAACTTCCATGAGGACAGGGACAATACCAGCTGCTGTCTTATTCCCTATGTTGCTTTGTGCACAGTGAATCCCATTTAATTAAGAAGAGATAAGTGAATGAAGGACAGAAAAGATGGATTAAGAAATTATAGAAACACCCTAGGCCCCCCTTTTCCCTGGATGAGATCCAGTATTAACTGGGAAAAGTCACATCCCTTTGACACGGGGCAACTCTGTCCTGGGTCTCCCTGCATGGTTTCCTGCAGCACCAGATTCCCCCAGAGGTGTGCTCTGTACTTCAGTCTGATTGTCCACAAGAAATCTCATCAGATCTGAAAGATGCTCTCAGAATTCCCTCCTGTAAGTCTTCTTTCCTTGAAACCACTTCTGGTACCTATTAATAAGTTTCCATCAGCGCAATAGTTGCTAGAAGCACTGTGGGAAGAGGTTTATCAGAGAAATTAGGCCTAACACAAATGTGGGCAGAGCTGAGGCAGAGCAGGTCTGGAAGGGAGAAGTCAAGGGATGGTCAGTAGTCGGTGCTCTTGGAACTCTGGTGTGGCAGCAGAGGCTGGAGTGGCAGGGAAGAGGGATTGGACCACACTCAGCCACCTGGTGTGACTCGCACAGGGCAGGCTATTGAAGTGGGTGAAGCCTGCTTCTGGGGAAGCAGCTGCCTCTGTGTGGGGCATCACTGTGGCTCCACTGCCTGGCTGTGTTGGACATTGGGAGGAAAGCTAGACACAGGGTACAGAAGTAAGAGGACCTGTGGTCTGTGCACACTTGTGTAACTGTCAATCCCTAAGTTTCCCTGTCTGACCACAGTGACCTTCCACATGCAAAGGTGGCTGTTTTGTTATATTCAAAACCCTACACAAATGCCTCCTTGACCAGCTCTAACCCAGAAACATTATGGAAAGATGTTTCCAAATGAGGAAAGATTGAGTTAACACCTCTGACCCAGGAAGGATTCTCGGGGGCACCCCCTGTCTCGCCCCTGCTGTGGTCTCCATGCTCCTCCTCTGTTCCAGGTGGACCTTGGACTCCTCTGAAGTGTCTCTGATCTAGATTCCCCTTCATGACTGTGGCTGAGGTCTTTCTCCTACTCAGCAGTTGGCCTGTGTCTCTTGCTTCTTTTTCTTCATGAGCTTCCATGGTGCTGGAGTCCAGCCCAGAAGGATTAATTCCTGAAGAATGTGATGCCTTCCTCTACTCAAAGGAGAGCTTCTGACTCCAAAGCAAACAGTAGTCATTTAACTGAGAATAAGTTGGAACTATGTAGTAAAATAAGCTCCTTAATGTTAGCTGACCAAAAGTAAAACAAATCTTTATTGACCTGGTGGTCTCCACATTTCAGTTCCCAGTTACCTAGTCCAGGGTTCAGAATGTGTGAGAGTTAGTCAATCTGGGCGTGTGAGCTGGTCTGTTGTGGGTTTGTGACAGTCACTTGTTGAAAAAGCATGGGAGAACTAATTTCCACAAGTCAAGCATTTTCTAATGTAAATCATGTGTTCTGAGGTTGTGGGGATGGACAGAGGAAATGATGTCACTGTGGGGACTGCCTTGCGGTGACAAGGGACAGACCTTCTCCTCTTCTACTCTTCACAATGGCCCTGCCTTGGTGAGCCTCCATCCTTCCTGAACTGCTATGGGCACTAGACTACTCTTTTGGGTGGGCTTCTGTCTCCTAGGAACAGGTGAGTCCTCAGAACACCAAGCAGTTTCATTGTGTGTGTGTGTGTGTGTGCACGTGCACATGTGTGTATTCAAAATAGAACTCAAATTCAGTGTGTGTGTGTGTGTGTGTGTTGACTAATATTTTCCTGATTCTTGTCCCATCTTCTGTCTCCACAGACCACACCCATGCTGGAGTCTCCCAGTCCCCTAGGCACAAAGTCACAAAGAGAGGACAGAATGCAGTTCTCAGGTGTGACCCAATTTCTGGACACAAAGGCCTTTACTGGTACCGGCAGACCCCGGGGCAAGGCCCAGCGTTCCTGATGTCTTTCCTGAATGAACGTGCAGCAGACAAGTCAGGGATGCCCAGTGAGCGGTTCTCTGCTGAGAGGCCACAGGGATCCTTCTCCACTCTGGAGATCCAGCTCACAGTGCAGGGGGACTCGGCTGTGTACCTCTGTGCCAGCAGCTCAGCCACAGTGTGGCACAGGCTCCTCCTTCCTGTTCACAGACCCCTGTGCTCAGCCCTCCTCATGTTCTCAGAAGCCCTGCAGGAGGGAGTGGCCAGTCTCTTCCCCATGGAAGGGAAGGAAGGCATCTGTACCTTCAGGGGTTCTTCCAACAGGAGGAGGTCAGGAAATGACCTTGAATCACTAAGACAGACAATGTTGGGTAGAGAAAATTTTGGCTTATTGCTTTCTGGTGTTTCTCAGCTTCAGTCAAGATTCAATAATTGGCTTTGAACACCAGAGCTTAGTCTCAGGGACAGTGACAACTACGTAACTTCAGTACATTATTGATAAATTCCTATGCTGGGTGTCTAACTCAGACCTCTCTAAACCAAGGAGTGAGCCAACAGAACAAAGCCATGTTAAGCCATTGGCAACACCAGCATTAAAAAGAGAAACATGAATCCTATTAAGGATTGTCATTATCCAGAAGGCACTGTCCCCACAGGCATGCCCACCAACCCATGTCCATACAGTGCCATTCTATTTCTTTCAACAACCCTGCATTCAGTTTAATTCTCTTTTTCTTCAGTCTAACTTTCTTTCAGAATAGAACTCAAATTCAGCTTGATTTCATAAAACATAACCCCAATTGAGAAGGTGTCAAAGGAAAGTGATTCAAAGACACAGTCAGTAGTAGCATCCACCAAGGGGGACTCCTGGAGGTTTTCAAAGTGGTTATAACAATTTACACTCCCAACAGGGGCACAAGAGTTTCAGTTGTTGCTCTGGGTCTTTCTCCCTCCCTTTCTGTAGATTATTTTTCCAGTCTTTTGACTCTGTGTTACTCACCTGATTTTTCTTAGTAGTTTAGTTGTAAATATTAACAGGGTGCAGTTAAATAATTTAAATATATTGTGTAGGGATCACAAGAGTTGGCATTTATATCTCATTAAACATTTTATAATTGTTTTTTAAATTTTTTTTAGTTGTCAGTGGACCTTTATTCTATTTATTTATATGCAGTACTGAGAATTGAACCCAGTGCCTCGCACATGTTAGGCAAGTGCTGTATCACTGAGTTACAACTCCAGCCCCACATTTTAAAGTTTTAACTATGTGTTAGTATGCTAACTGTATATGTTCATGGGATTGTGTTAATTCACTTTTCATTGCTGCGATCAAAATGCATGGTACCAACAACTTAGAGGAGGAGAGCTTATTTTAGACTTGAGGTTTAGAAGTTCAGTCCATGGTCAACTGATTATGTTTCTCTGGACCTGAGTGAGTCAGAATATTATGGCAGAAGTGTGTGGTGGAGGAGCACTGCTCAGCTCATGGAAGATGGGAAGCAGAGAGTTATAGAAGAACCAGGGACAGAATATAATCCCCCAAAGCAAACTCCCACTGACTTACTTCCTCCAGGCATGCCCCACCTGCTTGTAGTTACCACCCAGTAATCCATTCAAATAATTCATCCTTCAAATAGAGCCATCCAGTGATGCAGTCTAATCATTTCACCTCTGAACATTCCTTCATTGCCTAACACAAGGGTATTTTGGAGCTATCTCACACCCAAAAGATAACTGGGCTGGTGTATATATTTATTTATGGTGTGATACTTTGAAAAGTATAAGGTCTTAAGCCATAATTTTTCCATATTTACCTGTTTCTTATATCGCTTTGTATTTTGGTTATCACTTTGTATTTTGATTAGGAAATTGTTGCCTACTTTCAAATGATCATGTTTTCTTATTTTTCATCCTAAAGTCTTTAAATTTTCAGTCCTTTAATTGAAATCTGTAATCCAGCTGCAATTAATTCTTCATTTGTGAAGAAGGGATCAGGTTATATTTTTCCGCATAGTTATCCACTGGTTAGTCCCTGGTTCAGAAATGTGGCTTATTAAAGGATAATACTTTCCTCACTGCCCTGTAATAACACTTTTGTCACAAATCAGTCATTATGCATGTGTTGGTCTGCTTCCTGGGTGTCTGTTATATTTGTCTACCTATTTAGTTCTTGCACTAATAGCACAATGTTGCATTTATTTGTACATTTATTGTCAGTGGTTCTAGATGACTGTTGCTTTTGAAATTTTTCATATATATTCTAGAATTGGCTTACTAAAGTCTTCAAGAAAAATATGCTCACTGAGAATTTTCTTTTTCTTTTAAAAATGTTTTTCCTAAGTGACTAAAGATCATCATAGAACAAAGCTAAGATATTAACAACAATACTGAGATACCTATCACCCAAATGTATAAAATATACAACATTTGGCATCTAATCAAAGATTCCAGAGCCGGGTGTGGTGACATGTTTGTAATCCCAATGACTCAGGAGGCTGAGGCAGGAGGATCGTGAGTTCAAATCCAGCTTCAGCAACTTAAAGAGTCCTTAAAAAACTTAGCAAGACCCTGTCTCTAAATAAAATATTTTAAAAGCTAGGATTTGGTTAAGTGCCCCTGGATTCAATCCCAAATATGGAAAAAAGAGATTCCAGTCACACAAAGAAGGAGCAAATATGATCTTTAATGGGGAGAAAAATCAATCAATAGAAACCAACTCAACAGTGACAAACTGGCAGAATAAATAAAAAAAACAGTATTATCACTGTAGCCTATAGGTTCAAGGCTTTGTAGTAATGGAGAAAATTTTAAAAGATCCAAATCAAGCAGTAAAAATAAATGTCAGTGATGAAAAATACCTTGGAGGAATGAACAGCAGATTAGACATCACAGAAGGAAAGAGAATGCATTAGGAGATACAACAATAAGAAATTCAAAATGAAAGACAAAAGAAAATAAGGGTATAAGTGAGCTAGGAAAAACTTGAAGTAGCCTAGTATGCAATAGGAGATCACAAATGTCCATAGTTTAATTTGAAATGTTTGAATGGATGATTTCCTATCTACCAAAACAATTCTAACACAGCACAAGTCTTGCAATATATGCAATATATGTTGAAATTTAAATCAATGACATAAAGAAAGGAAGAGGGCTAATGACTATATGCCATTCCATTGTAAGGTTTTCCTAACCTATGTGCAGTCACTGGAGGATAGACTGTTGAGACAGAGATGTACACTGCAAACTCAGGAATGACCACTAACATGGTCATTAATGGCCCAGAGTTAGAGCTAATGAGCCAGAAAACAAGAAGTAAATTATGTAAATGCTCAATTAATCCACAAGTTAATATAAAATAAAAAGACCAAAGGAGAGATGGGAAACAAATACAAGATGGCAGACAGGAATTTAACCAAATCAACAATGGCATCAAATCTAAAAAAAAAACAAAACAGTCAAACTATGTCTCCTCCCAGGAAGGTAAAGCATTCTCTGACTCCAGTGGGACTACATTAGAACTCAATTACACAAATAACTGTGTCTGGAAAAATACCAAATATTTCAAAATTAAACAACATTTAAAAAAAAGGTTCCTAGGGCAAAAATAAATCAAAAGTAGAAAGTGTGTTATACTGGATAAAAATGAAAATGTCTTGAAGATGGTAGGGTGCCACAAAAGCAGAAATAGGGGAAACTGAGGAACAGGTAATAATTTCTTATCCCTCTGAGATGAGCATTCCTCTGACATCAAAGTCAGAAGTACTAAACAAATAAACAAAAAATGTGAAATAGCTGCCGTATTCAATACAGTTTCAATTATTCATTCAAAGTGACAGTGTATTGAGTACAACAATATCTAAAAAGGATAAAATGTCATAGCCAGTGGCATGACTTTAATAATGAACTGATTTACATTCAACTAACGAATAAAAAAAAGATAGCCATATAATCACATCTATAGATGTTCAGGAAACATTCATTTAAATTCAATATCTATTCTGAAAAAAACAAAAAACTATAACAAACTCTCCATAATACAAAACTTCCTTCACTAAATAAAGGAAATTTATGTAAAATGTATGGTTAAAGAGAATATTTTTACAGGTGGACTGTAGTAAGTCACAGATGCATATGTTAGACCCTAGTTAATCACTAAAAGTACCCCAAAAGAAGGTTAAAAAAACAGTCTTTTCAACAAACCTTACTGGACAGACTGCATCTTGACATGCAGATATAATGAACCTCAGCTCTTATCTCATTCTGGAGGACAGACGCAGGCAAACTATTACTCAGGACAAAAATATGACCTGTGCTTGCTTTCACACGGCCCACAGGCAAACAGTGATTGTTTTACACTTTTAAATTGTTGAGAACATTTTAAAAGTAATATTGTGCGACCTATGAAAATTATACAAAATACCAATTTCAGTACCAATAAAGTTTTACTGGAAAAAGGCCACATTGATTCCTTTATATTGTGTGTTTGCTTTTGCGCTATAATGAAAATTGAGTAGTCAGTAGACCAAGACTCCACGGTGCACAACACATAAAATATGAGCCTCCACAGATGGTTGCTGATCCTCACCTGAAACAAAAGTTAATATCAGGTGTTCCAAAGTCCTCAGTGATGTGAGAACTCGGGTCTAAAGCTTCTGGAAGAAAGTTTCTCTAGTTTTCTTCATGATCATGTGTAGGCCAAAATTCCTAACAGAGGCAGAAAACGGGCTCTCCCTCGAGGATTATTTTATTCTTCACCAAAATCAAAATGATATTCTACAAAAGAGATCATTTAGTACATATCTGTGTATACTTAATACTTATGAGTTATTTACACACCTATATCTACATAAAATGGACAAATTATAGAGGTAATATAAAGAATTCCTACACATCAATCATAAAGAAAAATATCAACTCAATCTTAAGAAAAACAAAGTTAAAGAGATTAGAACAGAATATTCAAAAGAAAGAAGACATGTAGGGAGGCAGTTTCTTGTTCCTGGGGCTGGTTGGCTTATGTCCCAGCTGCTTACAGGCTCACTGGGCATAGAAGTCCACTGTCACCCTCCAGGAACTGCCTGGGTTTGCCCAAGTTCCTTCCACTCCCAGAGAAACTGGCATCTAATGACTGGAGGGTTCTCCCTTCTTACAACATTAATTGGTAAGATTTAGAATTTTATTCAATTTCTCAGAAGAATAAAGGAATTTGATTTATTCTCTCTCACTCCTAGATGACAGCAGGGACTATAGCAGGTTAATCTCAAATCTGTGAGTGCTCTGCTGGGTCCTGCAGTTCCTGAGGCTTCATTAAAAAGCCACAGCCTACTTAGCATCCCTACAGCTGCATCTTAAACACTGCACAGTGGCCACTAGAGGGCACTGGGGGTCCACTGACTGAGCTGCAGCCAGTGCTTCTGGGAGAGGGATGGCTCAGGGGTCTTGGCTGGGGAACTGCATTAGGGATAACACCTGAGGAGCCAGGACAGGTGAATCGTGTTCTCCACACATCCCATGAAGTGCACATGAATGACTCAGAGTACGGAACCATGAACTGCATCTTGGTAAATCAAGATTCTCTGGGAGCCCCTTTGACAGGGGATATGATTGGACTCCACGGGGGCAGCACACACCCCAATCCAGGTGGAGAGAGAGAAGCCCCTGACTCCCAGGAAAGCTGGAGAGTGTGGGCATGGACTTCCACCCCACACCCTGGCCTGCCCTGATCAGCACAGCCAGCTGCCCCTGTCCCACAGAAGCTCCACAGAATGGGGAAGGACTACATCAACTGAGCATGTCCAGGGGCTACAGGAGACCTGCTGAACCCACAGGCACACTGGCATCAGAAGAGCGACATCACTGATGTCACAGCAAATCCTCCAAACAGAGAAAAGGGAGGAGCCAAGTGCCTGCTCTCAGCCCAGGAGACCAGCACCCTGAGTGCAAAGATGCTTAGACCTGTCCTTCCTGACCCTGCCTGGGGACCCAGGCTCCTCTGCTGCATCACCCTTTGTCTCCTGGGAGCCGGTGAGTCCTGAGCACAGGGGACAGCCCCTGGAGCCACAGTCCTTTCTTGTTGCTTTAGATCAAACTCCTCCCTGTGTTAGGTGTTCACTCCTGTCTCCTTCCTCCCCAGGTTCAGTGGATGCTGAAGTCATCCTGTCCCCGAGACACCTAATCAGAGCAAAGGGAGGAAAGGGCACTCTGAAGTGCTATCCCATGTCTGGACATAATAGAGTGTCCTGGTACCAGCAGGCTCCTGGTCAGGGGCCTCAGTTCCTTGTTGAGTACTTTGAAAAGATGCAGAGAAACAAGGGAAACCTCCCTGATCGATTCTCAGCTCAGTAGTTTGATGACTATCACTCTGAGCTGAACATGAGCTCCTTGGAGCTGGGGGACTCAGCCACGTATCTGTGTGCCAGCATCTTGCACAGCCCTGCAGAGCCACTGGCTTTCTGTACCCTAACCTTCCTGTCCCAGCTGAGGGTGTTCTAGGCAGAGGAGCTGTGGGTTGCTACCCAGACTTATCAAACGCCCCCAAATGCTTCTAGCTCTTTGTTAACCTTCTGTCTGCCCTGCTGAGCTCAGTCAGAGTGCTCCTGGTCATTCAGGCCCAGACCTTGAATGTTCTTACCTCTAACCTGGCACCTTCCAATTCCTAGCAAGTGGCAGGAACCCTACTTGGTGGAGAGTGTGGGCATTCATGATGAATTTTGATGTAAGGATCAACACTTGTATCCATTTTATAGATGATCACCGTATATCACTTTATTTAGAGGAGGTTGCACGAAGCCCACAGACTCTCCCAGTATTTCACATTTACAAGTATCAATAGCAGAATGGAAACCTACATTTCCAAAATCAAAAGTTCTGCTGGAATCCATTATTGCTCCCTGGTCTTTGTCAAAATGTGTATCAGAGCAGAGTCTCTTCCATTCAAGACCAGCTGGGCAGCAGGGGGATGTCACATTATGGGATAGAGTTACATAGTTTATTGCCTTTCAACTTCGAAGACACATGCAATTAAGGGCATGTTTGTCTGTCATAGATCCAAGTCAAGTGTACCTTTCCAACAACAGAAAGTGTGTGACTTGATAATTAATTACAAATTCAATGAAAAGACGATATTCCTGGGGGATGTAGATTTCCCCAAAGAAGTTTGAGTATTATTGATAAATCAGACTATATGTTGGAAATTGAAAGAAAAGTGACCACAACACTCGGAACAACCAAGAGATCTTTATTGTAGCAGTGCAACAAAGAAAAAAGAAAGAAGGAGAGAAGTGGGAGGGGGCAGCTGGGGAAGGCTTTTATAGCCCTTCTGCTGTGCTGCCTAAATCTAACAGGGTCTCTGGGTTTGCAAGCTGCCTTGTTGGCACACAAGGGGGTTAAGTGCTCGGCCTTGAGCAGCAGGCTATGTGTTCAGCCTTGAGCAGGGGGGCGAAGTGCTCAGCCTTGAGCGGGGGCTTGGACGTTTGGGCTTGAAGCAAACAGGTGATAAAGAATCAGACAGAGGGTTTGAGCGGCCAGGTCATCCTACAGCTAACTTTGTTTGGCATGCCCTGCAGACAGCTTACTCAGCCTGTCCTGCACCTAACAGAAATGATCCTCAGAGCCAGGGAATTCCAAATGTCCTCTGTTGGTGGACCTTGGAACCAGCTGAGCTCTGACCACAGATAGGAGAGATCTTCCTAGGTTGGCCAGGTCTTACCACACCCTCTGCTGTGTATGCTGCTTTTACCTCCTCCTGATCTCTGTCTGATTTTGTGCATTTTCTCACTAGACATCTTGTAAAAAGTACCTATCAAGACTCCACTGAGATGTGGAGACACCAAAAGAGGCCTCACAGTGAGTTATGGCCTGTGTGGGAAAGAACAGCACTCAGTGCTATTGCATGGCCGCCAACATGATTCAATGAATCTTCTCCTATTTGGTGGATACAAGATCCTATGAACAAGGACAGAGCATTTCCCTGTGACAGTGGAGGCACGAGTCACGTGCCGATATCTCATCTGCAACACTAATGATCCATCTCTTGTTTTGATCGGGAGTATTGTCATAGCGATCTAGGTAGCCAGGAATCCTGGCCTCACCTGAAGCTGAGGGAGAATCCACATCTATAAAGACACACTGAGTCATGAGACTGCTTGGAAGGGATTCCTGACTTTTTGTGAGACTAGATTAAAATTTTTTTTCAAGTAGAAATGACCTTGGTCTTGCTGCTCTTAAACCTTTTGGGGTCAGATGACTCACGTAGTCATGAAGAGCATTGCACACTGACATCCAATTCTGAGAATTTGGGCAAATAAAAGAACTAGTACAAGGAATCTGAAATGACTTTGGAGCAGCAAAGTTATAGAAGGCACTACGACTGCCATTAGTATATTCTTAAATTGAAGAAATATGGGGAAAAGTTAAAACAGTACACAAATAAGAAAGTGTATAGTTCAGGGAATAAAAAATGCCTAGATAAACAAATATCCTTCCTAAAATCAGAAAAAAAAAAGAGTATCCACCCTAATAATTTAAAACAGACTACAAATTCTTTCCACTCAGAGCTGTTGAATTATATATATATATATACTCTAAATTATCATATTTCCTAATACTATATAAACATATATATGTAAATGAAAATTGACTTTTTCCATAGGCAAGAGGTGTGGAAGGTTGTTTGTACATCTCATGCATTTGTAGAAGAGCGTGTCATTACTCAGCCACTCATGGCAAAAGTTCTATTTCCCCCAAACAGGGTTAGAAAACACAGAATTCCCCTTGGCCCGAAAATGGGCACCAAGGTCTTCCTCTGTGTGGCCTGCTGTCTCCTGTGGGCAGGTGAGTGCTGGCCTTGGGGGCTTCCTTCTCGGGAATTCCAAGGCCTCAATCCAAGTCTTTCTCTTGAGGTGACATAAACTTGTGTCCTTCTCTACCACAGGACACATGGAGGCTGGAATCACCCAGAACCCAAGGCATATCATCACGGAGACAGGAGAAAAGGTGACTTTGAGATGCCACCAGACCTACAACTATGACTATATGTATTGGTATCGACAAGACCCAGGGCAAGGGCTGCAGCTGATCCATCACTCATATGGTGTTGGCAACACTGCCAAAGGAGACGTGTCTGACGGGTACAGTGTCTCCAGATCAAACAAAACCGACTTCCCCCTCACTCTGGAGTCCACCACCCGCTCCCAGACATCTGTGTACTTCTGTGCCACCAGTGACTACACAGTGCTCCAGGGCCACCTCCTGGCTGCACATAAATAGGAAGACTGTGGCTGCCTGTGCTCAGGAGCCCTGGCCACCCCAGGAAGCAGAGCCCTTGCCAGCCTTGGGACCTCACAGCCTGGGCAACAGGCCCTCAGTGCTGAGGTCCTCCCCTGCCAGTCTCAGCCTGACCTCAGACCTCCCTGCCCCCTTAGCTTGCAGCTGCTCTCTTCAGCAGCCCTCTCTTTCTACCTGCAAAAGGAAAATGCATCTTAGTGGAGGTTCCTTTTGAAGGCCTTGCTAGTCTCAAGGCCACCACCTTCTCACCCCAGGGCTTCAGTGTCTTCCTCATCCTCCTATAGGCTCTTCTACTTCAGCCCTGAGTCTCCTCCCCCATGACCTCTGCTCCTGGCTGCCTCCATCCTGGGGGGAAGCCCTAGGGGTCTGTGTCATGTGCCTTCCTGTTTCTCCATCCTCCATGCACCTGTCCCCTGGCTGTCAGCTCCTGTCACACTCTCCTCTGTGAGTTATTTCCCCCATGAGGACTTGTCCTCACAGGGTGTTCCTTTGACCCTAAACATATGTCCCTCCTCTCATTCCTGGGACCACTTTATTCCTACATGACAGTGTATTTCAGGTACACTAATCCTTAATTGTGACATGCAAAATTTAAAATTTATTAGAAAAGATGAAGGAAATAATTCTCTCATTTCCTTGAGGGAGAATTTTATTTTATTTGAGACACAAAAGAAAACTTGCTATAAAAAACAATTTTGTAATCATGGCAGTTGTAGTAAATTAAATCACACCTTTTAGGGGTCCAGAAGGGGACCTGTTCTCTTGTCTTTTCAGTCACTGGAGGCCACTAGCACGTTGTCTCATGGCCCCTTCCACCTTCAAAGCCAACAGTGGCACTTGAGCCTTCCCTTGGGCTGTGTTACTCTGGCTCTTCTTCCTTTTCCTTCCACATCTTAAGGCCCTTCTGATTACAGCAGCCTGGGGGGACATTCCAGGGTACTCTCCTTGTTATCTGTGTCCCCAATGAGCCACCCTAACTCCATTAGAAAATTTCAGTCCCCCTGGCCATGCAGTGTAATACATTCCCAGGCTCCAGGGACTAGTCACACCTATCTGCAGAGGAACATAATTTGGCCTGCCACATGTAGGCACCCGGAAATAGAAGGAACAAACAATGCTGCTGGTTAGAAAGCAGTGAGGAGCACAGTCTTACACTCTAGGTTCAAGACACCCTGCAAGAGGACAATGCCTTCAAGGGAAGCAGGCACATCAGATGCCTCCAGCCTGCCTGTAACTGTGGGTTATCTAAAGTTGTCAGGTTCTCTCAGGTGCAGGGGACTCAGAAGGCTGTCTGGGTGTCCACAGCACATGTGGACTTCTGTTCCTTCTTTGTAAGCAGATAACGTAATTGACCACCCTAAGAAACAGAGCATGCTTCAGCTTCCCATAACGCCAACCTGAGAGGAGGTGTGCTGGGGACAGGTCCTTTCAATAGGGAAGAGGCAGGTGTTCATGACATCAGTGCAGTCCCCGTAGATTCACAGTGAGTTGACCTCTTCCTCTTCCTGGGGAGCCACAGGTCAGCTTGTACCTAACAGAGGGTGATTTGGTTGTGATTGTGTGACTGGGGCCTTGTGCCATCAGTGAGAGCAAAACCAGAGTTCAGGAGAAGCTGGTTGCAATGAGATAGGGGATTCGTTTTTCAGTGCTTGGAGTTTGAGGTGCAGATGGAAGGAATGGGCAGGCTCTGAGGTGAGGGGATCTGGAGAGGAGTCATTGAGAGATGATAATGTCAAACAAGTTGCAGAGGGCCTAATGTGTAGATCTGTATCTCAGGTCTTTTAAAACTGAATCTAGTCCTGACCAGTTCATCACCCAGCTGTACAGCCTCCTCTGAAGGGAACTTTCAAGTTGGGGACAGTGGCTCACTGGATGATGTCACTGACAGATGCATCTTGTGAGAATAAAATGTGCTAAGATTCCTTTCTTCTTCCTGCTCAGAAAGGCCCTCCAGGTCTTCCACATCTGCTCTCATGGTGAAAATGACTTTCTCATGGGTTCTATTATATTTACATACATTTGGAGACCAGGAATTCCCTTGAACTCTGCTTTGCTTCTGTTTAAGTGCACAACTCCCCTGCTTGGAATCTTTCAAGATACAGTGACCTCATCAAAATTAACAACAATTGTCCTGTGAAAGACTGTTAGGAGGAGGAAAACAGATATTACAGCAATACACAAAACATTCACAAACCACCTGTTCAACAAAAAGCTGGCATCTAGATCACTGAACCAAGACACACAGGACTGTCCATCTAATCCATGCACAGGAGGAGTAATAAATTGTGACATTTTATACCAGTGAGTTCTAGGGTGTGGGGGCTTCACAGTGTTATTGGCAGTTCCTGATTGGCATCAAATCTGGTAAACTATTTCTGGTGTGTCTGAGTGATTCCCAAGTGTGGCCACTAGCTTTTACAGAGACTGATATTCCAACCTGGTCATTCTTAAACACTTAACTACAAATTCCCAAAAAGTCTAATTGCCTTACATGTAAAATAGTTAAGTTTCTTTGATCTTCACAGCAGATAATTCTAATTATGCATTCATAATATGCAATAGTAGTATTTGTGGTCAGTAACAGGCCTATTAACATTTCCACTTGTTCAAATAAAATGCAGAATATGTACTTGGTGGGAGGCAGCTGCAGGCTTCTGGGTCCCCCACAATGCACATGTTGTCTGCTATTTGCTCAGATCCTAGGTAAGTGCAACCTCCCTGTTCACTGGTAGAAGATTACAAAAAAATACAGGGTCAATACTGATACAAGTCTTTCAGATGGTGAGGAGATACTCATTGAAAAGTCTCCTCAAGTGGATTGTCATGGTAGAATTATTATTTTTAGGATTGTCCAAGATGTCAAAGAGAGTAAACCATCAACAACCATGAGCTCTCAGACAGAAATATTACAGTTTGTGATAGGAAATGACAGTAAGCACAACCACGAGGCAATTTCTGTTTTAGACAAAAAGTAAAGAAAAGGACACTGAAGATGATAGAAATTAGGTATACACAAAAATCCAAAATCAATCATTTCAATGACTGCAAAAGCTTAGAGCATGCTCCAAAGAATGCCTGTGCTTCCCAGCATGTGACACATGGAATTAAATTTAAATCTGCTAAGAGGATAGATGAGACTGGACAGTGTTTGCAGGTTAAGCTTCTGTTTTGCCCACAGGACAGGAAAAAAAGGGAAGAATATTTGTGAAAGAAAGCCTTATGGAGTTAATTATATCTTGAGCATTTCACTAGGTGTTAAAAGCATTCAGTCAGTGCCCCGTCTTGCAGCAAAGGAAATTGAAGCAGAATGTGCATAATTGTCCCACTGTCGCTTAGCTAATAAAGGAAAGGGGATTTAATAACACGAAACGTAGGAATAAATTTATAAAAGCCTTTACAAAACATTTCAAGAAATAAAAATAAAAACATGGATTAACTACATAGGAGATTTCTGCAGAAGCAGTACTAGCATCTTAGTGTTCCCAGGTGACAGGAGAAGGGGGATCCCAAGTTCAGGAAAGACAGACTTTAAAGGGGAAAAGAATTACAGCCAGGGCAAGCTGCTCTCAAAGGGGGTGGTAGGAAACAGGAGGACTGAGTATAGTTATTGCCACGGTAGATAAGATGACTGGGCCTCAGAAAAATGCACCAGGAAAAAAACCTTCAGGATCTCACAGACACCCTGGAGGAACCCCCCCAAAGGAACAGAGATTTGGGGTGTGTGATGAATGTCTCTGAAAATCACTTGTCTATGAAGGTCACATACATCTGGAACAGTTGCAAAAGAGGGTGCTTGGGGAGATCAATGACAAAACTCACACCATCATATGATCTTCAGCGATCATCTGAGCCTCAAGGAGCTGCCTAATTACTTGCTAAACTATGATTCTTAGGAAGGTCAAATGCACAATGGGATACATGAAAGAAAAAGCAGGAAGAACAAAAAGAGGGAACCTTAGAAGTGGGCCTACAGGACAGGGGAGAGTGAAGGCACACAGTGTTTGTTGTAATAGTGCTTGTTTAAGAAGACCCAGACATCGCTAATTTCACATCTCAGCTAATATCACAGAGTTCAAGTCTACAGAATATATTAGGAAGCTAATGGTGTGGATCAGAAAGAAAACATAAAATCAAAGAAGCTGTTCAATGCCTCTGAAGATTGCTAACACTATTTTTCTGAGAAGGAACAAAGAAATTTTTAAAACATTTTAAAAATTAAGAAATTCATTCAGCTCAATCTTTTTTATAGTAGAGGGAGAGATGATTAATGTGTATCATTCTAGTAGAAATTTTAAAAAGAACTGCAATGCAAACAAACACTGTTCCATGCCTGGAACACATGAGATTTGAGAAGAGATAGAGTCGAGGATTAGATTGGCCTCCCTTTAGTCTTTGAAAGGAATTTTGGGGAGAAGTGGTACATAGTCCAATTTGAGGCGGCTCTGGTGTTGGCATTTTATCATTGGTGATACAGTAGGAGTCCTTTAAGCTTGTCAAAGGATCTTTGTTTCATCAAAATCAGAAATATAGCAAGGCAGATTAGGGAAGAAAAGGTGACTAGAAAACTAATTCTGAGCCTTTCAGCCAGGGTGGCCTTGGAGTTACTTAATTGCCACACTGTCATGCACCATTTCACGTGTTCTGTGGCCAGAGCTGTATTCAGGGGAGCAGTGGTTGATTCTGAAGGAGACACCTCCAGGAGGTGGGAGCCACGCCGTCCTCACAGCCTGCCCCTCTCCTGGCCCACCCTGTAATGGATGAGTCCCAGGTGTGAGGGCCATGCAAGCCTTGAGCATCTTAGGGAAAATGATAATTGCCTGGAGAGCTGCCCTGGATGGGAGGGGTGGGGATCCTCTGGAGCAGTGTTTCTTCCCCTCCCTCCTCTCTCTAGTGGGAAAACCCAGTGATCTGATTGTGATGTTGAAGGAAGGAACTGGGCATGCTCAGCTCAGGCCCTCTTTTACCACCTGTGAGGAAGATGCTTTCCAGTCTCCTGCACAGAATTACAGCACAACTAGCAGCAGACTTTCATTCAGGAGGAGAGTTGGCCACTCTAGAACAGGAGAATCATGCTCAATTCAGAGGGACACTGGCCAGCCACAGCTGCATAGGTGAGCCCCTCCCATCCCAGCACCAAGGCAGATGTTTGGACTTTAGTTTCTCTGAGCTCAACATTCCTCTCTCAAGTGTTTTTGATGTTGGACCAGAAAGAATGGTGGTGCTCTTGGACCTAAAACACCAATGACTCTACCCTCATTCCTCTGAACCAGGGGAACACAGCATCATTCATCCATGATCATGGCAAAGGGCTACTCTAGGGAGCCTGCCCGTTGGCCACTATGGGACACTGTGGCTCTTCCATCACTCAGTGACTTCAGAGGAGCAGAGAAGTGTCTGGCAGGGGGAGTTAATGGAAGGCTCAGGCCTGGTCTCTGCACCATAAACCATACTTGTGGCTTCTAGGCAAACACCAGAAAAAGAAAGGTGGGGACTCAAAAGCCTTGTATTCTTGTGCAAATTAATTAAAACTAATAGTGAACATGGGATTTTTAAGCAATTTGGAATGCCTTAAAAAAAAAGCAGCCAGTAGTATTGCAGCAGCACAATAAAGTAAGATTAACAGAGGTCTTTCTTTGGTGGAGATGCACACATATGGAAAAGCGGAGGCGCAATGATTCCCACCTCCTGCCGCAGTCTCATAAACCCACAGAGCTGTTTGCTGAGGGGCAGACCCTGTCCTGCCACTCCACATAGCCATGGAGACAGGAGGGCAGCACACTTCTCTGTGACAGTGGAACCACAAAAGTCTCCTCCTGCTGTAGGAGTGCCCTGATGACAAGGAGGATCTTGTTCTGTAATTGAAGGGGGACCACTGAGGCAGCTGTGAGCTGGTGACTGAATGAGGTGTGGAAAGGCACCTCTGTGGCCCTCTGTGCATGCTTCATAGGCCACCTCCAGGCTTGCATAGGACACCAGGGAAAAGGAGCTGGTGGGACAGCTGTGTGCCCCAGTGTAGGAAAAGCAGCCCACAGACGGTTCCCATCAGAGCTGATGGAAAGGGCTTTCCTGTAACACAGGCCAGGTCCATCCTACTGTGATGCTCTGAGATTTCAAGTCAGGGCCCAGAGACAGACAGTGCAGTTGTTCTGAGTCAGAGGGGCTCTCAACTTCAGAAACCTACAAGTGTACTGAATCATCAGAAAAAACAATTTCAGGGCCCAGGTTGGCCACAGTATGCTTTCCCCTAGTAAGGATCAAAGTACCAAGGAAAGAAATGCCCCAGTCATGGGCTGAACTTCTTATTTGCTCACCGTTCCTATTTCATGCTCCTCATACCCTAGACATCAGCCCTGCGTGCAGGTAGAGTTTTCCCATCCTGGAATACTGGGTCCTGGTACAAAGTGATATCCCTGGGTTAGGGGTACCATCTTCTCCCCAATCCCTGGACCCAGCTTCTGCCTTCTTCATGCCAGGGTCCCTGGATGCTGCAGAGCCTCAAGACACCTGGCCAGGGAGACAGGACAAGATAGAACAGAATGTACACATGTGCAGGTGCACGCGCGTGCACACATACACACATACACACACACACACATACACACACTCACACACACATTGGCACAAATTATCTTCTAGGCCAAGAAGACATGAACACGGCTGATTCTCCACATCATGACAGTTTCACTGTCTGACTCCTAAGAGAGTTGATCACATGTCTTCTCTTTTGAAGGACATATGGCCCAGTTTTGGGCATAGGATGGCTGTATCTCTGTGCCAACATCAAAGACACAGGCCTAGTATGCTCTGTCAACTCTATGAACAGAAACTGTATAATCCATAATGTAAGCACCTGGCCATCTCTCATATTTCCTTCTCCCCACCTGAAAGAGTTAATCTTGGTATCTCATTGTTCAATGTCAGATGTTAATCATTGAAAACCTTTGCTAGTTGTAAGATTAGACGCAACTGCAGAGTGCTTTATTGAGGTGCTTTAGGAAAAGTTAAAAGCCCAATTATTCTGTTCACAATAGGGCCTAAAGTATTAACAGAATTTATAGTCTGCCCTGTGCTCTGGGCTGGGGTAGGCCCTGCAGCACAAGAGTGCCAGTCTTTAGCCTTCACCAAGAATAAAACTGGCATAGTCCCAGCTCCCAGGGCATCTGCTCTTTTTCATGATTAAAGCCAAAGGCTTAAGGGGGAGTCTTGGGAAGTTCCTACGTAAAAAATGAATCATTTTGGTTTTGTGTGTCTGGGAGATAGAATTCTCGAAGGAGAGGAAAAATCAATTTCTTGAAATTCAAAAGGTAATTTATTGATATCCTGATCATGAGCTGCTACAGGCACATCCAGGTGGAGATATCCAACAGGACCCATCAGATAGAGTGGGAGATGTGACATGTGATAGTTACTGCAGCACAGGGCTAGGAGAGGTAGCATCTGGTGGAGATCTTGGGGTTTGAAAGAGCCCACTACATCCCAGAGTAACTATAATTTATTTTGGTCAATCTTCTGTAGAAGATCAATGCTCATCTTTGGAAGGAAGTCCTCACAGTCCTGACAGAGACAATGATGTCACTGCCAGGCCACATTCTATGCTGGTGAGAAAAGAGGTCCTAGAATCCTCGACTGCACTCTTCATTCTCACAAGATTTTCTGTGGATGAAGCCTCCTCCTTCCACACCTTGCCATGGTCACCAGGATTCTTTACTCTGTGGTTCATTGTTTCTTAAGAGAAGGTGAGATCCTAGATATAATGAATCTGAATTTCTGGACATTTTTAGCTATAACTGCAGTTTTGATTTGTAATCTGTGCCCTACTTCTGTGTCTCTTCAGAATCTATGGATCCTGGAGTTACCCAGACACCCAGGCATGAGAGGCACAGAAAAGATAAGCAGTAACTCTGAGATGTGACCCAAATTCAGACCATGAACCTTTTCTGGTACAGACAGACAGTGGGGCAGAAGCTGGAGTTGGTGACTTACTTCCATAGCAGATGTCTTAATGATGATGGTGGAATGCCCAAGGATCGGTTCTCAGCTGCCATGCCTGAGACCTTTTCCACCCTCAAGATCCAGCCCACAGCACCTGGGGACTCAACTGTGTACCTCTGTGCCACTGGCTTAGCCACAGTGCTGCAGAATCACCCTGTACAGATGCAGAAACCTTGGTGCTTCCCTTCTGTGTCTCCCAGCCTCTCAGCAGTCGTCCTAGGCTGCTGTCCTATCTCCGGAAGGGTAGGGGTTTGGTGGTGTACCTGACCTGGGCAAGTAAGGACAGATGACATTCATGCATCACATCAGGAAGCTTTTGGACACTGGGAGTTGGCTCCTGATGCTTCAAACCTTTTTCACAAGATCCACTGTGTCCAATACAGAGGCGGATGTCAAAGACAATGCTTCTGTGTGGTTAGGTAAACCTAACATTCTGCAGCCAGGGAACGCAGTCCTTATCTCCCATTTTTGCTTTTCATCATGTCTTCAGTACTGTTTCTTGACTCTTCTACCTTACAACTCCCAGCTTCCTCGGCGGCTTCCAATATCTAGTTGATGCTTTGGCTTCTCAGTTTCTTTGCTTGTTCAATTCCAATGATCACTCCTCCAACCCATCTCAGTTATTCACTTCCATTCTCATATTTTAGACTTAGAATGAGACGTGATTTGGAAAGCCTGCAAAACAGCCCTCTCAAATCTCATATTTGCCTTCCACAGTCTTCTCATTTCCTCTCTAATACTATCTGAGCAGCAGTGCCACACCCCATTAGGACCACTAATATGCATCTTTGCAAATGGCACTGGGTTTCACCAGCTTATTTACTCACTTCCTTCCTTATTCTACTAGAGTCCATAATAAAATGATGAAATCTTTTATATATTTTTAAATTGTATTCCTTTTCTGTTTTCTACCTGGAAAGAAAATGGCACCCTTTCTGGGCCCTTTTGCATGGTGCAATGAACCATAAAGATCCTTATGCTCGTAAAGCATATTCTAAGAGGGGTGAGTGTCCTTAAGTCTGTAAAATCATCTATCTATGCATTGGAATTTCATGAGCTTACTATTTTGGATTGTTTGTATCCTTCAAGCTTATTTAAGCTTTTTTTTAATTTTATTTTTTGTGGGAGAATGGTTACCAGGGATTGAACCCAGGGTTGTTTAATCACTGTGGCACATGGCAAGCCATTTTTTTATGATTATTATTTCATTTAGACACAGGGTCTCCCTAAATTGCATAGGGTCTCACAAGTGTGCTAAGGCTGGCTATGAACTCGCAATCCTCCTGACTCAACGTCTAAAGCAACAAGGATTGCAGGGTCACACCACCACTCCTGGCTATATTTATATTTTTGACAATAATAAAAGCATTAAAGTTGTGCATACAGACTGGATGATCTATTCTCATTGATGTGTGCATGTGCTTCACTTCTTATGCACAAAGAATTTAAGAGGTGTTAAAAATCAAAAAAGCCCATTTATGAATGTTCTTGCAGGAGTATCAAACTGTGAAGGGGAATTCCTGTAGTCAATTCCTTTTGTCTGTTTTCTTGTTTTTTTTTTTTTTTGATCACATGATCATATTTCCTCCTACATTAGGTAATTTATTGGAATGCAATATATTGCATTTGAAAAACTGTAGATGCAATGAGACTCCAAATTATTTCATCTTCAGAAAAGACATATTTTTTTTTTTGCTTTTGTTCAGAAATTGTAGCAAGGACATGTAGGGGGCACAGGTCACCTTAATTTAGTTCATGTTTGAACTGGATTGAAGCTGGCTTCTGCCTTTGTGGTGACTTTCCATTCTTTCTCCGAGTGTGTACCTATTTAAGTTCCAAACATAATGTCTGGGAGATTTTTAACAGCTTCACTGCAGTGAAATTCACAAAACTTAATATTGACCCATTTCAAGTTTGCAACTGAATGTGTTTTAATACATTTGGGGAGTTGTAAACTATCACCAGGACCCAGTTTGAAACCATTTTTAACCCCAAACCTTCAAATTACATTTGTGCTCCTTTGAGGTGAGCCCAGGCTAAGACCTGGGATCTTTACCAGGGTGTTCTCCTGCAGTCACTGAACATAATGGTTATGCTATGAACCAGAAAGTTGATGGACACTCCTCTCAGCCTCACATGCCCTCAGTGTCTTCCTGCATCAGCTATTTCACTGAGGATATAAAACTGGAAAATGGCTTAAAAGGAAAAAATGGTTCATCAGATTTATCTTTTCTTCTTGAAACATTAGTCTATCGCATCCTTAGCACCTCCATCAGCACTAAATGCTGTCCAATGTGAACCTTTTATATTTTAAATATAAAATATCATCTTTTCTAGATGACTAGGAGTATTTTTCTGAAACAATCTAATGTACTACACTAAAACCCAGTTTTATGTGCTTTAAAGTTGGGGTGCATTTGAGTCTGTTTGTATTTGGGGTGGAAGTAGCCTGAAGAGAGGAAGGAGGGAAGGAGCCTATCACTTGTTCTAGAAACCTCATGTTAAATATCATCACTTCATGTATTATCCCCAAATGTTGGTGTTACCCATATCTTACTAGATATCTTACTAGAAAACAGCTCCTAGAAAACAGTCCTCTCCAGGTTCTTTAAAGATGTGGGGCTCATTAATTTCTGTCATTTTAAGTCTTCACTCTGTCAGTGTTTATCAAAGGGTTCAGCTGATATTTGGGATGGAACACTTCCATTTTGAGTGAGGGTTTCCTCAACAGTATTTGAGTTTTGAAAACTATCTGGTAAGAATGGCAGCCATTATGAAGTCAAACAACAACAAGTGCTGGCGAGGACGTGGGGAAATAGGCACACCCATACATTGCTGGTGGGACTGTAAATTGGTGCAGCCAATTTGGAAAGCAGTATGGAGATTCCTTGGAAAGCTGGGACTGAAACCACCATTTGACCCAGCTATTCCTCTTCTTGGACTATACCCCAAAGACCTAAAAACAGCATACGACAGGGACACAGCTACATCAATTTTTAGAGCAGCACAATTCACAATAGCTAGACTGTGGAACCAACCTAGATGCCCTTCAGTGGATGAATGGATAAAAAAAATGTGGCATTTATACACAATGGAATATTACTCAGCACTAAAACATAACAAGATCATGGCGTTTGCAGGGAAATGCATGGCATTAGAGCAGATTATGCTAAGTGAAGTTAGCCAATTCCTAAAAAACAAATGCCGAATGTCTTCTCTGATATAAGGGGGGTGACTCAAATGGAGTAGGGAGGAAGAGCATGAAAGGAAGATTATCACTAAATAGGGAAGAGAGGTGGGAGGGAAAGGGAGGGAGAAGGGGAATTGCTCGGAAGATGGAAGGAGACCCTCATCATTATACAGAATACATGTATGACGATGTGAGTAGGAAAAAAAAAAAGAAGTGTGTCACATTAGATTGGGTAGAGAGAAGTGATGGAAGGGGAGGGGAGGGGAAGGGGGGATAGGAAGGGCAGCAGAATAAAATAGATATTATTACTGCTTTATATATATACATGACTGTATGACCAATATGATTCTGCAACCTGTACACTCAGAAAAATGAGAAATTATACCCCATCTGATGCAAATGTATGATATGTCAAGATCATTGTACTGTCATGTTTAACTAATAAAAAAAGAAAACTATCTGATAATTTGGGGAATCAAAATGCCCTTACACATTTACAAATGTCCCCAAGAGATACAAAGCACACAGTCTCTAATAGACAACAGCTAGAACATGCTATTCTATGTAGAATCTTGGGTTCTGATATTTTCCCGGAAATCAGCAAATCATTAAAACTGAGAAGCTATTCAACAGTTCTCTCTCAGTCCCCATCACTGGGCTTATCATCCCCAGGTTCTGAAGTCCCTTGGAGGTGCCTCTGCCACATGGCTTAACTTCTGGTGTGGGCCTGGACCATATGCTTGGCCTCCCTCTGAGAGGCAGAGGGAGTCCTGGTCACTGGTGTCTTGCTGGGGTGGAGGCTCCTTCTCTTCCTGTGGAAGTTGTTTCTAAGGCTGAGGTGCCTCAAAGACAATGAAATCACTGTTCCAATAGCCTGCAGTGGCCCTTTTCTATCTGATTGCCTGAAGCCTGACCTTGGGGAACTCCCTCCCTGCTTTGCTCACACAAGGGGCACAGGGTTCTTCAAAAGGGGGCATTTTGAGAAATATGACTGGATTGAGAAGGGCAGGAACTGATTACCATCCTCTCCCCTCCCATGTGGTCTCTGTTTCTAAGACCCTTACCACCATGCTGCTCTTGGTGTACAGCAGGACCAAGTCCTAGTACTCCTGACCCTGCAGCCACAAGGGGGAGCTGTGACCCTGTAGAGATCTAGCAAACTCTGAGCAGGGCCTGAGAGAGTGCTCTGGATGGGAGAGGGTTAAGAGGAAGTTTGGGTTCATACATCTGGGAAAATATGGTCTGCAGGAGCTGAGGTCAGTGCTGTGGTGTGGGCTGTTATGGGCCCAGCTATGCCCTTTGCAGTGAAGAGCAGGTGTTGCTGTGTCAGCCAACAGGCTGGACTGTCAGATGGTTGCAAGGGAGCAGCCTGGGACCAGAAGGAGGAGGGTTTGAGCTGAGGAGGTCTGGAGACTCAGGCAGGTGCAGATGGGGGACCTGTGCCTGAGGGAAGTTAGAGAGGTTTGGGAACCAGTCTCAGCTCAGTTCAGCCGTATCCAACCCAGCCCTGTGGCAATGATCTTGAAAGGCCAGTGTTCCCTTACTCCAGACACCAGGAAATTGAACTAGAAATGGTGTTCCTCTTCTTCATTTACCGGGTGGTCCTTTGTGATCTTAGAACAGGCTATTCTAGTAATGGCAGGTCATTTCCTTTCTGGATAAGAAAGAGTTCCTTAAAATAGCAGCAATCTCTCCCCTCTGAACCCTACTTCTCACCCCTGTCTCCACCTCCAAAGACCCATGAAATCTAGAATTGTCCAACTGCCAAAACACCAGATAATTCCAAGTCATCTAAAGATAGAACAAGTTGGTTCTAAGCTCCATCCATCATGAAGATCAGAGCTGGGACTTTTCACTTTGTCTCAAGGCAGGTGTTTCATTTAAAAAAAAAAAAAACTCTGGAACTTCCCTCTCTTCTTTGTAATCTAAGAATGCAACAAAGTTATATTCTATGGTGGTGGCTCTAATGGTCCTGCAGGAGAAGGGAGCTTCCAAATGTTTCTCTATGGTGCCATGTTTATTCAACCACATGCCTGAAATAAACGTCCAGGAAAACTGTTGAACAGGAAAACAGATCCCACTTGTGAAGGTTGATCTTGCAGTTCACCTTGAGATGAGCAAAGGAATCCATTAAGAAGGCTTATGTTTCTACAGCAAAATCAAATTTTACTAACTTTTTTGTGTTTTGAGACATTTTCAAAATCTGATAAAAGTTATTAAACACCAGAAAATGCAGAAACAAACTTTTTTTTTTTTTTTTTAGTTCTGGGGATTGAACCCAGAAGCCCTTTACCACTGAATACATGACTATGTCCCCAGCCCTTTATAAATATATACTTTTTAAAGATATTTTTGACAGGGTCTCATTACATTGCTGAGACTAGCCTCAAACTTGCCATCCTTCCTCTCCAGCCTTCCAAGTCTCTGGGCCTACAGATGTGCATCACTGCTCCCAGCCTGAACATCAGGAAACTAAATATTTTTTTTTTATTGGTTGTTCAAAACATTACACAGCTCATGACATATCATCTTCCATACATTTGATTCAAGTGGGTTATGAGGGAAACTAAATATTAAAATTGAGTAACTTTAACTCAAGGTTTGGGAATTCAGAATTCTCCTGGATTTTTCTTACTCCCTCCTCTACCAATCATCTATACCTCATTTCCAATAACAAAAATAACATGACTTATAGTAATTTTCAAACTTAATAAATAATGCCTATGCATCATATTAGTGTATTGAATTTGTGGTGTTGTTTTCAGTGAACTGTAGATTAAACAGTTATGATCCATAAGACAGTAGAAATGATAAATGTAAAGATTTTATGTGGCTAGATGTATTTTCAATAGGTCAATAACTTAACCTGAATACTTATAAAGACGAAGTACAAACCTGTAACAGGATGCTCCTTTAGGCTTAGATCTGAATTTCTGTAGCTGCAGGTCCAACTGCAGACAAATGATTGCATGAATTGCTGTGTATACTGATTTTCATATGTTGACTGCAAGAAAAAGGATTGTTTTCAGGGTCAGAGGCAGAGGACTCAGCAGACATCTGGGCAGAATGGACAGGATGCCTGGCCTTTGGTCCCCTGCAGATCTAGAGGCTCACTTTGAGCCCCAGTGAGGAGAGGCAGAATCTGGTGACGCCAGGCTCTTCCTGGGATTCTGTGCCAAGGTGACCACACTTGATGTGACTGAGAAGGAGAGATCCTCCCTCCACCTGTTCTGCCAGTCCACCCAGCACAGCAGCCTCCTGAGTTCCTAGGGATCCAGTGGAAGGAAACCGCTGTGCTAGGTGCAGCCGTGGTCTCCTGGAAGTCACCCAGAGCAGAGGCAGTCATGCGTCTCTTCCATTCCATTTCTAGAATGGAAGAGTTGGCACACGCCTATCCCCCAGAGACGGAAAATTCAGCACAGATGTAGAAAGAGGTTTAAATATCAGACAGCAAAATCATGACCAATGTCCATAATTTGCAGTTGGGTGTCTTCTCTTCAAGCAGAGCACCACTCAGTTCTGCCTCTCTAAAGAGAACATTGCAGGCAGCAGGGTTGCAGCTTAGTCCCCTCAAGGCACATCAACAGAGTGCTCCTGACAGTCATCACATTCATGCAACTTAAATGGCTGCAGCTGTTTGGGTGAGAACTCAGGGCAATCTCCTGCCCACGCCTAAAGTGGTCCAGGGGCCACTGAGCCTAAGCAGACATTGAAGGGAGCCATGATGTGAGTGGGGTTGTCCAGCATTACTGGAAAGGCAAAGGAAGGGTCCAGAGCAGGAAAACCAGCCTCATTCTGACACTGTCCTGAAAAGGAGGGGAAGGGCAGAGGTGGTTCCTCCTGGGGCTCTGAGGGAGGGAGGGAGCTGCTGGTGCAGGAATGGCTGTCAGACCAGCCTGGAGGTAGCAGGCCCAGCCAGCTCACACCTCCTCCAGAAGTTCCATACTCAGCTGGGACAGGAGCAAGCTCAAGACAGGAAGAGGAGGAGACTGAGTTCATGGAGACCTTGAGAACAGGGAAAGTGTCACAGCTGTGATGTAACCAGCAAGGCCCCTGGCAGAGCTGTGGAGGCTGCAGCTGCTCTAACTCTGCAGATTGGAATCCTGAGCTGGGGCCTGGCCTGATCTGGCTGATTTACCATGGGCTCCAGGCTGCTCTGCTGTGTGGCCCTCTGTCTCCTGGGATCAGGTGAGTCCTGGGACCATGGGACATGGTACTGTTGACCTTGCCCAGATCCAGGACTAGCTCCTGGGCTTTTCCTGAGTTCTGCTGCTTTTTTTCACAGGCCCCTTGGACTCCGAAGTTTCCCAGACTCCAAAATATCTCCTTGCACAAACAGGAAAGAAGCAGTTCCTTAAATGTGAGCAAAATCTTGGTCACAATGCTATGTACTGGTATAAGCAGGACTCCAAGCAATCACTGAAGATGATGTTTAGCTACTATAATAAGGGAATGACTGTAAATGAAATGGTTCCAAGTCGCTTCTCACCTGAATCTCCAGACAAAGCTCATTTAAACCTTCATGTCAAGTCCCTGGAGCCAGAGGATTCTGCCTTGTATCTCTGTGCCAGCAGCCGAGACACAGCCCTGCAGAGTCACCAGCTGCCCGTGCACAAACCTGCCAGGCAGCCAGGAAGCTGTGGTGACAATGAGTTCCCTGTGCCTGAGGCTCTGCTCTCCATTCCTGTGGGCCCCGTGGAGTGTCAGTGTGCAGCAGCCTCCAGGGCGCCTGGTGGGCAGCTGAGTTCTCCAACACAGAGCCCTGCAGAATCCCTCTGGTCAGCTGAGCAGGGACTCCACTAGCGTTAGCTGCCCATCCAAATCCACCAACGATGGGGGACTGAAGATCTTGATATGGAGCAGCTGTTCCTTGTCCTCTTCTGCTGTGCATATGGCCACACCTTGCCCATTACGTTATCAATAAAGACACAGTTGTTAACAATGTTTGAGGAGCACAAGCCTGAAGAGAGGCCAGGGTGAATCTTCCTATGATCAAAAGGAATTCAGATTATCAAAGGTTTCATTTTCCAAAAAAAAAAAAATTAAATATATAATATAAATATGTATGTGATACATAAATATATAAATATACAATAATATATATATATAAATATACATTACAATGTAATTTAAATATTATTTTATCTATAAACATATATATAAATAATAATGATGATAATAATAATAATTACATACATTTTCTTTGAAGAAACATGTCCATCATTGGCTCCAGGTGAACCTGAAATCAAGGGTGGCAGAGATGTGAATCCAAGCTGCTTATGCTTTGGACACTGCAGCCCTTCAGGAAATGTGCAGGAGGATCCTGTCCCCATTACCACTGACTGTTGTCTTTGAACCTTCCTCACAAGCAGGAAGCAGCCAGATGATGAACCATGCTGGGAGCTTGGGAAGGACTGGGGCACAAATCTCTAGGCAAATCTCTACTGTTGGTCCCACCTGATGGAGAAGGCATGATCAGATTTGCATTTGTGTGAAGAACATGGGCAGCAGTGTGGTATAGAAGGCTGATAGATTTTAGGGAGAATGGACAACTAGGACTCTTCTAAAATATTTCATGTGAAAGATTATGAAGCAGTTTGTGTAGTGTGCTGTGGAAAACAGAGGGTAGAGGCTCTGTATCATGTTATATCCTTCTAAAATGTGTTAAGTTTATGCAAGTAGATTGGAATAACATCTTCAACTTTGCCCTCCCATTGGGCTGTCTTAGCATGGGGTCATCATTTCTTAAACATGAACTTTTGGGGTCTCAGAGCAATTCACAGCAGTTTCACAAAGGACTCTCACTCTGAATCAGAATGACAAAGTCCTCCAAGTTGTGTATCTTCTGAAATATCTCCTTAGGTCTCCATCCTTCCTTTCAGAACTTCTTTTCTGTTTACCCTTCAGTTGTCTCACCTTCTGCACATGGAACTTAAGAATATCCCAGGGAAAAGAGAGAGAGAGAGAGAGAGAGGGAGAGAGGGAGAGGGAGAGAGAGAGAGAGAGAGAGAGACAGAGAGAGGGATCATTATACATTATTGAGCTCCTTTTCAATTATCTATGCCCTAACTTCCTGCTGTTTTGCAGTCATATAAGAATTTTTCTATTTATCACCAAGTATTATATTGTTTGCCATTTATATAGTTATGCTTATTTTAGTTTATTTTATTATTCTACTTTGTACTCTTATTTTTAATTTATTATCATTATCTTGCTTCACTAAAATGGAACTCCATGGACAAAAATATGTGCGTTCTTCTGCTTGTTCCTAGCTTTTGTTCTGTGCACATCTGTTGAGCAAAGCACGCTGGTCAAATATCAGGGCTGGGGAGTCAGTATCTGCTCAGCTCACTGCTACGAGTCCTGACATGCCAGTCTCTGGATTGTAAAACGGGCAGTGTCCTGGGTGTGTGGCGCCTGGTGCTTGGGCCAACTCTTTCTGTTGTTTCAGATGCTTTTCTCCTTCTTTTTCTGCCCTGGCAGTTCCAGCCCTCCTAGGGAGAGCTGGCTGGAGGGGTAGAGGCCTGAGGTCTGGAGAAACTTAGCTTTGGCCACAGGGTGGCGCTGTGCTGTGTGGAAGCATGTGAGGCAGGGCTGAGAGGAGTAGAGGGAGGGGAGAGTGGAGAGGTGGGCATTCCATCTGACTGCATTCTCTCTGCTGGGAGCTTTTCTTTGCACAAGTCATCGAGTCAATTCCAAAGTGACTCCCCTTGTCTTGTAGCACCCTTGCTATGGCATTCTCTTTCTGAATCTTGTGTGCCAGATATGTTTGTAATAAGCACTGCCAAACCCCCACAGTCTCAAAGACAGGGACAGAGACAGAGGTTACTCCTCTCAGCACATCCTCAGGGCCTGGCTCCTGGCTGGAGTCACAGTCATGCACCTTAAATGCTCCTTAAGTGGTCCAGAAGGGCACCATGGACATCTAATCATCCTCCCTCCTCAAAGCCAGGCCATCAAAGTTAGACGTGGTGGGAGAAATCTTTCCAAAGTGCTGTCCCTGAGCTGTGACTGAGCAAGGGAGAAGGGGAAAATGGTCTGCCTTGAGAGGCGTCCTGGGACGAAGGGTGGAGGGGCTCCCAGGGGCTGTCCTTGGAATTCAAGCCTGTTCCTTGGAGCCTTATTCCTGGGCTCAGTCTGAATTTTGTCCTTTTCTCCCCATAGTCCCCATGGACACCAGCATTAGCCAGAGACCAGGACACCTCATCATGGAGACAACACATAAGAAGTCCCTAGAACATGAGCAACATCTGGGACATAATGCCATGTGTTGGTACAAGCCCCTGAGCTCATGTCCTCTGCAATCACAGGGGACTGGTTGAAAACCAGACTGTGCCCAGGTGCTTCTCACCTGAGTGCCTGACACTCTCATTATCCCTGGAGCCCCAGCATTCAGCTGTGTCCCTCTGTGCCAGCAGCTGAGACACAGCTCCAGAGTCACCCACCCCCTGTACAGAAACCTGTGGTGACAGCCTGGAAGCTGGGGCAGCTGAAGGCTTTGATCATTCCCTGTAGGACCCCAGACAGGAACTGCAAACCATAAAAGTCCCTGCCACCTCCGCCCACTGGCAGCCCTATATTTGATGGCATCTATAGGGGTTTCTTGCACTGCTGTGACTCTGCTCTGTCAACTGATGAAAAAATGAACATGTTGGGTCTAGGTTGTTATATTTCATTTTTACTTTTTGGTACTGGTGATTGAACGCAGGGGCACTTAACCACTGAGCCACATCACCAGCCCCTTTTAAAAATAACTTTATTTAGAGAGACAGTCTTGCTTCACTCGCTCAGAGCCTTACTTAATTGCTGAGGCTGGCTTTGAACTCCCAATCCTCCTGCCTCATCCTCTAGAATCACTGGGATTATAATCATGCGCAATCTAGTCCAGCTTTTTGTATTCATTTTCTAACATGAAATAAACAATACTGCTGTACAATGGATCTTTTATTTGAGTTCACTTAGGTCCTCTAAACAAGTACCTGTGCTGCCTCAGTCACCTATTGTACAGGGCCAGAGGAAACAAGGTATCCGCCCAGGTGCCCTGCTCTCTAAAGTTCAGATCCTACCACTTCCAAGCTTCTTCTCACCACCAAGAATTCCCTACCCTCAGGATTGCTGCCACCCAGGGTTAGCATCATCAAGATCAGGGAAAAGGAGGTGGGTTTTCCAAAATGGGTACAAGATGGAGCCAGCTCCAAAGGACAATAGGAGAATCCCACCTTTGGGAATTATTTTTTCAAAAATTTATATATAAATGTATGTGTATATATAGAGAGATACACAAATACATACATACATATATATATGTGTGTGTGTGTGTGTGTGTGTGTGTGTGTGTGTACACACACACACACAGTCTTTTCCAATTCTATTCTCCTTTATTTCAGCTTGTCTCTAATTGAATTTCTACTTTACTTTCCAGCTGTACTCTGAATCCTTCCCCTGATGGATACTCCACATCTGTATGCTCACTTTCTCTGAAACCTCAGGCAGGAAACATGGCCCATGACCCACTCAGCTTAGAGCTTGCTGTTCCCCCATTCCTCTTCCCTTGCTCTGAAATGTCCTTGTCAGTTTCTCTCTAGATTGCCTCCCTTCAATGACATTTAGAGCATCACCTTCTGCATCCTTTATCTCTTTTTTTTTTCCCACCAATTGAAGCCATCAGGGTCAGTGGACTTTGCATAGACCCGTAGGGAGGAAAGTGGGTCCTGCTGTTGTATTTGGGTCTTATGCTCTACCTCACTGTCCTGACCCAGGTTACCAAAGGGCCCCTGTCAATCATGCTACCTAACCCCTCCTCCACACTTCAGGATGCTCAGGCGCTGCCTTGAGGCATCTGTTTCCACAATGCTACTTAGGTCCTTTCTCTCCTGGGGACATTCTTGAGTCATTGGGTGTACCACAGGCTGAGATGTCACTGAATCTCCTCCTGGGACTGCTGAGCACCACAGCCCCAGCTGGCTGAGGGCTCAACCTGCCCAACCCTGCCATGGACAGCAGCCTCCTCTGCTGGGTGATCTTTGGTCTCCTGGGCACAGGTGAGTCCTGGGAGGGCTTGGCCAATTCCCGTCTTACCTTTACCTGAGGGCAATCCCAAACTTGCCCTTCATTCTCTCCTTGCCCCCTGCCTGCTCCACAGCAAATATGGAACCTGGAGTCAGAGAAGCCCCCAGTCACGCTGTCACAGAGGCAGGACAGGATGTGTCTCTGAGTTGTGACCCTGTTGCTGGTCATGCTTCTCTCTCTTGGTACCGACAGACTCCAGGAAAGGGACTGGAGATCCTGGTTTCTTTCTATAACAAGCAGCCTTCAGGGAAGGCCGACTTTTTCAGGGATCGATTCTCAGCTGAGAGGCCTGAGGGAGCCTTGTCCACCCTGAAGATCCAGCCCACACAGCTGGGGGACTTGGCCACCTATCTCTGCAGCAGCAGCTTAGGCACAGCCCCTCAGAGACACTTCCTGCCCTTGCAGAAACTCCAGGGCTTCTGCCCCAGCTCTTCCTGAGGCAGGAAGGGTGGGAACTGGGTGGGACTGCAGGGGTCCAGTGGAGGTTAAAGTAACTGTAACAGAAGCTTAATACCAATGGGGGTGTCAGGTCTAGGGCACTAGGGAATGCCCATAGGCATCAGAGCAGTTGACTGTGAACCCAAGGATGGAACAAATACTGCTAAAAAATGGATCTCTGTTCTGGTTCAGTAAATGGTGAGTGGTGACTCTGTGACACTGTGGGCCATGGACCACTTGGGGGCACTGTGGTTTCATAGAGCTGCAGGGCACTTGAGAGGCCTTCCAGAATGGCCCAGGAGTGCAGGGCTGAGGGGATGCTGGCTGCTTGCTTGGAACAGAGAGGCAGATTGAATTCTCTGAGTGGGTCCTGAACACTTGGATATAAACACAGAGTCATCACTGTTCAGTGCAGAGAAGAGTGCATGGGACTGAAAGAGTTTCTGTGTTCCTATATGGACTGGGGAGGGGAAGAGAATGGAGAGAGGAGAGCGGGGATTAGTTAAGGCCAGCAGTGGGAACAGCTGGGAGGAAGCAGCATGGAAGGAGGTAGGATATGGAACTGGCCCAGGAGGACCCACCTTCAGATCAGGGGCTGTGCAAGGCAGGAAGAGTGCAGGGGTACAGCCTGGGTCTTGTCACTGGGTGCAGTGGGCCAGGTGGCCTGCAGGGAGGGTCATGTGAGAGCATGACATATGATGCTCTGGGGGAGACTAGAGCTTCAGAGATTTAAATGCTGAGCCCAGGAGGCCACACCCCTCAGCCAGGAGTCCTTGGGTTCCTGAGGCTGCTATGGGCTCCAGGCTTCTCTGCTGGGTGGCCCTTTCTCTGCTGGGAACAGGTGAGTCCTGGGTACGGCAGGTGAGTCCTGGGTACAGCTTCTTCTCTGTGTTCATCATTCCTGGAGCACATCTCACTCCAGGATGGCTCAGCGGGACCCTTGCTCCTGGGCTCTGCTCTTAGCTCCATCTCCTCCCACAGGCCCAGTGGACTCTGGAGTCAAGCAAACCCCAAAACATCTGATCAAAGCAAAAGGACAGCAAGTGACACTGAGATGCTCCCCTCTCCCTGAACACCTCTCTGTGTACTGGTACCAGCAGACCCCGGGCCAGGGGCCTCAGTTTCTCTTTCAGTATTACAGTGGGGAAGAGAGAGAAAAAGGGACGAACATCCCCAGTCGATTCTCAGCCCAGCAGTTCCCTGACTACAGCTCTGAACTCAACCTGAGCTCCTTGGCGCTGGGCGACTCGGCTCTGTTCCTCTGTGCCAGCAGCCGGGCACAGCCACCCATGAGCATCGGCCTTCAGTACAAAATCATTCCTGCCTGTGTCAGGAAGTGGCCAGGAGGGTGGAGCCTCAGCCAAGCGAGTTCAGGCCTGGGAAGCTGCCAACCTGTCCCAGACACCCAGTGTGGAGTGCATTCAGCTGCTCTAGTGCCACAGCAGTGTGCAGGGCAGTGCCATTCACCTGGTCCCATCCCCAAGGGGAGGCAGCTTCCTGGTCTCATGTGGTTAATGTCTGATGTCAGCTCCTCAACCCAGGTGTTCCCCCACCCCTCAGTCTGCAACTACTCCCTCCACTGGTTTCCCTCTCTCAGGTCTCCACTATCAAGTTGAGAAGGTCATGCTACATGCGTCTTCACCTCCTGTGTGACTTGTCCAAGGAACACATGATTTTAAGGTAAAGCATATCCCAATGGGTCCTTCTCTGTGAAGAAAAGTAAAAGGTGCCATTTTCTGCACTGTAGTCCTCTTGCTCTGGTATAGACCAGGCCAGGTCATCTTTGTCTCTTTCATGGGGGCATGAGAATAGTGAGAATCCCCTGCTGGGGTTCAAGAGGAGGGGCATTATCAAGAGAACTTCCATCCAGTTAGACCTAAGGGAAAGGAAGAGACTCAATGTTACTCACTCATTTCCTTTACGTTTTATTCAACAAACATGTTAGGGTGCACACTTTGTTTACTGAAGACAAAACATGGGGGAAAAATGAAAATGGGGAGAATTAGGAAAACAGAAAAAAAAATTAAAAAAAAAACCTGTGCTCCGTGCCTTTGAATATACATTTACTGTATAGTTTACTCAATTTCTGAATTAGGCAAATTTTCTTATTAGCTAAATACCCATTTTACAAGCTTAAAAAGATACTTAATTGTGCCAAGAACTTTTAAATGAGATCTAACACCTTATCAAGTTTTGAGGAGTATTGATTTATGTAGGGCACAGTGTTGTAGAGCAGGTCTCCAGAACTTGTGCGTCTTGCATAACTGAAACATCTTACCCTTTGACAAGGACTCCTCATCCCCACCTGCCAGTATTGGCAACCACTATTCAGGTCTCTGCTTCCAGGAGTCTGACTATTTTAGACGCCTCCTATAAGGTAAATCACGCAGTACTTGTCTACCTGTGACTGGCTTACTTCAATATACATGTCCTCCATGGGTGTGGCTGTTGTGTCATAGGGCAGGACTTGCTTCATTCTGAAGGCTTCATTACTGTTCCATCATGTGTGCATACCATGTTTAAGTGGACATTTTTCACATTTTACACTGTATTTCCTATAGAAACCACATGTCACCCTAGCAGAAGGGTCAGTGGCAGAGCCATAAGCTCGCACTCAATTGCACTCTCACCACTCAATTCTACTATGTATTGAAGACTCAGAAAAAATAACCATGGCATCAGTTATTAACAATTTGCTATATAGCAAATAAAAGCCTGCATTTGGAACATTTCATTGAATCAGAAATGCAGTTATCAGAGGAAAAACTTAAGAAGAAAATGCTATGATTGTCCTCATTTTCAGTTGAGGTCATTGACCTATAAATAAAACAACTTGACCAAATCCAATAGCTATTAGGATGCAGACCTGGAACTCAACCTCTGGTTTAAGTCCTATGTTTGTGACTCTTTGCAACAATGAACATTCAACAAGGGAGATCCCTACGTTCACAATCACTGTGTCATCCTCTTTGTCCCTCTCAGACCTGTTGTATTTTATTAATAGAAATCCATTCTTTGGGAGAGAGTAGACAGAAAGATCCAGGGAGCGCCACATACACCTGCTGCTGACTGCAGCTCCAACATGAGCTCCTCTAGACTGGGGCCAGTCTCTTGACCTGTTTGGCTGAGTGTATTCCTCTAAGAATCGCTATCTATAGGGGTCAGAGTTCTCCAGAGAAACAGACTACTAAGATCGATTGATCTATCTATCATATATCTATGTTCATTATAGGTTATTGGCTAATGCAATTAAATCTGAAATCTGCACGGTGGGCTGGAGATTCAGGGAGAGCAGAAGCTGCAGTTCAAAGGCAGTCAGTGGACCATTCTCTGATCTGGGGAATGGACTGTCTATTCATTCTAGTCACATCTTCAACTGATTCAATGAAGCCCCCTCACACTATGGAGGACCATGTAATTTCCTCTCCTGATGAAAATGTTAATTCACTCGCATGTGAAACTCTCCTGACTTAAATATTAATCTCATCCAAACTATCATCAAAGAGAGATCTAGATTAATGTCTAACTTAACTATCCTGGCAGTGGCCCAGTGAAGTTGACAACTTGCCATCCTCAGGGACGTATGCAAAGGTAATAAATATAAAGTCCACTGCACATAGTCGAATGCAGATCTCTTGACTCCCTTGGCTTATATTAGAGCCTCGTCCATCACTCCTTCTGTGAAAATGCAAATAACCACACATTTTGCCTAGTTGTCTTAGAGTTGAAAAACTCAAAAACCACAGAAATGGAACTACATATATGCCTGTTCACTACATGAAATTAATATACATACATTCCAAGTCAGACATTGGAAAATCAACCTTATTGATATATAAGCCACAGGTAATAAACATTACACATTTTAAATAAATTAGTCCATGATTTTTGAGCAATATATATGCAGCCATGTAACCTCCCATATAAAGGCATAGGATATTTCCACACCAGGTAAATTCCCTCATGCCCCTTTCCAATGCATCTCTTCATCTTTTTTAATCCATGATGTGACTTCTATCACCATAGAATAGTCTTTCCTCACGCATCTTTTTAATAGAAATTTAAAATCTCTACCCAATAAAACTTCCTCTTCAATATCTCATTAAATTGACAAGAGATGAAGGTGCTCCTGGAAAGTCTTATGGCTTCAGTATGTTTGAAACCAAGTGAATACCTGACCCACAATTGGGACCTGCCCGTCTCCAGATAGAGGACGTGGTAAATGATTTTCAGAAGGTCTACCCAGCTGGCACAGGCAGATTCTACTCACTTATATTCATTTCTCATCTCTTCACTCACTTAAATTCTTTTATATTCATACTTTGACAAAATGAATCATTTCCCAGGATGTTATTTGAGATTTCATCAGAGAGCTTGTGCCCGGACTCCCTTTATAAATTCCTGAATGTTCTGGATCTGAGCACACCAGGCAGTAGTGACTTCACTGAGGGACGGTACCACACCAGGAGAGAGCTCTCTTTGTGTTGACCTTGAGTATTTCACCAATTGAACACGAACATTGAGCTACTTCTGGCCGTGACCTAGAGACCAGGCTGCTATGCAGTGTGTCCCTCTGTCTTCTCACCAGAGAACTCCTGGGCACAGACACAGAGCCTTCTGGTGGGCTTGCCACCTCTACATTCTCAGTTAGGGGCACGGCACCAGTCTTCCCGTAATTTCCTCTCCTGATGAAAATGTCAATTCACTCGCATGTGAAACTTTCCTAACTTAAATATGAATCTCATCCAAACTAACATCAAAGAGAGATCTAGATGAATGTCTAACTTAACTCTCCTGGCAGTGTCTCTGCATTTGATTTCTGTGTCCTTCTTTCCTGAGCCCCACAGATTCTGAGTGACCTTGCCTCAGAAATGAGCTTGTGCCAAAAAGAAAAATAATCACCAGGGAGAGTAGGAAGAATCTGAAACACAAAATCATGTACTATAAACCAGCTTCATAACTTGTTGCTGGATCTTTGGTCAAATATTGTTGAGAACTTTCTAGATCATAACAGCAGATTATTAAACCAAGGATGAGGTCCTTCTACCTTAGGAGCTCTGTGTAACTGGATACAGTTTCTTAGCTCCCCTATTTTTATCACTTAATAATAATAGGCACATGAACAAGGGGCTGTTCCCTATGAGATATAACATCTCAAAGAAGAAGAGCTTTTTTTCTCACCTTTGGAACCACCTTTCCCCGAGTCCCCCACATACTTCCTCTCTGTGCCAACAGGCCCCCTACAGGGCTGAGTGTTCCCCATTCTCCACAAGGGGAGGGGAATCACCTCTGCAGTGAGGCCTCACCTGGGCGCAGGAACAAAATGCTCTGAGTGGATGAGAAGGGGCCCTAGGTACCTTTGCCAGATGTCTCACCTGCCAAGGAATCTACAAAAAACAGACCAAATCCTTCTTCAGATGCTCATAAGCCCCTCCTGGGATTTGAATCTGGATACCCAAGAGTGTCATTCATTGCAGGCTGAGGGCTTGAGCAGCACAGTGATCAGTTGAGGCAATTTGAAAATCATACTTGAAGGAGAATTTGGGACACACAGGTCAAAAGTCACCAAGCAGCCATAAGGACTTACCCAAAGATTCTGGGCTCCAGAAATGTTAGATGACTGCACCAAAGTAGTAAGAAAGAGTGACAGTGTCACTGGAACATAGTATCCACGGGGTTACAGACTGTTTCACAAAATGGTCAAGAGAATGTGGCAATTCAGAAAAATGGGTTCCATTCTAAGCCACTCACTTGGCCGCTCATTTTGGATCTGACCTTCGGGGGAAGGCGTATGGCCCCTCATGACAGGAAGGCTCTGGGCCCAGGCAGGGAGAGTGAGGACTCAGAGTGACACCCTGGAGGTTCCTGTGCTGCTCTCTGCATCACAGGGACATTTTACTCGCAGGCTTGAGTGTGAGCCTTGCAGGATGGAGTGTGGTTTGTAATTTAGATCCACCTAGACTCCCGGGTTGCCTGGCACCCACTGCCTCTCTCTCTAGGGCTCTCCCACAATCCCATCCCTCCTGTGCCCTCTGTGCCAGCCCATCTTTCCCATATGGACTGTTAATCTCCTCTGTGCCCTCAGGTCTTGGTGTTCCCACCTCCCTGTTCTTTGCTCCAACCATGCTGCCAGTCCTCATCCAGGCCTGGTTCTTCCCACTGAAGACACATCAAAGGGGGGCTCCTCAGCCTTGGGCAGAGGAGTAGCCCTACCTGGGCTTAAGATATCACCACCACCTTCCTGAGGGCAAGACGTCCTCATCACCCTCTTTAGCACAATTCCCCTTGTGTAAAAATTTTCAAGAAATAATGTGCCAATCAGTAGAATTTAGTACAATTGGAATTTTCTAGATCCCTGATTAATTACTTCATTCCACAATTCCATTTTTAACCTCCACGAGGACAGGGTTAGAGGCTGCTCCATTTATCCCCGAGGTGCCCTGTCCACAGTGAACTCCCATTTCCTTGAGAAGGATGAGTAAATGATCCACTGAATGGATGGATGGACCAATAACAGAGGCACCCTAGGTCACACTCTGCCCTGGCAGAGGTCCAGCGTTAACTGAGAGAAGTCACACCCTTTGATGCTGGGTCACAGTGGGCATGCAGTTGATGAGCAGTCTCTGCCCCTAGACATCCCTCCTGGCTCAAGTTTTCCTTCTGTGGCTTCACTGACAGATTCCTCCAGATGCATGTTCTCTTCTTCAACCTCTTTGTCTACAAACAATTTAATCAGATCTGAAAGACACTTTCAGAATTCTGTCCTTAAAGTCTGCTTTCCTTGAAACCATTCCTGGTACCAACAAGTTTCCATCAGTGCAACAGACTTGCTAGAAGCACTGTGGGAAGAGGTTTATCAGAGAAATTAGGCCTAACACAAATGTGGGCAGAGCTGAGGCAGAGCAGGTCTGGAAGGGAGAAGTCAAAGGTCAAGGGATGGCCAGCAGTCAGTGCTCTTGGAATTCTGGTACAGGATCTGGGCCTGGGGTTGCAGGGAAGAGGGTTCAGAGCACACCCAGCCGCCTGGTGGGACTCGCACAGGAGCCGAAGTGCATGGAAACCTGCTTCTGGGGAAGCAGCTGCCTCTGTGTGGGGCTCCATAGCCTGACTGAGTGGACATTGGGAGGAAAGCTAGACACAGAGTACAGAAGTAAGAGGACCTTGTGGTCTGTGCACACTTTTGTAACTGTCACCTTGTCTCCCTGTCTAACCACAAGGACCTTCCACCTGTGGTGGTGGCTCTTTTGTTTCTGTCTGCTAATTCTACATAAACGCCTTTTGACCAGCTGTCACCCAGACCATTCTGGAGAGATGTTTCCAGATGAGGAAAGCTTCTCTGGTGGCACACCCATCTCACTCCTGCTGTCGTGTCCAAGCTCCTCCTCTTCTGAATATACCTGCTTCACGTGGATTGTGGACTCAACTGCGATGTCTCTGAATTAGTTGGAACTAAGTAGTAAAATGAGTACTTTAGCTGCTTAATTGTCTTCAGTTGCCCAAATGGTAGAACAAATCCTTGATATTAAGACTTGGGGTCCTAGTGTTTTTCACCTTTCAGTTCCCAGGGCTCAGAATGCATGAGAGTGAGTGAGTCTGGGTGTGTGAAGTGGTCTGCTCTGGGTTTAGGAATAGTGCAACTTGTTGAACAAGCAAAAGCCTAACTTTTATTTGTGCAGATCATTTGTTCGTTGGCACAGGAGTTTCCATTCTAAAATATAGATTATCTTTATCTGTAATGAGTGTGCAGTCTACATATATAGTTCTGTCACTGTGAATATCTACAGATATAGAAATTTTCATATTTAAGTTTCATATTAAAATATGAAAGACAAATTGAAAGACATACTGAAAGACAAATGAATAGAAAGCCCTTGTTCTGGACTTTCGGAGAGGACACACAATATGAGATCTTGGTATACGATAGCACTGAGGCAGAAAGTGCTGACCCATGCTTTGTTTTTTGTTAACTAGAAGTATATCAATATTTAAACATGTCATCCAAGTATGCTCTAATGTGCATCACGTGTTTTCAGGTTGTGGTGATAGATAGAGGAAATGATGTCACTGTGATAACAAGGGACAGCCCTCCTCCTCTGCAGCTGCTTATAATGACCTGCTTTGGTGAGTCTCCATCCATCCTGAACTCCCATGGGCACCAGGCTCCTTTTCTATGTGGGCTTCTGTCTCCTGGGAGCAGGTGAGTCCTTAGGACACCAAGCAGTTTGATTGTATGCGTGTGGGTGCACATATGTGCCTTCACGTGGGTGTATGTGCATGTGTGGGTGTGGGTGTGTTGACTATGATGCATGCCTCATCCTCTGCCCATCTTCTTTCTCCACAGACCACGCCCATCCTGGAGTCTCCCAGTCCCCCAGGCACAGGGTCACAAAGAGAGGAAAGAATGTAGTTCTCAGGTATGATCCAATTTCTGGACACAGTGGCCTTCCGTGGTACCGACAGACTACGGGGCAAGGCCTGGAGTTCCTGATGTCTTTCCAGTATGAACGTGCAGCAGATAAGTCAGGGATGCGCAGTGAGCGGTTCTCTGCTGAGAGGCCACAAGGATCCTTCTCCACTCTGGAAACCAAGCTCACAGAGCCTGGGGACTTGGCTGTGTACCTCTGTGCCAGCAGCTCAGCCACAGTGTAGCACAAGCTCCTCCTTCCTGATCACAAAACTCATCCTTCTCTCTCTTTGCAGCTCTGAGACACCTAGTGTTCTTTCTTTGCTCTTCAACCTTCAAGGGAAGGTGGTGGACTAGGACGTCAGCTGGCCTTTGAATAGAAAGAGATCACAGAAGGACTTCCAAGGATGGGCAGGATTGGGTTTCTGAGATTCCTTTCATTTTGTAGCATTTGCTTTGCCTTCTGTTTCATCCTGCGTTCTCATCCATCTGGAGGGCAATGCCTCTGGATTTGCTTACGGCTCTTGGGGAAGTTTCTGTGGTTCCCTTGGATCCAGAAGTCAGTCATTTCAATTGCTCAGCTCTCCCCCCCCATAGGCAGCCAGGACAGTGATACACACAGCAGAGCTTGTGCAGCTTTCAGAGCATCATGTTAGGCATCCTAGAATGAGGGGTCATCGAGGGGCAGTTGTCCACACCTAACTCTTTTAGTCCAGTTTAAAAGCTACATGATCTGCCCATATGAGAGGTCTCTGTCATTATGAGCTGATTTCAAAGATGGGGAAAATCATTCTCATCAAGATGGTTCTCAACACGAATGGAATAGGGAGTTGTGTCAGGGAAACCCTAGGACAATCAAGGATTTGGAGCAATTCTAACTCAGGGTGGAGCCAGGGACGGAGGAGCAGATGCTTGGAACTGGAGACAGTTCTTTGGGTGACATAGCAGACCTGGAATGAGCTCTATAATCCAGCACAGAGTCTCCTGGCATTGCACCAACGTGCCTTTAGCTCCCTCCACTCCTCTTTTTCTTCCAGAACCATCTCTCCCTCACAGATGCTCCCATCAGCAGGTGTGCATTGTCCAAGTCCTTCTTGGTGTAGGATGCCCTTGGTCCCCCTTCCCTCTGCCCACCACTGCCTTCCCCATGAGATACTGCTCCGTACATGATTGTTGCCTTAAGGTTAGCCCACATTTTCTTACATTCTAATTCTACTTTTCATTCACCCATTTAACTTTGTCTTGAAGTTGACTTCATTACATGCCCAGGTCTTTGCTCATATATACTTTTGAATTAACAGTGACAGGCATTTGGTTGTGGTGGTTTGGATTTCTTGGCATTTTTTATTTATCTTGAGTAATAGAGTAAAGAAACTTACACTTCAATTCCTGTGTTTTCTTACTAATAGTTTTACACTATATATTATTTCCTGCCATTCCTCTCATTTTATTTCTCTGCATTTAGAAGACAATTTGAAGGGTGAAGATCTCAGATCAAAACTGCCATGTCTGTGAGTGCAGACTGATGGTGTTTTATGAAGCGTGGCAACTGAAAGAAATAGTCAGAATTAGTATCAGCGTTGGGATTAGGGTTTAAGGAAGTTGATCCTAAAACTTCCATTACTACTTCTGGAATTCTATCCTAATTTTGGAGTGGACGCTTTATCACTGCCTGGCCACAAGATGGCACTGTGAGGCCATTGGGCTCCAGTGATCTCAGGAAGAGTCTGAGAGAGCAGCCTAGGAAGAGAAGGGTTAAGAACAGCCTGGACTTGGGTCCCACATCAGGTTGGTGTTGAGAAGTTTTCAGTTACTATTCAGCTACCTACATCGCTGGGAGGGGTAGGAGGTCCCTCTAAGCTGAGATGCACAGTTGAAGAATGTAGGCAGGACAGCTGCAGGTGTCAGGGCAGCTACAGATGGAGCACAAACTGCCCCAGAGGGAGGAGGGAAACCACAGGTGGGGGTGCCCCAACTCAGTGCACTGCTGCCACACCCACCGTCCCCCAGTTCTTGCTAAGCAGCAGCATCCATGAGTGGAGTGGTTGATTTGCCTGAGCCAGTGGGGAGGCCCCTGGGCCAGGGAGAACCCACAGGGTGTGGAGGAGTAGCATGAGGGCCCCATCTCTCAGGTGACTAGAGAGCAGCCTCAGAGCCCCAGCTGTCATCCTGTGGTCACAGCATTAGCTGGGAGAGCTCCTTTCCATGGGGACCTGCATGAACCCCAGACTCTTCTGTGTGATGCTTTGTCTCCTGGGAACAGGTGAGTTCTGCAGCTGCTGGAAAACCCTGTCATGGCTTTGCCAAGTCCAGCCTCCCAACTTCCCTTTCCTCTGCAGATACAGACACTTTTTCAGTCTTGACTTTGCCTATGCTCCCTCTCCACAGGCCTCGTGGACGCTGTGATCACCCAGAGGCCCCGACACCTTATCCTACACACGGGAAAAAAGACAACCCTGGAGTGTTCTCAGAACCTGAACCATTATGCAATGTTCTGGTACCGACAAGACCCAGGACAGGGGCTGAAGCTGCTGCACTACTCAGACAGTGTTGGCAGCACAGCTGAAGGAGAAGCCCCCCAAGGGTCCAGTGTCTCCAGGGATCAGAAGGAGCATTTCCCCCTGACCCTGGAGTCCCCCAGCACCAGCCAGTCCTCCCTGTACCTCTGTGCCAGCAGCAAAGCCACAGCAGGGCACAGCCAGCTGCTCTCTGCACAAGAAGCGCAGCCACAGGGTTCAGGTGGACTCTCCTTCCAGAGCCCCTGCCTCAGCCAGCAGAAAACATTGTCCTGAAGCCCCTCCAAGACTGCCAGCCTCCACCCCATGGACCTCGTGAAGCATGGATATGAGACCTAGGTTCACTAGTGTGTGTGTGTGTGTGTGTGTGTGTGTGTGTGTGTGTTGTCCTGACATACAAATAACATTCAATGTCACTTTTCTCAACTGAGTATTCTAGTAATTGATTCAAGGAGAGAAAATCACTTCAACATGAAATTTAGATTATATTTTCTTTTCCAGGGAGAAGAACAATGCAGATAATCTAGGATTTTCTTAGTTTACTTCCATTGCAGAAAGTCACTTTTAATTCCATTAGATCCCAAGCAAACATACCCTGTTAAATAAATCTCATTAACAAGTTTTAAAACACACCCATAAACTATACAGAGAGGGGAAATGTTGTTAGAGGCACCAAAATACCATTAGATCTGAAGAAAATACATTAGGAGAATTATAAAAAAGAGACAATAAACTAAGTCTTCACAGAACTGTGTTGAGTCTTATGGTAGTTTGAAATAGGACCTTGATTCTTAATTGTGTTGGCTGGAATTAAAATACATGATCACCTTAATGTTCTTCTTACAAGTATTACAGCATAATATTGGACAACCATTTTATCTTCCTCCAGCCCATCTTCCTCCTTGGGACCTGCAGAACAGGTCCACACACATAAGCATGATTTCTAAATTGGGACCCATTTTCTGCAAGACCATGAAGCTTACAGCTGGGATTCTAAGAACACAGAAAACCCTAGTGTCTATGGTGCACACTGTGCACCTCTATGAGGCTGCCAGAGGTGAGCACCTGCTCACCCAGGGCCCTGTGTGTGAAGAGGGGAGTAGGCAGCTTGTTGGTAAAATGTCAGTTTACGGCCGATGAATGGATGAAAGCTCAAATGAATGATTGATTGGTGAGACTGATGGAGGACTAGTTCCCCAAGTTTTGACACTTAGAGCAATTTATGAATGAGTCCAGCAGCCTTGCGGATTTTTTCCTAAGTTTCTGTTTGTCTACAACTTTAATTCAGCAATCAATGCTCAGATTTTTTTTTCTCCAACTTGTTAATGTGGCTTATTTTGATGCTAAATTTTTATGTTGTATATTTCATTCCTGAACACTTTTATAGTCTAAGTATTTTGTGTAATATATGTATGCACATGTTTGTTTATATTTTTGGAAAATTTTTAAATTAAAAAACAGAATACAAGCATATTTTCGTACATAACTTGCATGTATCACATGATTCATTTATTTAGTTCATATTAATTATTTACTAAGGTAAAATAAGGAGTAACATACTCAAGCTAATCAGTAGACTTTTGCCAAATTTTGATAACAGCACACCCCATTGCAATCATAACCAAAATCATGATTAAGAATATGTCCATCACCCAAGAAAGCTTCCTATGCCTCTCCCCACCTATTTCTGTTGAAGAGGTAACCACATTTCTTATTCCTATCCTCATTGACAAGTTTTGTGTGTTCTTGAACTTCATAGAAATGGAATTATATACCACTCCTTTTTATTGACATCTATTCCACACACAAAAGATTACATTTTTGAAATGTATTTGTGTTGTTTGGTATATCAGTAGATTATTCATTTTGATTGCAGAGTTGTGTTATGTAAGGGCACCATAATTTCTCTACTTATTTCAGATGTACTATATACAAAGGAATGGGATCTACCCAGGTCCACATTCTCAGAAATATTTGGTGTTCTCAGTCTTCTTCATCAGTCATCCTATTGGGTCTATAGTGGTGTCTCCTTCCCACGTCCCTCATGAGCAATACTACTTACTGTTGTCATGTACTTATTGGTTCTTCCTAACTTCTTACCATGTTTCCTCCCTTTGTAAAATGTCTGCTTTTAAATTTGCCCATTAAAAATTGAATTATTTGATTTTATTTTTGATTTGTAGGGAATATCTTTGTATATTCTAGATAGGAGCCATTTGGTGATTGAACTACTGAGTCTGTCTTCTCACAGAGTGGCTTACCATTTTCTTTTCTTAACAGTATGTTTTGATGAACTGAAGTTTTACATTTGAATGAAGACTGCTTCACATCTTGTTCTTTTATGCCTAGTCATTCGCATCCTAAGGCATTTTTTTCCCTCCCCAATGTCATGAGTTGCTCTTTTCTGGTTCTTACTCTGTGTTCCACTGTAGCAGCCTCTTTTCCTGTTCTTTGTCATAAATGAGCAAGGCTCTGCCTCCCAAATCAGGAGGTGAACATCTGTCTATCCTGCCACACCTGTGTCTTGACCTTACTGGCTTCCCCTTTCCATTGTCAACTCTTCCTTGGATTCCTTAGGGCCCAGTGAAGTGGGGATGGGTGGGTGTTGTTGAGGAGGGCATCCAGGTGCAGCCCCACCATGTCACCTGCACAGGAGATGAGTGCCATATTCTTCCCTCTGGAGGAGCACATGAAGATGTGTGGCAAATGTTTTCTAGATTTTTTTTTTTTTTTTGGCCTCTATGTCCCCAAATCACTGTTTATTTTCACAATGAATATTCCTCAGTGTTTCTCCTGGCTCTGTTTGCAATGTTAATTACACAATGTTAGAAGTTTTGGCATCTAATTGCAGAATATAGAAACTTTGTTACCTCTAACTGCTGAACGTTAGATCTTTTGTGGATTTTTTTAAAGCAAAATATACACTCCAAAGCTCATTTTCCCCTTTGCTAGGTCTTTTAGTCAAAGTCCTGATGTTTTGTTCCTTTTTTCTAAGGACTCGTGATGACTATTGATTCTTTTTATTTTTCATACGTATTTTATAATGTCTCACCAAAGTCTTCAAGAACAATATGCCTGCTGACAATTTTCCTTTGTTTTCCTAAGTGCCTAAAGTGCATCATAGAACAACTCTTAATAATATTAACAAGACCATTAACCATATTAATATATCTAGCTCCAAAGAGTATAAAATATGCACCATTTGATATCTCATCAAAGATTCAACCGTACACAAGAGGAAAATATAAACTCTAGGGGGAGAAAAATAAATCAATGCAAACCAACCCAGCAGTGACGATCTGCAGAATATAATACAAAATTAATACTGTATCTGTAGCCCATAGATGCAATATTTCCTACAGATGGGGATATAGAAGAAGATCCAAATCACGCTTCTAGAAGTACAAATCACAGTGTGTGTGATGAAAAAAAATAATAATACCTTGGACATAAGGAGCAGCAGATTAGACATCACAGAAGAAAAGAGATTGGACTAAGAAAACATACAACTGTATGCAATTAATAATGAAACAGAGGAGCATAAGGCCATAAATGAGCTGGAAAAGGGTTGAAGAGGCTTAATATGCAATAAGAGATCCAAAATGTACATGTCAAAATTTAAATTTCTTAAAAGGATCATTTGCTCTCTATCAAAATAATTCTGACACAGCAAAGGTTTATACTATCTGAAATATAAATCAAGTCAACAGTAATAAGAAAACAGGAAGAGCACAAATGATGAAATGCCAGCCCATTGAAAGTTTTGCATAATGTACATGAAGCCACTTGAGGGTGACTGTGTTGAGCAGAGATGTTTACTGCAAACTTTGGAGCAGCCACTAAAATAACAAGCCCAGAGTTAAAGCTAATCAGCCGGCAAGCAAGAATCATGTTATAAAAGTGCTCAATTATTCTACAAGCTAGAATAAAATAAATGGAACAAAGGAGAGACAGGAAACAAATACAAGTTGGCAGAGTAGTCCTTAACCGAATTAGCAATCCCATCAAATCTAAGTGGTCGTAATGTCCACATTAAAAAGCATATAGTATAATTTTGAACAAAAGAGGAAAAAAAACCCTATATGTCTTCTACCATAAATGTAGTCTCTGACATCTATAGAACTTAATTAAAAAACAATTACGCAAATAAATAGTCTGAAAAAAATCTCCACTATTTCAAAATTAAATGAAAATTTTCTAAATTACTCCTAAAGCAAAGAATAAATCAAAACAAAAATTGAAAAAAATGAGTTTAACCGGATAAAACAAAAAATATAACAGGCAAAATTTAGTAGGATGCCACTAAAGCAGAACTTAGGGAAAACTGATTAACAGGGAATATTCCCTATTCCTTCAGGACAGCACTGCTTGGACATCAAAGTCAGAGATATTGCAACAATAACAACAGAGAACCAAATATGCCTCATGAACACAGAGCCAATGATTCTTTTAAAGTGGCATAATGAGTACAATAATACTTAAAAAGAATAACATGTCACGACCAAGTGAAACTTACTTCAGTAATGGGCTGCTTTAACATGCACCTAGAACATCAGAGTGAAAAAAAGATGATCACATCTATTGATGCTCAGCACAAATTTATTTAAATTCTGTATCCAATCCTGACAAAACTATTAACAACCTCTCAGTAATATAATATTTTCTTTACCTAATAAAAGGCTCTCATGTAAAATGTAGAGTTAAATACAATATTTTTTTTAGGTAGACTGTAGTTACTCACAGATGCATTTTGAAGTCCCTAGATAATCGCTAAAAGAGGCAAAAAAGAAGGGAAAAATCATACGTCAACAAACAGTACTGGAAAAACAGCATCTTGACATGAAGGTATAATGAATCTCAGCTCTTATCTCATTCAAGAAGACAGACACAGGCAAACTATCACCCAGGGTAAAGTATGATCTGTGCTTCCTTTCATAGGGCCCAGGCAAAGAGTGATTTTTTTCACTTGTGAATTATTGAAAATATTTTTAATGTCAGAGTATGTGAAAATTACACAAAACTCCAATTTCAGTAATGATAGACTTTTAACAGAACACAGCCACATTCATTTCATTATATTGTGTGTTTTAGCTTTTGTACCATGATGGAAAGGGAGTAGTCAGTAGACAGAGACTGCATGGTAGGCACACAATGCACAAAATAGGAAAGTTAGAAAACTGTGAGAAGAAGTTTGCTGACACTTGCCACAAACAAAAGTTAATTTCAGGTGACTTGAAGTCCTCAGTAATCGGAAAACTCAATTCTAAAGCTTCTGGAAGAAAGTTTAGCTAACTGTCCTCAAGATCTTGAAGTAGGCCAAGGTTCCTAATAGAGGCAAAAAAAAAAAAAAAAGTGCTATTCCTAAAAGAGTATATTGTTCTCTTTCTAAATAAATATAATATTAAATTAATATGAATGAAAGGCCCGTATGGTATTCATAATACCAAGAATTCCTATGAACCAATCAGAAAGAGCACAAACAGTTCAAACAAAGAAAGGAGTCAAAGTGTTGAACGGAGTAGTCAGAAGATACTGAGTTCCTGTTCCTGGGGAGGATGGGTTTTAGTCCCAGCTGCTTAGAGGATCATTGGAGATAGAAGTCCAATATCCCCCCTCTAAGGACTGACTTTGGGTACAGAAAGTGGTTTGCCCACTCCCACCCCATTTCCAGGGCAGCTGGCATCTAATATCTATCTGGTGGGCATCTTCCATCCTACTACATTCATTGGTAAGATTTAGAATTTTTATTCCCTTTCTCAGAAGAATTAAGGAGTTTGTTTCATGCCTCCCTCAATCACCATGACAGCTGAGACTGCAACAGGTAAACCTCAAACCTGTGGGTGCTCTGCTGTGCCCTGCAGTTCCTGAGGCCTCATTTAGAAAGCCATACCTCCCCAGCAGCCTCCCTACTGTTCATCCTAGAGACTGCACAGTGGCCACTAGAGGGCACTGTGGGTCCACTGAGTGAGCTGCAGCCAGTGCTTCTGGAAGACAATGGCTCAGGGGTCTTGGCTGGGGGCCTGCATTAGGGATAACACCTGAGGAGCCAGGCAGTGCTGCACAGGACAGAAGAATCGTGGTCTCTGCACATCCCATGATGTGCATGTGAATGACTCAGGGAGCCATGAACTGCACCTTGGTGAATCAAGGCCTCTCTAGGAGCCTGCATTTGACAAGGGAAGTGATGGGACTCCAGGGGGCAGCTCATACCACCATCCAGGTGGAGAGAGGGAAGCTCCTGACTCACAGGAAAGTTAGAAAACAGTGAGCAAAGACTTCACCCCACACCCCACCCTGCCTTGCTCAGCACAGCCAGCTGCCCCTGTCCCACAGAAGTTCCACAGAATGGGGAAGGACTACATCAACCGAGCATGTCCAGGGGCTACAGGAGATCTGCTGAACCCACAAGCACACTGGCATCAGAAGAGTGACATCTCTGATGTCATGGTGAATGCTCTAAACAGAGAAAAGGGAGGAGCCAAGTGCTGCTCTCAGCCCAGGAGACCAGCACCCTGAGTGCAAAGATGCTTAGACCTGTCCTTCCTGACCCTGCCTGGGGACCCAGGCTCCTCTGCTGCATCACCCTTTGTCTCCTGGGAGCAGGTGAGTCCTGAGCACAGGGGACAGCCCCTGGAGCCACAGTCCTTTCTTGTTGCTTTAGATCAAACTCCTCCCTGTGTTAGGTGTTCACTCCTGTCTCCTTCCTCCCCAGGTTCAGTGGATGCTGAAGTCATCCTGTCCCCGAGACACCTAATCAGAGCAAAGGGAGGAAAGGGCACTCTGAAGTGCTATCCCATGTCTGGACACAGAAGTGTGTCCTGGTACCAGCAGGCTCCTGGTCAGGGGCCTCAGTTCTTTGTTGAATATTTTGATAAACTGCAGAGGAACAAAGGAAACTTCCCTGATCGATTCTCAGCTCAGCAGTTTGATGACTATCACTCTGAGCTGAACATGAGCTCCTTGGAGCTGGGGGACTCAGCCATGTGTCTGTGTGCCAGCAGCTTGTACAGCCCTGCAGAGCCACTGGCTTTCTGTACCCTAACCTTCCTGTCCCAGCTCAGGGTGTTCTAGGGAGAGGAGTTGGAGGTTACCACATAGACTCAGTCAAGGCCCCTGGATGCTTCTAGCTCTTTGTTAACCCTCAGTCTGCCCTGCTAGGCTCAGCCAGAGTGCTCCTTGTCATTCAGACCCCAGCCCTTCTGGGTGTTCTTTTATCTAAGCCGACACTTTTCAATTCCCAGCAAGTGGCGGGAACCGGTACTCAGTGCTAGAGTGTGGGTATTTATGATAACATCGTATACGCTTTATAGATGATTACAGTATATCACTTTATCAAGAGGAAGTTGCATGTAGCTCATGGACTCTCCCTATATTTCATATTTACTAGTATCAAAGAGAGAATGGAAACCTACATCACCTAAATCAAAAGTTCTGCTGAAATCCATTATTGCTGCCTGATATTGGACAATATTGGACAAGAGCAGAGCCTCTTGCATTCAAGACCATCTGGGCAGCAGGGGGAAGGCACATTATGGGATAGAGTTGCGTAGCTTATTGCCTTTCAACACTGAGGACACTTGAAACTAATGGAGGGGTTGTTGTCTGTCCTGTCATAGCTTCAAGCTCAAGTGTACATTTCCAACAACAGAAAACTTGTGACCCTATAATTAATTACTAAGTCAATTAAAACGAGATATTCCCAGGGGATGCTCATCTCCCCAAGGAAGTTTGAGTATTGTTGGTAATTCAGACTTTACTTTCGAGATGATCCTTAGAGGTAGGTAATTCAAAGTGTCCTCTGTTGGTGAATATTGGGACTAGCCAATCTGTGGCCACAGATAGGAGAGCCCATCCTGGGTGCCCACGCCCCTGCCATAGCCACCCCTATGAGAGCTACACTGATTTCCTCCTGTTGTCTCTGTGTTTCTGCACCCTGTTCACTAGGCCTGATTGTAGGGAGTATCCATTAAGAGTCCATCAATGTGTGGAGACACGGAAAAAGGCCTCACAGTGAGATATGGCCTCTGTGGGAAAGAACAGCATTCACTGCTATTGCATGATAGTAGATTCACGATTGAATGAATCTTTTAGTATTTGGTGGATGTGAGATCATATGAACGAGGACAGAACATTTCCCTCTGTCAGTGGAAGCACAGCTCACAAGCAGATATCTCATCCACATCACTAATGATCCATATCTTGTCTTGAATAGAAATATTGTCATGGGGACCTAAGTGGCCAGGATTCCAAGGACTCACCTAAAACAAAGAATTCATATCCATTGTGATGCACTAAGGCTTCAGAGTATATGGAAGGACTCCTGTTCCTGACCTTTTGTGAGACTAGTTAAAAAAGTTTTTCAAGTAGAAGTGACCTTGATCTTGATGCTCTTAAAACTTTCTGGTGGTCAATGATTCTTGTAGTCAAGAATAGCATGGCATACTGACATCTAATTCTCAGAGTTTAGGCAAATGGAAGAACTAGTGTAAGGAACTTGGAGATGATGTTTGAGCAGAGAAGTTCCAGAAGGCACCAAGACTGCCATGCAGATGTTCCTTATATTGAAGAAATATTGGGAAAAGTTAGTTACACACAAATAAGAAACTATATACTTATAGGAATAAAAGCTGCATGGAGGACCAAATATTCTTCCTAAAATTTAGGAAGGATGATTCACACTTATAGTTTAAAGCAAACTACAAATTCTTTCCATTCAGAGATGATGAATTGTGCATATGTAGCATAAAATATTACCATATTTCACAATATTATATATACATATATATGTAATTGAAAGTTGACTTTTCCCTTAGGGAAGGGTTGTGGTAAGTTACTTGCACAGCTCACGTATTTGTAGGGGACAAGTCATCACTCGGCTGCTAATGGCAAAAGCTCTATTTCCCCAAAACAGACTCAGAAGACATGGGACTCTCCCTCATTCCTACAATGAGAATCAAGCTCTTCCTCTGTGTGGCCTGCTGTCTCCTGTGGGCAGGTGAGTGCTGGCCTTGGGGGCTTCCTTCTCGGGAATTCCAAGGCCTCAATCCAAGTATCTCTTGAGGTGACATAAACTTCTGTCCTTCTCTACCACAGGACACATGGAGGCTGGAATCACCCAGAGCCCAAGACATGTCATCACAGAGACAGGAGAAAAGGTGACTTTGAGATGCCACCAGACCTACAACTATGACTATATGTATTGGTATCGACAAGACCCAGGGCAAGGGCTGCAGCTGATCCATCACTCATATGGTGTTGGCAACACTGCCAAAGGAGACGTGTCTGACGGGTACAGTGTCTCCAGATCAAACAAAACCGACTTCCCCCTCACTCTGGAGTCCACCACCCGCTCCCAGACATCTGTGTACTTCTGTGCCACCAGTGACTACACAGTGCTCCAGGGCCACCTCCTGGCTGCACATAAATAGGAAGACTGTGGCTGCCTGTGCTCAGGAGCCCTGGCCACCCCAGGAAGCAGAGCCCTTGCCAGCCTTGGGACCTCACAGCCTGGGCAACAGGCCCTCAGTGCTGAGGTCCTCCCCTGCCAGTCTCAGCCTGACCTCAGACCTCCCTGCCCCCTTAGCTTGCAGCTGCTCTCTTCAGCAGCCCTCTCTTTCTACCTGCAAAAGGAAAATGCATCTTAGTGGAGGTTCCTTTTGAAGGCCTTGCTAGTCTCAAGGCCACCACCTTCTCACCCCAGGGCTTCAGTGTCTTCCTCATCCTCCTATAGGCTCTTCTACTTCAGCCCTGAGTCTCCTCCCCCATGACCTCTGCTCCTGGCTGCCTCCATCCTGGGGGGAAGCCCTAGGGGTCTGTGTCATGTGCCTTCCTGTCTCTCCATCCTCCATGCACCTGTCCCCTGGCTGTCAGCTCCTGTCACACTCTCCTCTGTGAATTATTTCCCCCATGAGGACTTGTCCTCCCAGGGTGTTCCTTTGACCCTAAACATATGTCCCTCCTCTCATTCCTGGGACCACTTTATTCCTACATGACAGTGTATTTCAGGTACACTAATCCTTAATTGTGACATGCAAAATTTAAAATTTATTAGAAAAGATGAAGGAAATAATTCTCTCATTTCCTTGAGGGAGAATTTTATTTTATTTGAGACACAAAAGAAAACTTGCTATAAAAAACAATTTTGTAATCATGGCAGTTGTATTAAATTAAATCACACCTTTTAGGGGTCCAGAAGGGGACCTGTTCTCTTGTCTTTTCAGTCACTGGAGGCCACCAGCACCTTGGCTCATGGCCCCTTCCAACTTCAAAGCCAACAGTGACCACTTGAGCCTTCCCTTGGGCTGTGTTACTCTGGCTCTTCCTCCTTTTCCTTCCACATCTTAAGACCCTTCTGATAGTAGCAGCCTGGGGGGAACATTCCAGGGTAACCTCCTTGCTATCAGTGTCCCCGATGAGCCACCCTAACTCCACTGGAAACTTCATGTCTCCCTGGCTAGGCAATGTCACATATTCACAGGCTCCAGGGACTAGTCACGCACATCTGTGGAGGAACATAATTTGGCCTGCCACATGTAGGCACCCGGAAATAGAAGGAACAAACAATGCTGGTGGTTAGAAAGCAGTGAGGAGCATAGTCTTCCACTCTGGGTTCAAGACACCCTGCAAGAGGACAATGCCTTCAAGGGAAGCAGGCACGTCAGATGCCTCCAGCCTGCCTGTAACTGTGGGTTATCTAAAGTTGTCAGGTTCTCTCAGGTGCAGGGGACTCAGAAGGCTGTCTGGGTGTCCACAGCACATGTGGACTTCTGTTCCTTCTTTGTAAGCAGATAACGTAATTGACCACCCTAAGAAACAGAGCATGCTTCAGCTTCCCATAACGCCAACCTGAGAGGAGGTGTGCTGGGGACAGGTCCTTTCAATAGGGAAGAGGCAGGTGTTCATGACATCAGTGCAGTCCCCGTAGATTCACAGTGAGTTGACCTCTTCCTCTTCCTGGGGAGCCACAGGTCAGCTCGTACCCAGCAGGGTGATTTGGTTGTGAGTGTGTGACGGGGTCTTGTGCCATCAGTGAGAGCAGAAGCTGGTTGCAATGAGATAGGGGATTCGTGTTTCGGTGCTTGGAGTTTGAGGTGCAGATGGAAGGAATGGGCAGGCTCTGAGGTGAGGGGATCTGGAGAGGAGTCATTGAGAGATGATAATGTCAAACTGCAGAGGGCCTAACGTGTAGATCTGTATCTCAGGTCTTTTAAAATTGAATCCAGTTCTGGCCAGTTCATCACTCAACTGTACAGCCTCCTCTGGAAGAAGCTTTCAAGTTGGGGACAGTGGCTCACTGGATGATGTCACTGACAGATGCACCTTTGAGAATAAAATGTCCTAAGATTCCTTTCTTGTTCCTGTTCAGAAAGGTCCTCTAGGTCTCCCACATCTGCTCTCACCCTGCTGAGGGCAGCCAGACCCTGTGTTGTGTGGCCCTGTGTGTCCTGGTAGCAGTGAGTTCTTAGAATATTTAGCTTCCTCCTGCTGAACTTCCTTTTTAATAACTCCCTGTATTTTACTTTCCTGTCCCCCAATTCTATCTTTCTTTACAGAGCTCACAGATGCTAGGGTCAACCAGACACCCAGGCAAAGTGACAGGGAGGGAACAACCAGTAACGCTGAGATGTGAGCCCACATCAGGACATACCTATCTTTTCTGGCCCAGACTGTGGGGCAGGGGCTGTTGTTGCTCATTTATTTCATAAGCAGATCTGTCCTAGATGATGAGGAAAGGCCCACGGATGGATTCTCAGCTGCCATGCTCAATGCCTCCTCCTCGACTCTCAGGATCCAGTCCAGAGAACGCAAGGACTCAGTGCTGTACCTCTGTGCCAGCAGCCCAGCCACAGAGCTGCAGAGACCCTGTGCAGGTGCAGAGACCCTGTGCTTCCCCTTCTCCCTCCAGCCCCAGCAGCCCTGAACGAAGTCATCCCTGCTCCTCCCTCCACCTAAGATCTCTACCAATTCGGGGTGTGAAGAAGACAGAAAATGATAAGCTATCAACACTGGAAATATTGGTAGAAAATAACATTTAGGTTATGTGTTTCAAGAGTCCTCAAAAATTGTTTGTGGGCTCAAACTCACTGGTCAAGGAAAACTTAAGGACCCACAGGGTAGACCAAAAAAGTCTTCCAGCTTTTTCACCCCAGGTGGGTGTGGGAGCCCCTATAAGGGCTGACCTGTCACCTTACCTGCCTCTCCATGGTGTTCGCCTCCTAAGCTATAACAGATCCTTTCCCCCATGAGTTATCGGTATTGTAAAGGAAAGTTCTTGACTAAGATATTGAACATTTTACTTCTTGTTTCTAATTTGAATTAATATTTCTGTAGAGTCTTTTAAAGGCACTTGGTAAAATAGGCAGTTTAGCTGTGAGCTACCCATCCTAGACTGAAGGATCCATTTGTCTCTGCCCCAGTGAACAAGGCCCAGTGCCAGCTGAAGGCTACCATGGACTCTGAATCCTGAGAATGTTCTCTGATGGTGAGCGGCCTGCTCTGGAACGTTCATGTGGAGTCGTACTAGGACTTCCCAGACCCTGCAGGCCTCTCCTGTCTTACTTTGCCCCCTTTCCACCAGATCCAGTGTTCTTCACACAAATCTGCATGTTTCTTCTGATCTGTGCCAGCAATGTCTCCTTAGCATCTGCCATCTCCTGGAAATGATTTCAATTCTTCTCTTCTAGGACCTTATTTCTATACCCATGGATTCTTAAACCCAACCAGGTCATCCTTGTGAACTGGTGCCAAGGATACCTGTGTCCAAGTGACCAAGACAAATCAGGTTTACCAGAGATCTGCCACATAGTCATGTTCCATTTTTCATTGATTAGATTTTGTCACTCAGGGGCTCTGGATTTCAGTGTAAAAATAATGCAGAATGAAGTATAGTGGATTTGGAACGTGCATGGAGAGACATCGTGTTTATATCTGTTCCTCCTTCTGGCTCCTCTCTACTGCTGCCAGATCACTTTGCTCCTTCCTGTCTTAAAGCCCCACCCCTTTGCACATGTGACATTGGGAAACCACCTTTCACAGTTGCATTCTATTGTTTTGTGCTCTTACCTTCAGCTCTGTCTTCTCATTCAGCCCCTACTGCCCACTGCTGGCCCTGCCCACTCTTGGTGTCTGTAACCTCACGTGGACAATTTATAGACGCTTTGACTCCTCTGTTTCCTGACCTCTTCACTTCTGAGGACTTTCGCCTGCAATTCTTGTCAGACTTGCTTCTCTCCCAAGATAATTATCAGCTGAATGAATGAAGGAATGAATCTTTCTCTCTCTTAGCCTTAAGATTCCCTACGTGGGGACATTGACATTTTTTACACTAATAATAATTAGGTATTTGACATGGAAGCTAATAAATTCATAGGTTTTGCATAAATCAAGGAATAAATAGACTTAAAGAAACAAATGCAAATCAAGTGCTTGGAGCTGCTGTTCTGTAACACGTGGCAAAATCTGTGTTCCATCAGGGTAGCTCGAAGGTGATGTCATCAAGCACCACCCTTCTCATCAGGTGCAGCAGGTGCTTTGACCTCTTTCCCACCAAGCCTCCCTGTTCTCCTGCTTTGACTTTTCTATTGTTGCAAAAAGCCTTAATTTACTCTATTGACACAATGCAGCAATTTTCTTAAGATACACTTTCCAATTTTTATACATCCAGCCGCTCTCCATTGATCACAGCACAAAAGTCTCAATTTGGGGATTTGAATTTTTTTAAGCTTGGACTATGCTTTATAACATTTAGGGATCCAGATAGTCATCTCCTTACAAAATATTCTTATGCAATTTATTATCTCTGTGCATTTGCTCTTGTGATTTCTCCCACCTTCTCCATGCTTTCCAGTCCTTCCAATCCCTCAAGACTCTGGTCAAATGCTGTCTTCTCTATGAAATGGCACATGAGCTTATTTCTTCTTCATGAGTAACAGATACTCATTTTGTGAAGCACCTATCATGATCAGAATCATCCTCATCGATTAGCCTCTTTTTTACATACATTTGAAGATCAGGCATTTTACTGGGTCCCATTTAGCTTCAAATTTAAATGCACATTGCAGTGTTATCTGCAGTTCCTGCTTGGGAATCAGGACTTAGGAACTGTTTTAGGTGTCTATAAGTGACTCACATGTGGTCGCTAGATTTTGCTTTCTCCAATTCTGCTCATTCTTGCACACAGGGGTACAAAATACAATAATTTTGCTTCTAAAAATATAAATATAATTGTCTAATTGTTTCACCTGTAGAAAAGATGTTACTATAATCATGCATTAATAATATCCAATAGATGAATTTGTGATCAGTAGCAGGCCTATTAACATCTCCACTTGATCAATTTAAATGCAGAATGTTTTTAATGGGAGGAAGCTGCTGGTTTCTGGGTTCATAATGATACACAGAGCTGCACATTGGCTGCTACTCTTATCTGGACCTTTTTTGAGATCATGAGTAATTATCACCTCTCTGTTCATTGCTAGAAGATGAAGAACACATGTATGGTCATGTCTGCCATTGAGTCTTTCAGATGGTAAGAAGATACTCATTGAAAATCCTTCCCAGAGGAATTCTCATTGGAGAATTTCAATTTCCAGAATCCAAAGACAATCAGCACAATTATCACAAATCTTGAGGGTGCTTATAGATGCTGTGCTTGGAACACGAATACAGAGTCACAGGGAATTTAAATCTGCTAAGAGATGAGACTCAAAAGAGGTTGAAAGTTGAGCTTGCTTCTTTCCTTCAGGACAGGAATAAAGGAAGACTATGTGTAATAGAAAGCCTTAGGTAGTTTGTTACATCCTGGGCTTTCCACTAGGTGCTTAAACCATTCAGTCAGTGCCATAATACACAGGAGGGAACCTTAGCAGGGTATGTATAATTTTCCCACTATCACTCAGCTGATAAATGAAGGAAAGGGGACTCAAATATGAGAAATTTGTAACAAATGTATAAAATCATTTATAAAATCTCTGCCAACCCAAATGAAAATGTTGAATCATTAAGGAAGAGAAATTCCTCAGTGCTACTATCTTGGAAGTCTTCGTGTTTCCATGTCACTGGAAAAGGGAAACCCAAGTCCCAGACAAACAGACCCTAAAGGGAAGAGGAAATGCATTCAGGGTGAACTGATCTCAAAGGAACTAGTAGAAAAGAGGGATTTAGTAGTCATTACAAGGCACCCAGGATAAGTAACCCAAAAAAGTCCACTAGGGAGAAAGATGCAGAATCTCAGAGCACCCTGGAAGGATTCCCCACAGGAAGAGAGGATTGAGGGTTTTTGGAGGAATGGCTGTAAAAATCACTGGACATGTACAACTGGGGCAGTCCTGATGGGGTGCCTGGCAAGACCAATGACAACACTCACATCATTATAGGACATTGAACTATAGTCTGAGAGTCAAAGAGTCTGCCTAGTTAGTTTAAAATGATGATGCTTAGGAAGGTGTAAGAAGGTAGAACAAAGCTTAGTTGGAAATGTAGAACAGAGGAAAGTGAAGGTGTGCAGTGTTTGTTTTAATAGTGCTTGTTTAAGATGCCCCAGACTTTGCTAAGTGCACACCTCTCCTCAGAGAAGATCATAGAGGCCATCTAGCAGGAAACGTTAAGAAGCTAATGATGTGAACCAGGAGTCAAACACAAAATCAAAGAACTTGTTCAATGGCACTGAAAAAGGATAATGCTTCTTGTTTGTTGAGAAGGAACAGTGTACTTTCAAATGGAATTTTAATCATTTGGAAATTCTGTTTAATCTTAAATCATTAGGTAATAGCATAGGGAGTGAAAATTATTAAATGTATATCATTCTAGTAGAAATAAAAAAAAAAAAGACCTGCAATGGAAACAAACACCGTTCAATGCCTGGAACACACCAGAGTTCAGAACAGATTAAGTTGATTAAAAATATGATGATTTAGTTTGCTGTTCCCTTGGGTATTGAAAGGAATTTTTGGGGAAAGTAACACACTTATTGCCTGGAGAGTTGCCCTTGATGGGCAGGGGTGGGGACCTTCTGAAGCCTCATTTCTTCCCCTCACTTGTCTCTATGGTAGGAAAACTGAATGATCTGTGATTTTGAAGGAAAAAACTGGGCATGCTCAGCTCAGGCCCTCTAAGTTATCTTTGGGTTTTTCCACCCATGAGGAAGATGCTTTTTTCTAGCCTCATGACTCATAATTATGGTAAAATTAATCAGTAGGCAAGCCCCCCTCCACTCTGTAAAAGGAGAGTCAAGCCTTGGTACGCTCAGTTTGGAGGGTTCTTAGCCAGATCACTTGGCTACAAAGTTCAGCCCCTCCTTCACCAGCACCAAGGTTGACATTGGGACTTTACATTCTCTAGCCTCTGTATCCCTCTTCCAAGTGCTTTTAATCTTGGATCAGAAAGAATGACTATGTTCTTGAACCCCTAAGACACCAGCAACCTCTGACTCTCAATGGGCCTGAACCAGTGTGACAACAGAGTTCACACTGGGTCTTCCAAGGACTCATTTCTGAGCCTTACCCACTGGCCACCAGGGGCACTGTGGTTCTTATATGGCTGGGTGATTTCCTACAGGAACTGAGAGAAATGTCTTGAAGTTCAGGGTTAATGAAAGGCTCAGGGCTGATCCCTGAACTTTCAACCCTATGTGTGCATAGGGAGAAACACTGGAAAAAAAGTTTGGAACTGAAGATGCTATTCTTGTGCAAATTGGTTGAAACCTATAGTGAGCATCAGGTCTAGGTATGGTTGGGATTCTTCAGACAGTCAGGAACATAGCACTCCCAAAATAAGGTCAGGTCAAAATAGGGTGTGTTTTTTGGTTTTTGCTTTTGTTTTCCACAGAGAAGCACACATGTGAAAAAGAGGAGGAGCACATGATTCCCATCCACTTCCACCCACCTACCCGTGTCTCATGAACCCACAGATGTTTGCTTAGGGGCCAGTGCTGTAGATAAGGACCTTGTCCTGAACCACTCCAAATAGTCATGGAGACAGAGGAAAGCACACATCTCTGTGATAGTGCAATCCAATTCCCTTCCTGCAGCAGGACAGTCCTTGATGAAAAGGAGGATCTTGTTCAGCAAGCACATGAAGACCACTGAGGCAGCTGTGAGCTGGCTACTGAAGGAGGTATGGAATGGTACCTCCATGGCCCTCAGTCCACGCTTCATGGGCACCTCCAGGCCTGCATAGGACAGGAGAGAGAGGGAGCTGGTGGGAGATCTGTGTGCTTTGGTGCAGGAAAAGCAACACAGAGACTGTAAACCAGGCTGGGTCCTTCCTACTCTATGATGGGATTTCAAGCCAGGCTCCCCAAGGGGATGGAGCAGCTGTTCGGAGTCAGAGGGGCCCTCACCTTCTAAAGCCCACATGTATAATCACCAGAAAAAAATTTCTAGGACCTGGGATGTCCACAGTCATATTATTTCCCTACGAAGGATCATAGCACCAAGGAAAGAGATGCCCCAGTCACGGGCTGAACTTCTTATTTTCTCACAGTTCCTGTTTCATGACTCCTTATATCCTGGAGCTCAGCCCTAGGTGAAGGTAGAGATTCCCCATCCTGGAATACTGGGTCCTGATTCAAAGTGATATCCCTGGGGTAGGGGTACCATCTTCTCTCTGAGCCCTGGATCCAGCTTCTGCCTTCTTCATGCCAGGGTCCCTGGATGCTGCAGAGCTTCAAGACACCTGGTCAGGGAGATAGGACAAGAGTGAACAGAATTGATACACACACACACACACACACACACACAGTGACACGAATAAACCCTAAGAAGAAATGAGTGCACACAGCTGATTCCCAGCCAGTAGGACTACTCCATTGTCTAACATCCAAGCCACAGAGTACTGGTCTCTCTCAGGGTCCATGTTCTCCAGTTTGGGGAATTGAGGTGTATTTCTGCACCAACACCAAGAACATGGAGCTAGTGTTTTCTGTCTTCTCTAGGAACAGAAATCATTTTACTATCCACACCCTAACCACCAGGCCATTTCCTAGATTTTCATCTGCTCACCAGAACCTTAATTTGTTGGTATCAGTGGATTTTTCTTTCACATCAGATGTTAATGTTGAAAACCTGTCATAAGAGTGAGAAGATCATAAATAACTACAGGGGAATTTATTGAGATGCCTTAAAGAAAAGTAAAGGGCTCATTTATCTCTGTTCAGTCCACACCAGTGCCTGAAGGACTAACCAATTTTGAGATTGCACTGTGGTGTGGGAGGGGGAGGACCGTGCAGCACAAGAGTAGCAGTCTCTAGCTTGCACCAGGAGTGTGTGCTGCAGAGTCCATCTCCTCCCAGGGATCTGCTTTGACATCCTCATACTGACTACTTCTTGATTCTGGAGAAGTTTGGGGCAAAGCCCTCACTAAACAATAAATTTGGTTGATTTTGTGTGTCTAGAAGTTAGGGCTTGTCAGTGAGAGAAATAATGAAGCTCTTCAGATTTAAAAAGAAAATTGTTGAGTCCCAGAATTGGGGTGCTGAAGGCACATCCAGGTAGATTTATCTAGCAACAGTTTGATATGTGACACATGAGGGAGGGTGGAGTTATCTGGGAGGCTGCATAGGAGGGGTAACATGAGAGGTTACAACTGCCGGAGGTGCAGTCAATCTGCGGAGGGTCATTATTCACATTCGGAAGGAAGTGCTCTGAGCAGTGACAGGGACAGTGATGTCACTGCCAGGCCAACCCCTACCCTGGGAAGGCAAGAGGTCCCAGAATGCTCAGCTCCACTGTTCTTGTTCACAAGGGCCTCCTCTGGGTAAAGCCTCTCCTGCACACCCTGCCATGGTTACCAAGATCCTTAGCTGTGTGCTTCTGCATGTCCTGAGATTCGGTGAGTCCCCAGATAAGGAATCTGAGCTTTTGAACATAGCTAGTTATGAATGCCATCATGTTCCTCACACTGTACCCAACTTCTGTCTCTTTTTAGAACTTACAGATGTTGGAGTCACCTAGACACCCAGGCACGAGGTGGCACAGAAAGGACAAACAGTGACTCTGAGATGTCAGGCTATTTTGAGCCACACTGCCCTTTTCTGGTACAGACAGACTGTGGAGCAGGGGCTGGAGTTACTCATTTACTTTAGAAACCAGGCTCCCATAGATGATACAGGGATGCCCAAGGATCGGTTCTCAGCTGCCATGCCCAATGCCTCCTCCTCTGCCTTGAAGATCCAGCCCACGGAACCCAGGGACTCAGCTGTGTACCTCTGTGCCAGCAGCTTAGCCACAGCGCTGCAGACTCACAGTGTGCAGGTGCAGAAACCCTGCTGCTTCCCTGCTCTGTCTCCCACACTCTCAGCAGTTGTCCTAGGCTGCTGTCCTATCTTGGGAAGGACAAGGGTCTGGTGTACTACTGCAGCTAGGCACAGCAAGAACAGATGACAACAAAACATCACATCCAGAAGATTGTGTAGAAAGACTTAGGGTGGGGGTGGGGTGCTGGCTCCTGATGCCTCACAGCTGTCTCACAACAGGAAGGCCAGTATCACACGTGGGGCTCTTGGTGATTGTGTAAGCTGAAAATTGTGCATCCAGGGCACAATAATTATCTTCCCTTTTTGCTTTTCAGTTCATCTTCTGCACTATTTCTTTTCTCTTCCATGTAAAAACTCCCAGCTTCCTTGATGGCTCCCAACATCTAGGCGATACTTTGATTTCTCAGTTTTTTCACTTCTAGTAATCATTTCCTCTGACCCATCTCAGATATTCACTTCCATTCTTATATTTTAGACTCGGAATTACAAATAACTTCAACTATCCACAAAATAGCTCTGCCCAACCTCCTATCGCCTTCCTCAATCTTCTCTTTCTGCTTCTGATGCTTCCTGGGCAGCAATTCCACACCCTATTAGGACCATTAGTGGTCATCTCCTGCCAACAGCACTGTGACACCTCCTGGTGTACTGAATTCCCTCCTTATCCTACTTAGAGTCCATGGTTTAAGAAAGTGATGAAATTCTTGCAAATATCATCAGATCAAATTCCTTTCTGTTTCTTTGACTGGAAAAGAATGGTGCTTCTACAATGGCCCTTCACATGGCACAAGGAATTCAGTAGTTCCTTTATCTTTGCCAAGCAGTGTTACAACTATAGTGGATATCTGAGGTCTATATGACCATATGGACACAGAGAGTTATGTTTTTACTTAAGAAACTGGCAATTCTTGTTTGACTTTATTGGTTCCATCCATCAATTATTGTCAAACTGCTTTGTGTGTATGTGTGTGTGGTACTGGGGGTTGAACCCAGGGCCTTTGCATGCTAGGCAAGCCCTCTACCACTGAGCTGCATCTCCAATCCCATCGTCAAACTCCTGAAAATAATAAGACCATTAAAATTTAAGCACAGAGAATGTACAATCTTACACTGTTTAGCATATTCTGGGTGGAAGCAGCCAGAAGAGAGGGAGGAGTGAATCCACTTGTCACTTGTTGTAGTCATCTCATATTAAATTTCAAAACTCTGATTCTTTGGTCCAAATGTAGGCTTTATTGATTTCTGAGATATCTTCCTTATGCTCTGAATAAGAAAAGAAGCCTTCTCCAGATTCTTCCAAAATACAGGGCTGGCTCATTAATTTCTGTCCTTTTAAGTTTTCACTATGAGTGTTTATCAACGGCACTCAACTGAGATTTGGGATAGAATAATTCCATTTTGAAGGAGGGTTTCTTCAACTGTATTTGAATTTTGAAAACTGATAACTTTGGGAAGCAACTGCTCCTAGTGCTTACAAAGGTCCCCCAAGAGATACAACACACACGATCTCTGGTTGAGAACAGTTAAAACATGTTTTTCTTTGAAAAATCTGGGATTTTGATATCACCCCACCAATCATTTCCTCTGAGAAGCTAGTCAAGAGTCCTTTCTTGGTCCCTGTCCCGGGGTTATCATCCCAGGGGCTGAGTTTTTTGGCAGTGCCTCTGCCACATAGCTTACCTCTTGCCGTGGGACTGGACCACATGCTCGTCCACTTCACAGGCTGAGAGGCAGAGGGAGTCCTGGTCACTGGTGTCTTCCTGGGGTGCAGGCTCCTTCTCTTTTCCTGTGGCAGTTGCTTCTAAGGCTGAGGCGCCTCAAAGAGGATCAAATCACTATTCCAGCAGTCCTTCAGGGGCTCTTTTCTTCCTGATGGCGTAAGCCTGACCTTGGGGGACCCCATGCCTGGCTTGTTCATACGAGGGGCACCAGGATCCTCAGAAGGGGTCTGTTGAGAAACAGATCTTAGATGAGAAGGTCAGGGATCAAACTCTCCCCTCCCATGTGGTCTCTGTTACTAAGACCCTTACCACCATACTGCCTTGGCTTCACTGCAGGACAAAGTCTTAGCACTTTTGACCTTGGAGCCACAAGGAGGAGCTGTGACTCTGTAGAGATCTAGCAAACTCTGAGCAAGTCCTGAGAGAATGCTCTGGATGGGAGAGAGAGAGTTAAGAGGAAGTTTGGGTTCATACATCTGGGAAAGTGTGGTCTGCAGGAGCTGAGTGTCAGTGCTGTGGTGTGGGCTGTTATACACCCAGCTGTGCCCTTTACAGTGAAGGGCAGGTGTTGCTGTCCCAGATAACAGCCTGGACTCTCAGATTGTTGCATGTGAGCCTCCTGGGATTAGAAGGAGGGAAATTTGAACTGAGGAGGTTTGGAGACTCAGGAAGGTGCAGACTGGGGACCTGTGCCAGATGGAAATAAGAGAGGTTCTGGGGGTGCAGCTCAGCTCACTCCATCCTGTCCAACCAAGCCCTGTGGTGATGCAGCTTTCAGATCAGGTGATGATCCTGAAAGCCCAGGGGTCCTTAGGGAGTCTGCAGAGATAGCAATAAATGGGGGAACTCCAGTGCTCAGGCCAAATGAGACCTATAGCCACCTTCCCCTTATTCCTGAATATCAGAAAACTGAACTAGAAAGGTTTTTACTCTTCCTCTTCTACTGGGTGGTTCTCTGTGAACATGGGGCAGGCTGTTTAACAATGCAGGTAATTCCTATTCTGGATGAGAACTGTTTCCATCAAAATAGCAGCAATCCTTTCCTGATTCTACCTCCCACATCTGTCTCCACCTCAAAGAACCCATGGAATCTAGAATTGTCCAGCTGAAAAATTGCCTGATAATACCAAGTCACCCAGAGACACAAAGACGTGGTGCTGAACTGTATCCAGTGCACAGATGAGAGTTGAGATTTTTCATTTTGTCTTCTCTCAAGGTTGTCGCTTCAACTGTTTGTTTTATTTTAAGATATTTGGAATTTCTTGCATTTCTTCCAACTCTCAGAAGGCAAAAAAAAAAAAATTTTACATTTTCTGAGGGCTCTAATGCTCTTGCAAGAGAAGGCAGCTTCTGAATCTCTCTGCTACCAGGTTGATTTTGCCACATGCTCTAAGTGAAAGTCCAGGAAAATGGTTGAACAGAAAACTGACACAACTTGGGAAGTCTGGTCTTGAAGTTCACCCTGGAATGAACAAAGGAATCCACTGAAGAAGGCTCATGTCTCTGTATTGCCTTATAAGTTTATTAGCTTTTTAATTATGAGCCATTTTCAAAATCTGCTGAAAGTTATAAACATCAGATAACGCAGGAACACTAACTTCTCTTTCTTTCCTTTTTTTTTTTTCCCCACCCTGGTGCTGGGGATTGAACTCAGGGTTTTTTCCCATGAGCTGCCTCTCCAACCAGCCCTCTATATTTCATCTTTTGTGCTTAGATAGTGTCTCACTGAGTTGCTGAGCCTGGCCCCAAACTTGCAATCCTACCCCCCTCAGTCTCCAAAGTCACAGGGATCACAATGTGTGCCATGCTACTCAGATGGAAGATACATTTCTAAGCTCAAAATTAAATACTAAAAGCAAATAACTTTAACTCAAGGCAGGAAATTCAAAGTACCCCTGGACTTTTCTCACTCCTACTTTTACGAATCACTTAGACCCCTTTCTCAGTAGTGAAAATAAGTGTTTAAAGTCGTTTTTAAAGTTAATGAGCAATGACTATGCATCATATTCTTGTATTGATTTTTAAATATTGCTTTCAAAGGACTGTAGATTAAATCCTATATAATCCATATAAGAGTAAAAATATTAAATGTAAAGGTTTTACATGGATAGATAAATGTTCAGTAGGTAAATTGGATCATCATTTGAACTAATGACTTATAAAGATGAAGTACAAACCTGTGACAGGATGCCCTTCTGGATTGGATCTGAATTGCATTTGGAAAGCTGGTAGCTGCTGAGCCCCCCGCAGACAGAAGATTGCACTAGTTGACATTCATATTTTGACAGGAAGAAAAGGGATTGCTTTCTGGGTCAGAGATACCAGAACTGAGCCACCATCTGGGCAGAAAGGACAGGATGCCTGTTCTTGGGCTCCTTGTACAAGAAGCTCACTTTGAGCCCCAGTGAAGAGTGACACAGAACTGACACAGAACTGTGACACAGAACTGTGAATCTGGTGACACAGAACTCCTGGTGCCAAGGAGTTCTGTGTCACTTGATGTGATTGGCAGGAGAGATTCTCCCTCAACCCTTTTGTGCCAGGGCACAGCATTCCCCTGTGTTCCTAGAGAGTTGGGGGAAGGAATGAGCTGTGCCAGGCATAGCTGTGGTCTCCTGGAAATCACTGAGAGCAGAGGCAGTCATGCTGGGTGTGTTTCTAGAATGAAAGATTTTGTTTACAGAACACACCAATGCACATGCCTGGCCCACTGAGACCCCAGCTTCAGCACAGATGTAAGAAAAGGTTTAAACATTGAACAGAAAAATCATAACCAATGTCCAGAATTTGTATCTGGGAGTCATTCCATTCAGTTATGGGTGCTCCAGCTCCTCTCCAGCATCTTCTCATTCCCAGCGGCTTCACAGCTCCCCATCTTTTCTGTGGACTAAGCACCTACCACACAAAAAGCCTTTCAAGACTCTTCCCTCCTTTCTCTTCACTGAAGCCTGGCTCTTGGGGATCCCAGCACCTGCCCTGGATCCTTGTGCAGAGGTTTCTGCTTCTATAGTCCAGCCACCCCTGTTAGTAAAGAAGGTGCCAAATCATTCATATAATTATTTCCCTTTTCCCCTTGGGCACTTCTTGATAATAATAACCATCTTCTTTTCTAATCTCTTGCAAAAAAAAAAACTAGTAAAAACTAGTTTGAGCTCATGTACAGAATGCTTCTTAATATGTGTTTCATTGAAGCGTCTTTTCTGGGGATGGTCCATCTGATTTACTCTAGGTCACTTGTAGGAAATGGCAGGAAAAGTAAATGTTGATATCTCTTCATTAGGAATGATCTCGTCTTCATGTGCTCATAATCACAACTGTATGCAGCCTCTTTCATTTCACTTTCTTCCCTCCTCCTTTCCTCTCTCCCTAATTCCTCTTTGGAAAGGCTTCACCCATAAGCTGTATGGTGCTTGAGGTGGGTGCAAGCACCCTGGTCAATATGTCCTATACCTAGGTGTGCCCTGGTTAAGCTCATAGTACTTCAAGAGCTGAACAGAATGCTCAATATCATTGATTCATCCCATCATATTATACATGAGAAAGTGTTGTGCCTCCTAAGGAATTTAAATGGAAACAGGGCTTATTATCCTGCACATTGATTCATATCCTTATTCCACAGATAATCTGTTCACTACTTTGTGCTCTGGTCAGAATATATACACGATGAAAGACAGAACGCCATTCTCCTTCCATGACATCAACAGGCACAGCATATCTGGTGCTCAGGAATCATGCTGGTCATTCCTGTTACAGCTGTGTTCCTGATGTGAGTTCTGTGCTCAGTAAAACATAATAGAACACAATGGGTTTGCAGGGGGCTCCCCAGCAGTTGGAAGCATGGTGAAATTCCAATGTGTGGATCCCTGCGAGTCACAAGCCTGTCTGGCACCAGGAGTTGGTCCTGGTGGATGCTGACCTGGGTCTACTGACAGAGGACACCACCATGTGAACACTGTGCTTCATTCATCAATAGGAGGCGCTATTGCCCCACCAAGCTCTGAGACTGGGGTGGAAGGCAGGCAGCCTGGGAGAGGAGGGGACAATTGGAAGGAATAAGGGAAGGTGGCTCTTAACCAGCAAGATTTGGCACTGTCTGAAGACATTTTTGGTTCTCATGAGCAGGAAATGGAATGCTACTCCAGTCAGTGGGGCAGAGGCCAATGATGCTGCTGAACACCCTACAGTGCACACAACACCTCTCATGGTTCAGTAACAAATTGTAAATTATGTATCCCAAAAGAGGGCCATGTGTTGACAGCTCAAGGACAGGGAAATAAATCATTCAACATGGATTTCCCCAACTTACAGGCTGTCAATGACCTCTATAAAATTTTTACTCCCAATACACAGTGACTTCTTAATCTCTAGCCACCTTCTCAAGCAGAGAAGCATACAGCTCTCCCTCTCTAAAGAGAACTTTCCAGGCAGCAGGGTTGCAGCTCAGTCCTCTCAAGTCACATCAACAGAGACAGTCATCACATTCACACAACTTAAATGGCTGCAGCTGGTGTTTGGGTGAGAACTCAGGGCAATCTCCTGCCCACGCCTAAAGTGGTCCAGGGGTCACTGAGCCTAAGCAGACATTGAAGGGAGCCATGATGTGAGTGGGGTCCTCCAGCATTACTGGAAAGGCAAAGGAAGGGTCCAGAGCAGGAAAACCAGCCTCATTCTGACACTGTCCTGAAAAGGAGGGGAAGGGCAGAGGTGGCTCCTCCTGGGGCTCTGAGGGAGGGAGGGAGCTGCTGGTGCAGGAATGGCTGTCAGACCAGCCTGGAGGTAGCAGGCCCAGCCCGCTCACACCTCCTCCAGAAGTTCCATACTCAGCTGGGACAGGAGCAAGCTCAAGACAGGAAGAGGAGGAGACTGAGTTCATGGAGATCTTAAGAACAGGGTAAGTGTCACTGCTCTGACGTCACCAGCAAGGCCCCTGGCAGAGCTGTGGAGGCTGCAGCTGCTCTAACTCTGCAGATTGGAATCCTGAGCTGGGGCCTGGCCTGACCTGGCTGATTTACCATGGGCTCCAGGCTGCTCTGCTGTGTGGCCCTCTGTCTCCTGGGATCAGGTGAGTCCTGGGACCATGGGACATGGTACTGTTGACCTTGCCTAGATTCAGGACTAGCTCCTGGGATTTTCCTGAATTCTGCTTCTTTCTTTCACAGGCCCCTTGGACTCCGATGTTTCCCAGACTCCAAAATATCTCCTCACACAGACAGGAAAGAAGCAGTTCCTTAAATGTGAGCAAAATCTGGGTCACAATGCTATGTACTGGTATAAGCAGGACTCCAAGCAATCACTGAAGATGATGTTTAGCTACTATAATAAGGAAATGACTTTCAATGAAACGGTTCCAAGTCGCTTCTCACCTGAATCTCCAGACAAAGCTCATTTAAACCTTCATGTCAAGTCCCTGGAGCCAGAGGATTCTGCCTTGTATCTCTGTGCCAGCAGCCGAGACACAGCCCTGCAGAGTCACCAGCTGCCCATGCACAAACCTGCCAGGCAGCCAGGAAGCTGTGGTGACAATGAGTTCCCTGTGCCTGAGGCTCAGCTCTCCATTCCTGTGGGCCCCATGGAGTGTCAGTGTGCAGCAGCCTCCAGGGCGCCTGGTGGGCAGCTGAGTTCTCCACACACAGAGCTCTGCAGAATCCCTCTGGTCAGCTGAGCAGGGACTCCACTATCGTCACTCGCCTAACCAAATCCACCAAAGATGGAGGACTGAACACCTTAAGTGATAGAGCAGCTGTTCATTGTCCTTATCTGCTGTACATATGGCCAAAACTTGCTCATTATGTTATCAATGAAGACACAGTTGTTAAAAATGTTTGATAAGTACAAACCTGAAGAGAGGCCAGGGTGAATCTTCCCATGATCAAAATGAATTCCTAATTTCAATGAGTTAATTTAGCAAAACAAATATTTATAATATATATACATATATACAAAATATAAGTATGTGTATACAATGTATAAATGTATACATATAATGATATATAAATATATTATAATTTGTAAATTAAATATCATGTAGGTATATATGTATGTGTATACACACACACACACACACACACATACTTTTTTGGATACACATGTCCATGCTTGGCTCAGGTGAAGCAGAAATCAAGGGTGGCAGAAAAGTAAATCCAACTTCTTCTGCTTTGGAGACTTCAGCCCTTCAGGAAGATGTGTAGTAAGATCCTATCCGTATCCCAATTGACTTTGAACCTTCCTCACAAGCAGGAAGCATCCCAATGATGAACCATGCTGGGAGCTTGGGAAGGACTTGGGCACAAATCTCTAGGCAAATCTCTACTGTTGGTCCCACCTGACAGAGAAGGCATGATCAGATTTGCATTTGGGTGAAGAACATGGGCAGAAGTGTGGTATAGAAGGCTGATAGATTTTAGAGGAAATGAACAACTAGGAATCTTCTAAAATATTCTATGTGAATTGTAATGCAGTTTATGTAGTGTGCTATGGAAAACAGAGGGTGGAAGTTCTGCATTATGTTATATCCTTCTAAACTGTTTATTCTAGTAGATTGAACATAAGATCTTCAACTTTGCCCTCCCATTGGGTAGTCTTAGCATGGGGTCATTATTTCTCAAGCATGACCTTTTGTGGTCTCAGTGGAATTGACATCAACATCACCCATCTGACTCCACGTCTGAGTCAGAATGCCAAAGTCCTCCAGGTTGAGTGTCTTCTGAAATATTGCCTTAACTCTCCAGCCTTCCAGACCTTATTCTCTTCTTACCCTTCTGGTGTCTCACCTTCTGCACACAAAGGAAATGCCATAAAGGGGAAAAAAAGAGACCTCCTTATACATATTCTTTGGCTCCTTTTCAATTCTCTATACCCCAAATACTTGCTGTCTTGTAATCACATAATTTTTTTATTTATCAGCAAGTATCATATTGTTTTCATTTTATGTAGAGATGCTCATTTTACATACTTAGTTTGCTTCATTACTGTACTCTGAACTCCTCCTCCATCATCATCATCATCTTCATTATTGTGATTATTATTATTTTGCTGCCCCATAATGGAATTCCATGGATAAGAATACATATGTTCTTCTGCTTATTCCTAGCTGTGGCTCAGTTCACATCCATTGAGCAAAGCACACTGGTCAATATTCAGGGCTTAAATTGCCTGTATCTGCTCAGCTCACTGCGAAGAATCCTGAGATGGACAATCTCTGTATAAGTGCAGTGTCCTGGGTGTGTGGCTCCTGGTGCTAATCCCTCTGCTGTTTCAGATTCTTCATTCTCCCCTAGCTGTTCCAGCCCTCCCCAGGGGCTGCTGGCTCAGTGCCACAAGGGGCAAGTCTGGATTGCTGTGGCTGGAACTGGAGAGACCTGAGGTCTGGAGAAGCTTGGCTTTGGCCACAGGGTGGCTCTGGGCTGTGGGGTGAGGCTGGGCTGGGAGAGGTGGAGGAAGTGGAGAGAGTGGAGAGGAGGGCTCAGCATCTGACTCCATCCTCCTGTCTAAGGGGAGCATTGGTTTACACAAGTCACCAGAGTCAGTTCCAAAGTGACTCCTCTTATCTTGCAGCCCCTGCGTTATGGAATTTTCTTTCTGAATCTTGTGTGCCAGATATGTTTGCAATAAGCATTGCCAATCCCCATGGTCTCAAGGACAGAAACAGGGACAGAGGCTACTCCTCCCAGTACCTCCCCAGACCCTGGCTCCAGGCTGGAGTCACAGTCATGCACCTTAAATGGTGACAGTGGTCCAGAAGGGCACCATGGCCATCTAATCACCCTTCCTCCTCAAAGCTGGGCCTTCAAACTTAGACATGGAGAAAGCGATGTTTCCAGGGTTCTGTCTCTGAGCTGTGACTGAGTAAGGGAGAAGGAAGATCACTTGAGGGGGAAGTGGTCTGCCTTGAGAGGGGTCCTGGGATGGAGGGTGGAGGGAGCTGCATAACGAGGAGAGCAGCTGAGGGCAAAGGGCAACTGTCAGAGGAGAATCCTGGGGAGCAGAAAGAGGGCTCTGCTCCAGTGCATTCATGCCCTTGGTCCAGCCTGGTCAATGCAGATGCACTGCAATAGGAATCTAGGTAGAGAGTCCTGGGGGGAATAAATATCCCCTGGACCCGGGGAAACAGTCAGGGATAGTGACATTACAGGCAAAAAAACCAACCAGGGTCCTGGAAATTGGGACACCCTGGGCCAGGGTGTCCTTGCCAGAAGATGCCAATGTAGGACATTACTCCACCATGGGCTATGGGTGGCTCTGCTGCCTGATCATCTGTGTCCTTAGGACAAGTGAGTTCAGGGCTCCCAAGGGCTGTCTTTGGACTTCAAGTCTGTTCCTTGGGGCTACAGTCAGCACCTTCCTCCTGGGCTCAGTATGAATTGTGTCCTTTTCTCCCCACAGTCCCCATGGACAACAGCATTAGCCAGAGACCAGGACACCTCATCATGGAGACAACACATAAGAAGTCCCTAGAACATGAGCAACCTCTGGGACATAATGCCATGTGTTGGTACAAGCCCCTGAGCTCATGTCCTGGGACTGGTTGAAAACTAGATGGTGCCCAGGTGCTTCTCACCTGAGTGCCTGACACTCTCGTTGTCCCTGGAGCCCCAACACTCAGCTGTGTCCCTCTGTGCCAACAGCTGAGACACAGCTCCAGAGTCACCCACCCCCTGTACAGAAACCTGGGGAGACAGCCTGGAAGCAGGGACAGCTGAAGGCTTTGATCATTCCCTGTAGGATCCCAGACAGAAGCTGCAAACCATAAAAGCCCCTGCCACCTCTGCCCACTAGAGCTGGGGAAACAGCTATATTTGATGGCATCTGTAGCAGGGGGTTTCTTGCACTATTGTGACTCTGCTCTGTTAACTGATGAAAATTTGGGGTCTAGGTTGTTATATATTTTTTTTTAATTTTTTTTGGTACCTGAGATTGAACGCAGGGGCACTTAACCACTGAGCCACATCACCAGCCCTTTATTTATATTTATTAGAGACAGAATCTTGGTGAGTTCCTTAGGGCCTCCATAAATTGCTGAGTCTGGCTTTGAATTGTGATCCTCTTTCCTCAGCCTCCCTAGCTGCTGGTATTATAGGCCAGTGACACTTTAACTATCTTTTTAAAATTAATTTTCTAACATAAAGTAAAAGAAGGCTGCCATACAGTGGATCTTTTAATTGAAGAATTCAATTGGGTCCTCTACACAACACCTGTGCCACCTCCGTCACATACTATGCAGGGCCAGAGAGAAAACCCTGTCCCCCAGGTGTTCTGCTCAGGTTTTACCACTTCAAAACTTCTTCTCACTACAAGGAGGTCCCCTCAGGACTGCTGCCACCTGAGAGGTCAGCAGCACAGAGCTCAGGGAAACAGAGAAGGGATTTCCAAAACGGGTCCCAAGGTGGAGCCAGCCACATACAAAGGACAATAGGAGTGCTCACCTCTGTGTGTATAATTTATATAGACTTAGAAAGATATGCATATATAGACATAGAGAGTGACTCTTCCAGTTCTATTCTCCTTCACTTCAGCTTGTCTCTAGTTCAACCTCTACTTCCCTTTCTAGCTGTACTCTGAATGCTCCCCTTATGGAAGCTCCACAGCTGCATGGTCACTTTCTTTGAACCCTTGACCCACTCATGGCCCATGACCCACTCAGCTGGCAGCTTGCTGTTCCCCCATTCCTCTTCCCTTGCTCTGAAATGTCCTTGTGGGTTTCAGGACTCAGTTTCTCTCTGGATCACCTCTTCATAGTGATATTTACAGTGTTACCTTCTCCGTCCTATGTCTCTTTTTTCCCCCAACATTTGGAACTGTCAGGGTCAGAGCCTCTGCAGTGGACTTTGCATAGACCCGTGGGGAGGAAAGTGGGTCTTGCTGTTGTATTTGGTGTAAGCACCCTGCCTCACTGTCCTGACCCAGGTTACCAAAGGGCCCCTGTCAGCCACGCTACTTACTGCACACTTCAGGATGCTCAGGTGTGACATGGGGCAACTCAGTTCACAATGCTACTCAAGTCTCTGCTCTCTTGGGGGCGTCCTTGAGTCAGTGGGTGCAGCACAGGCTGAGCTGTCACTGAATTTCCTCCTGGGACTGCTGAGCCCCACAGCCCCAGCTGGTTGAGGCCTCATCCTGCCCAACCCTGCCATGGACAGCAGCCTCCTCTGCTGGGTGATCTTTGGTCTCCTGGGCACAGGTGAGTCCTGGGAGGGCTTGGGCAATTCCCATCTTACCTTTACCTGAGGGCAATCCTAAACTTGCCCTTCATTCTCTCCTTGCCCTCTGCCTCCTCCACAGCACATATGGAGCCTGGAGTCAGACAAGCCCCCAGTCATGCTGTCACAGAGGCAGGACAGGATGTGTCTCTGAGTTGTGACCCTGTTGCTGGTCAGGCTTCTCTCTATTGGTACCGACAGACTCCAGCAAAGGGACTGGAGATCCTGGTTTCTTTCTATAACAAGCAGCGTTTAGAGAAGGCCGACTTTTTCAGGGATCGATTCTCAGCTGAGAGGCCTGAGGGAGCCTTGTCCACCCTGAAGATCCAGCCCACACAGCTGGGGGACTCGGCCACCTATCTCTGCAGCAGCAGCTTAGGCACAGCCCCTCAGAGACACTTCCTGCCCTTGCAGAAACTCCAGGGCTTCTGCCCCAGGTCTCAGCAGCCTTCCTGCCTCAGGAGGGTGGGCACTGGGTGGGACTGCAGGGGTCCAGTGGAGGTTAAAGTACCTCTAATAGAAGACTAAATAGCAATTGGGCTGTCAAGGTCTAGGAATGCCCATAGATACCAGAGAATTGGACAGTGGACCAAAGTATAGAACAAATACAGCCATAGGACTGACCTCATAAACCTCTCTACTGAAGCTCTGCATCTTTTTCAAGTCTTGGGTTTTATTTTTACATATTTTGAAAAGTATGCCTTCCATCTTTCAGGTATTCTAGAGAGAATATGAAGGATTTTCATGAAGACACCTGAAAATTATCCTCACCTGAAAATTTTCCAGTACATGGAAGATCTGACCAAAGTCTGGGTCTGATCAGGATGAATGATCTGGAATAGTAGGTGGCAAAGGCAGAGGCCCCTCAGGACCCCGGGCCCAATACAGGGAGGCTGTTTTGGGAACCAGGACTATCCATGTGTGTGAGAGATGGAGTGCTCTAGGCTAGCTGAGTGCATATTTGTATCTACTTGTTTATTCTGGATAACGCTCTTAATGAATGACCTTCTACCTCTCTTAGCTGATTGGATGGCACCAAGTGCCAGAGACAGTAGGAGGAGGCTCCTTGCAGGGCTCTGTCTCCTTCTCCTACAGAGCATCTGTGCCCAATCAGTTCTCCACGTTTGCCTGTGCCAGCCTCAGGCACAGCACAGCACAGGGATCTCTCCGCAGAAACAGCAGTCACAAGAGTGAGGTGGCAGTGCCCCATGTCTGCTCCACCAGGCTGTGGTCCATCCCTAGTACCTTTCCCTCCACCCCCATCTTCCCATTCTGCATTCTTCAAGATACCCTTGATTCTGCTCTTTGAAGAGAAAGGTTCTTACTTTCCTTATGCAGGTGACAGCTCTCACTGTACCTCAGTAGAGTCTCTGTGCTCCTTCCCTTGCTCCATACTCTTCTTCTGATTTCTTCTGGGGTTCTGATTGCAACCCCACCTCATTCCACTGACCATGCCCATCCCCTGTTTTCATGCTGCCTTCTCATGTTAGGCCTCAGGTGCTGGCTAATACCAGCTACAGTTCTATTTTTGGTCATATTCAGAGGGCAGGTTCCATCTTCAAATATTGTTATAAAATTGGGGATTGTAGGTAGATAGATGATAAATAGATAATTCATATAGACATGCATCTATATCTATGAACATATCTATAGAATGTAAAAATCCATGCTAAAATTGCACAAATGTTCTGTAGGTGAACATTGATAAGTTCTTAAGGAAGTTGACTGGACTGAACTTGAGTTTGGTAGGCTCCTACTGAGTTAAAGTAGGCTTCTATGTTAGGAGCTGACCCTCCCACAGACACTAGGAGATAGGGTGCCCCCGTTCATCATTACATTTCAAAGAGATGGTTTGCACATCATTGATAGAGACATTCCTGGTTATAAAGTTGGTAATATAAACATAGCTTATGTTTATATACCTTTCAAAATGATTTACACAGATTTCAAAGTGGCAAAGAAAGAATTTACAATTACAAAATTTCTAAAATAAATGCTAGAAGAAATGGGAGGATGGGTACCCTGGAAATCCTGGGAAGACTTGAAAGTAGATGTAAGATTAAGGCTAGGAGGGGAAATGGGGAAAGGCTAGGCTCTGCATCATAAGAATTTTTGGAAGGATTCCCAAAGTCTTCACCAAACCCTTCTAAATTCACCATACTAGGTGTGTTGGGTTTGCTGAGCTAATCAAGGACAGTCGTAGCTTTCTGTCCAGATCATGAGACTGGTTTAGAGAAGCCCATGGGAATATAGACATTCATTAGAATCACAGAAATCTTGGGAAAGACTTTGGATTTCTATACCTTGGGCCCTAGGACATTTCCTGTAGCTCTCAAAGAGGAGAGAACTTCACAAGTGTTATCTGGATCAAAAAAAATATTATCTTACACAGATTAAAACAGGTTAAGCAATAAAGTGATAAGTGTCATTATTTTATAAAACTAATAATACATATTTGTTCTTAAGAACAAACCTCTAAGTGTTTACACTAAAAATCGGCTTCTTTTAGAGACTCATATAACATTTTCCTCATAACAAACCCTTAGAAATGATAATATTCAATATGTCAGATGTGCTAACTATGATCTGCTATGAATTAACCTGAATTATGTGTAGGGCATTGTTGTCATTCTTGTTTGCATTGAGAATCTTCACATAGTATAATTTATCAGGTTTATTAAAATTCTTAGTTTTTCTAGTTCAATAATTTGCATTCTGTGGATATATATCAAGCAGTTGTTCATTGTCGTGTTCCATTTAGGCTACCAGAACAAAATTCTACAACTAGGCAGTTTGTGAGCAACACACATTCATTTCTCACGGTTCTGGATGCTGGAAGTCCCTGGTCAAGGCACTGGCTGATTCAGTGTGTCAGGAGAGCCTGCCCTCTGGTTCATAGATGGCAGCTTCTCTCTGTGTCCTCCCATAGTAGGAGGACTATCTAGCTCTCTCTTTACAAGGGAAGTTATCCCAATCAGGAGAGTTCTGTCTTCTTGAGACAGTGTGTGTGTGTGTGTGTGTGTGTGTGTGTGTATGCATGCACGTGTAGTTTCTTTTGGAGATTCCTCCACCTGGACACAGTTCTCTGGTGACATATACTGAGGCGCGGTGTCACTTAGAAGCACTCACAGGCCTTTCTAGGTAGTCACAACAAATTCATATCCAACCAAATCAGCCTTAAACATAGCAGATAGAGTTTTCTACTGGAAAAACATATGTAATATTTAGAATCCCTCTTTGTAAATTTCACTATTAAAATTTGGTAATGATCAAATTAAAATATTTTTTGCCTCCACAGGCTTTGAAATCCTCCACTTGGACTTGAAGATCAACCCTAAATTGTCCAGGATGAGAAAGCAGCAGAATGAATATGGATAAGAGGGATGAAGGGTGGGGAATCTCCTCTGTTCCTGATTTAGTCAATCACGACATGAGCTCTGAAGGTGGACTCCATGACACTGTGGGCTGTGGACCACTTGGGGGCGCTGTGGTTTCATAGAGCTGCAGGGAGCCTTGGGAAGCCTTGAAAGGTGTCCCAGGAGAGCAGGGGTGATGGGGAAGCTGGCTGCATGCTTGGAACAGCGAAGCAGTTTGAGTTCTCTTAGTTGGTCCCGAACACTTGAAATTAAACAGAGTTATCACTGGTCAGGGGAGAGAAGAGGGCATGGGACAAGAAAGGAAGTTTCTCTGCTCCTATATGGGCAGGGAAAGGTGGAGTGGCCAGGAAAGGGTCAGTGTCAGGCCGGGAGTGGCACTGCGGAGGTGGAAGCAGCATGGAAGGACGTAGGGTGTGAAACTGGCCCAGGAGGAGGGTGCTCAAGCTGACCCACCTTCAGATCAGGGGCTGTGCAGGGTACAAAGGGCGCTGTGGGTACAGCTTGTGTCTTGTCATTGGGTACAGATGGCCTGCAGGGAGGGTCATGTGAGAGCATGACATTGATGCTCTTGGGGAGACTAGAACTTCAGAACCTCCTGCTCAGCCCAGAAGGCCCCACCCCTCAGCCAGGAGACCCTGGGTTCCTGATGCTGCCATGGGCTCCAGGCTCCTCTGCTGGGTGGCCCTTTCTCTGCTGGGAACAGGTGAGTCCTGGGTACAGCAGGTGAGTCCTAGGTACAACTTCTGCTCTGTGTTCATCATTCCTGGAGCACATGTCAGCCCAGGATGGCTCAGCGGGACCCTTGCTCCTGGGCTCTGCTCTTAGCTCCATCTCCTCCCACAGGCCCAGTGGACTCTGGAGTCAAGCAAACCCCAAAACATCTGATCAAAGCAAAAGGACAGCAAGTGACACTGAGATGCTCCCCTCTCCCCGAACACCTCTCTGTGTACTGGTACCAGCAGACCCCGGGCCAGGGGCCTCAGTTTCTCTTTCAGTATTACAATGGGGAAGAGAGCGAAAAAGGGACGAACATCCCCAGTCGATTCTCAGCCCAGCAGTTCCCTGACTACAGCTCTGAACTCAACCTGAGCTCCTTGGCGCTGGGCGACTCGGCTCTGTTCCTCTGTGCTGGTAGCCTGGCACAGCCACCCATGAGCATCAGCCTTCAGTACAAAATCATTCCTGCCTGTGTCAGGAAGTGGCCAGGAGGGTGGAGCCTCAGCCAAGCGAGTTCAGGCCTGGGAAGCTGCCAACCTGTCCCAGACACCCAGTGTGGAGTGCATTCAGCTGCTCTAGTGCCACAGCAGTGGTGCAGGGCAGTGCAATTCACCTGTTCCCATCCCCAAGGGGAGGCAGCTTCCTGGTCTCATGCAGTCATTGGGTGATGTCAGCTCCTCAACCCTGGTGTTCCCCCACCCCTCACTCTGCAAATCTGCCCCCTCCACTGGCTTCCCTCTCCCAGGTCCCCACTAGCAGGCTGGAAAGGTCATGCAAACATGCATCTTAACCTCCTGCGTGGGCTGGGGTTGTGGCTCAGTGGTAGAGAGCTTGCCTAGCACGTGTGAGGCACTGGGTTTGATCCTCAGCAGTGCATTAAAAATAAATAGATAAATCAAAGGTGTTGTGTCCATCTACCACAAAACAAAACAAAACCTCTTGGGTGACTTGTCCAAGGAACTGTGACTTCAAGGCAAATCATATCCCAATGGGTACTGCATCGTGAAGAAAAAGAAACAGAAAACTTTCTGCACTGTGGTCCTCTAATGCTGGTATAGACCAGGCCACATCATATTTCTCTCATGGTCGCCTGAAAGTAGTGAGAGTTCCCAGCTGGGGAGTAAGAGGAAGGGCATTTGCAGAAGTGTCATCTTCTTATGGGTGACAGTCAGACCTGAGAGGAAGAAACAGTATCATTTTTAGTCACTCATTTACTTTATACCTTTATCCAACAAACACTTTTTGGTACCTGACTTTATCCAAAGCATTGTTCACAAAAGAATAAAAAAAAAAATCGAGGAAATGGAGGGAAAGGAAAATAGAAAAAAATGAAAAAAAAAACCTGCTTTGTGCCTTTGAATATACATATGTGTACAGGATTTTGATCAATTTCTGAATTGTGCACATTTACTCTTTAGCTAACTACCCATTTTGAAAGCTTTATTTTGTTGTGGCCCAGATATTAAATGAGCTCTAACTCACCAAGCTTTGAAGAGCACAGTATTCTTTATGTATGGACACAGTGTTGCAGAGCAGATCTCTAGAACTTGTGCGTCTTGCATCATGGAAATTTTGTACCCTTTGATGGCAGCTCCTGCATCTCCTACCTGCCAGCCCTGTCAACCACCATTCGGTTCTTTGTTTCCAGGAGTTTGACTATTTTAGATCACCTCTATAAGGTGACATGCAATATTTGTCTATTTTTGACTGGCTTATTTCAATATGCATGTCCTCCATGGGTGTGGCTGTGTGTCATAGGGCAGGAATTTCTTCATTTTTTATGGCTTGGTAATATCCCATCATATGTATATACCATGTTTAAGTGGACACTTTTCAAACTGTACATTGTTTGGCTTTCCTATGGAAACCATGCATCACACTAGTGTCCCTGGGGACAGTTGCAGACCGCAAGCACAAGTACTCTAATATACATTCACAGCTCAACACTTCTCTGTGGAGAAGACTCAGGAATAATAACAATGTCATTGTTCATTACAAATTTGCTTTGTATGAAACATACTCTTCACTTGGAACATTTCATTTAATCAGAAATGCAGTTATCAGAGAAAAACTTAAGAAGAAAATGCTATTATTGTCAACAATTTCAGTTGAGGGAATTGACCTATAAATAAAATAACTTGACTAAACCAAATAGCTGTTAGGGTGAGACCTGAGACTCAACCCCTGGTTTAAGTCCTGTGTTTGAAATTCTATGCAACCATGAACATTCATAAAGAAAGATCACTACATTCACAATGACAGTGTTGTCCCCTTTGTCCCTTCAGGCCTAGATATAATTAAGTCATTAATAGACATCCATTCTTCATTAGATAGTAAAAAGATCTTGTGAGCGCCACATATGCCTGCTGACTACAGCTCCAACGAGCTCCTCGAGACTGGGACCAGTTTCTTGATGTGCTTGGCTGAGTATATTCATCTAAGAATGTCTCTATCAGTCAGAGCTCTCCAGAGACACAGGCTAATAGGATCTATCTATCTATCTATCTATCTATCTATCTATCTATCTATCTATCTGTCATCTGTCTATGTTCATTATAAGCAATTGGCTAATGCAATTATGGAGGTTGGTAAATCCAAAATCTGCAGGGTGGGCTTGTGGGCTGGAGAGCCAGGGAGAGCAGATGCCACAGCTCAGAGGCTGTCAGCTGACAATACTCTCTGACCTCCAGGAGGGTTTGTTTATTTGTTCTAGTCACACCTTAAATTGATTTGATGCGCCATCCACATTACAGAGGATGATCTAATTTTCTCTACTGGTGAAAATGTTAGTTTAATCTCATGTGAAAGACTACTGACTTAAATGATAATCTCATCTGAAACTACCCTCAGAGAAATTTCTAGAATAATGTTTGACTGAACTATCCTGGCAGTAGTCATACAAGCCAACACTAAATTTCCTAACTCACCATCTTCAGAGATGTATACAGATATAATAAAAATAAATTCCATGGAATCTGGTAGAATGACAATGCTGATATCTGGATTCCCTCTGCTAATCTCAGAGCCTCGTCCATCATTCCTTTTGTGAAAAAGCAAATACCAGCACATTTTGCCTAGCTGACTTACAGCTGAAGATTCAAACATCACACAGAAATGGAAATATATATGCCTGATGGTTCACCACAGGAAATTAACTAGTATACATCCCTAGCCAGATATTTGATGATTAGCCTTATTGATAGATATATAAATCAAGGGAGTAAAAACTACAAATTTTAAATAAATGTGCTAATGATTTTATATGTATGTATGTATGTATGTATGTATATATGTGTGTGTGTGTGTGTGTGTATATATATATATATATATATATATACTCACATAACCCCCCACCAGAAAGATATATAGAATAATATATAAAATATGTCCAGCACCAGGTAAATTTCATCATGATCCTTTCAATGAATTTGATTTGTCCATCCATTTTAATCAGTGACATGATTTATATTGCAGCGGAATAGTTTTTCTTCAAACATGTTAACAGAAATTTTAAATCTCTACCAATTTAAAATAACACCTTCTCTTTAACATTTAGCTAAACATTTAAGAGTTGGAGTTGCTTCTGGAAAGTCTGTGGTTTTGGAAGTGTTTGAGACCATATGACATACCTGATCCATGATAGGGACAATTTTGACTGAAGATGGAAGATGTGGTAAAAGGATCTTCAGGTCTACCCCGCTGGCAGAGGCCGATTCCACTTTTACTCCTTTGCCTTCATTTCTCATCTCATGTAGTCATTCAGTCAAATTCTTTTGTGTTCATATTTGCAAAATGAATCACTTTCCCAGGGTATTATTTTGAGCCCTCATGATATTGCATCTGCACACTGAATGTGCTGGAGCTGAGCAAACCAGGGAGTAGTGACTTAACGGAGGGATGGTACCACACCAGGAGAGAGCTCTTATTGTCTTGATTCTGAGTGCCCATTAAATAAGAAACATAGGCCCTGGGCACTAGGCTGATGTACTATGTGCTCCTCCATCTCCATCTAAAACACAATATCATATAATATATGTTATATTATATGTATCATTATTATATACCAGCTTCATAACTTGTTGAAACTTTGCTCAAATATTGTTAAGAATTAAGAATTTTCTAGATAATAACAGCAGATTATTAAACCAACCCTGAGGTCCTTCTACCTTAGGAGCTCTGTGTAACAGGATACAGTTTCTTAGCTCCCCTATTTTTAGCACTTAGTAATGACAGGAACATGAACAAGGGGCTATTCCCTATGAAATATAATGTCTCAAAGAAGAATAGCATTTTTTTTTCTCATCTTTGAATCAGCCAACTCTTTCCAAGTCCTCCACATACTTCCTCTCTGTGCCAACAGGTCACCTGAATGGTCCCCATTCTCTACAAGGGGAGGGAAATCACCAAAATGAGGTTCTCTGCATTGAGATCTCACCTGAGCACAGGGACCAAGTGCTCTGGGTGGATGAGAAGGTGCCCTAGCTACCTTTGCCAGATGTCCCACCTGCCAAGGAATCCACAAGTAACAGACCAAACATGACTCAAATGCTCATAAGCCCCTCCTGCGATTTAGAAACTGGATCCCCAAAAGTATTATTCACTGCCAAAGGCTTTAGCTGTGTTGTGATCAGTTGTGAACATTTGAAAATCATACTTGAAGGAGAATTTGGGACACACAGGTCAAAAGCCACCAGGCAGCCATAAGGATTTTCCTAAGTTGCTGGACTCCAGAAATGTTAGATGACTGAACCAAAGCAGTAAGAAAGAGTGACAGCGTCACTAGAACATAATATCCACGGGGTTACAGACTGTTTCACAAAATGGTCAAGAGAGACGTGATGACTGTGTCATTTTGGACAAATGGGTACCATTCTAAGCCACTGACTTGGGCATTCATTTGGGGGCTGACCTTCTGGGGAAGGGGCATGGCCCCACGTGACAGGAAGTCTCTGGATTTCCTGAGGTCCCAGAGTGACACCTTGGAGGTTCCTGTTCTGCTTTCTGCAGCACAGGGACCTAGAAGACCCTTCTGTCTGCCCGGCCCCTGCCATGAGTCTCAGTGTCCTGTGCTGGGTGGCCATTTGTCTCCTGCAGGCAGGTGGGTGCTGGCAGGTCTGTGGGATTTCCAGTTCCCAGTGCCAACCTGTGACCTGGGGCTACAGCACCAGCTTCTCTCTTATCCTTCTCTACAGGTCCAACAAAAGCTGGAATCACTCAGAGCCCTAAATCCCAGATTCTGAAGATAGGACAACGCATGACCTTGACATGTGCCCAAGATATGAACCATGACAGCATGTACTGGTATCGACAGGACCCAGGGCTGGGGCTGAGACTGATCCATTACTCACATAATGTTAGAAACGAGGAAAAAGGTGAAGTTCCCCATGGATACAGTGCCTCCAGGTCAAGTAAAGAGAACTTTCTTCTTACTCTGGAGTCCCCCACCCCCTCCCAGACATCTGTGTACCTCTGTGCCACCAGTTACTACACAGTGCTTCAGGGCCACCTGCTCTCTGCACAGAAAGGCAGGGGAGGCCCTGTGCCCCAGGCTCAGTGTCACCCTGGACAGTGTCTCACCACTGGGAACTTGGAGCTCTGAGGAATCCAGGCAGCTCTGGAGATCTCAGCTTGATGGCCTTCAGACCATTTCAGCCAGGCCTCAACCTGACCCTGGGCTCAGATGCCTCTTCTATAGCTCCCTAGTCTTTGCTCTGGACCATGCCATGTGGGTGGGATGTTCTTTCACCATCTTTACTTTTCAAGTCACAGGCTTTAGTCTACGTCTTCCTTGATGAATGTGGTTTGTAATTTAGATCCACCTAGACTCCCTGTCTCTCCTGGGAACCCACTGGCTTCTCTCTCTCGGGCTCTCTCCTATGGCATCTGCTGCTGCTCACCTCTCTCATATGGATGTTTTCACAATGGTGCTGTTGGGTCTTACTCCTTTCACCTCCCTCTGCTCTCTCTGCTCCAGCCATACTGCCAACTCTCATCAAAGCATGGTTCTTCCCACTGAAGAGACATCAAAGGTACCTCCATTGCTTTAGGCAAAGACAAAATCCTAAGGAGGCTCCAGGTTCCTGGAATTCACCTCCCGAGGAACATGTTCCCTCGTCTCCCTCCCCAGCTCAATTTCCCTTATCTATGTCTATTAATCAGTAGAATTTAGCACATCTGGAATTTTCCAGATTCTTGGTAGATTATTCCTTCTTGAGGTCAGTGGCTGAGGTTGCTCCTTTATCCCCTAAGGTGCCCTGTCCCCAGTGAATTTATTTCATAGAGAAAGGATGAGTGAATGACTGAATGGATAGATAGATGAAATACAGAAATTACTTAGGTCTCTGTTATGATTAAGATATTGGTTGTTCCTCAAAAGCTCATGTGTGAGACAGTGCATAGAAGTTTAGAAGTGAAATGACTAGGTTTTGAGATTCTTAATCTAATCAGTGAATGGATCCCCTAATAGGGATTAATTGGGCAATAACTGTAGGTACATAGGGCTTGACTGGGGGAGGTAGGTCTTTGAGGGTGTACCTTTGGGTATATGTTTTGTCCCTAGAGAGTGGATCTCTCTCTCTCTCTCTCTCTCTCTCGATGGGCATGTCCTCACCTGTTTTCTTCCTCCATGTCTTTATACCATGATGTTCTCCCTCATCAGGACCTGGGGAATAGAGTCAGTCATCTATTGATTGAGACCACTGGAACTGAGAGCCCCCAAATAACCTTTTCCTCCTGTACATTGTTCTGGTCAGGTCTTTTGGTCACAGCAGTGAAAACACTGACTAATACAGACATTAGTATTGTGAAGTGGGGTCATTGCTGTGACTAACCTGACCATGCAATTTAGGAACCTTTGGAGCTTTTGGGAAATTGTGGGAAGAATTTGGGGAAGTTTAGTAATACAAGCTGGAAAAGCTTTAGAATTTTTGAAGTGAGTGTTAATGGGCAATTGTGGTGGGAGTTCAGAAGACCAGAATGCTGGTAGGACTGTGCACAATAAAGACTGGGCTCCTAATGAGACTGGGGCAGAGGACAGATAGCTGGTTATCCAAGAAAATAAAATGACTAGGTAGCACTTCCCCACCAACCAGTTGCTAACACTTCTCCAGGAGGGGAAGCATCTCACTTTCCTGCACAAGCAATCAGCCTCTGGATGGCTCTTTTCCTGCCTTATAGTCATGTAGGCAAGATAAGAGGTGGGGTGGGGGGCGGTGAGAAGCAAGGAAACTTAAAGTCTATAAAGGGGCAAAACACATGAGTACCATCTCTGGTCCCTGGCTTTCCTCTAGAGGGGTATCTCTTTCTCTCTGTCTCCTGTCCTTTAAATAAAATTTGTTTTCTACTCTTGGCTCAGCCTTTTTTGGGTGTTTGATCTTCAACACCAGGAGAGCAAGGACCTGATCTTGATTTTCAAGACCAGTATCACTGAGGTTTCAGAGGAGAAGGAAGACACTGCTGGAAATTGAACTACAGGCCTTTCCTGTTATGTACTGGCTAAGAAGTTTTCTGCATTTTGCCAGTGTCCTGAGCCTTTCTGCGAAGCTGATTTTAAAGGTGATGGACTTCTTAATCTGGTGGAAGAAATTTCTAAGGAGCACAGTATTCAGGTTGTCCCTCAAAAGCTCATGTGTGAGACAGGTAGTGGTGTTACCAGTGATGTCCAGTTCTGTTTCCCCAGATATGAAGACTGAACACCCAAGAATCACCAGGGCAAGCATAGAAAGCAAGTTTTATTTAAAGGATAGAACAGAGATAAACTTCTCCACAGAGAATGGAGTCCCAGAGCTGAGTATCCAAAGAAGTGGCGGTGTCCTTCTCCACCATGTGACCAGCACACTGGTTTCATTAATGAGGTTCTTGGCATAAAAGTTAGCTAGCGAGATCGAAATAAAACACACAGACTCAGTTACCTTTTTCTATGACCAGATCCGAGACGGCTCCCCCTCTGGCTCTCACCTCTAACCACCCGGTAGGGCAGCAAGGATTACTCAGGACTAGCAGGAGAGAGAGAGAGGGAGCACGCCAGGGAGTAGCCTTTTATTGGGGAACAAGAAATTCAGGGGAGAATTCCGTCCAATGAAGGTTGAGGGGGGCCGCACTCCAAGGTCAGGGTCAGTGATTGGCCCCCGGGGTCAGTGGTCAGTCACAACCCCCTACGGACAGGCTCTCTCATCAGGAGAGGGCCGGGAAAGCTCCGACACAGTTAGCCAGAGCGCCTCAGACCCAAAACGGGAGTTGCCCAGTCACATGTGAGAATGGCTTCCCACATATTCCCCCTTTCTTTTCTTAAAAATGAGGCAGTGGTTCACTCTTTGGAGTTTCTGTATTCTTGTTCCGAAGACTCGCCATCCTATAATTACAAAACAAAAGAGAATTAACAGCAAAGAGAATAATCCAATAATGTACCAGGCTGAGTGTTTAAGAATATTTCCAGGGTTGAATCCATTCAACTCCTTCAATATTTGGTTAGCCAAAGAAGAAGGATCTGAAAAATCAGCTCTGTTATTTTGAATGTCTTGGATATGGTGATGAAGTTCCAGAATATCCAAGCTATTATTACTATTTTGCCAAATACCTAACAAATGGTTTTTAACCTTCTCCCAATCCCAGAGAGAAGCATTGTACTTGGTAGCTGTAACACACACATATTTATAATTTGCATGGCATTTAAGCCTTTCTTTAAATTTTAAAGCTGAAAGTTCATTACCTATGTCTATAACAGTTGCCTCTAAGGCGTTTAATTTAGTCTCAATCCTTTTATCAATATTTACTTGATTACGCAGAGCCTTGGAAGTATTTTGAGCTAAATTATTAAGAAATTTTGCATGCTGAATATTTTGAGACAATGTCAGAGACGCAGAGACAGTGGAGGCAATAAAAGAGACTAACGCCAAAACACCAACAATTATAACTCCAATAGCACGTTTCGGTCTTGCTAGCTGGGCATGAATTTGCTGCAAGACTTGTAAACCAGTATCAGCATACCATGGCTCTGAAATATTAGCAGGTAATAAAACGAAAGAGGGCTGATGAAGTATCAGCACTCCTTTTCCTCCATTATACCTAGTAATACAATTGGTTAGGTTACATTTATTACAAGTAACAATATATCTGTCATTTATCCATTTAACTTTTACACTTCCAATAATTAAAACATAAGGAGATTGGACACAGGCTCGTAAGCCATAGCAAGATCCCTCTTTACAGTTCTTGCCAATAAATTTTGGTAAAGGCTTATCTCTAAAATGTAAGAATTCTGAGGCAGCAATTAAGCGCCAAACATCCTTTTGAACACCACCTTCACTATAAGTCAAAATATTACTAACAAATCCTGCAGGTGTCATAACAAAATTTCTTCGTAATTGTCTCTTATCAATTTTTGGAGACCAGTCTAAAATATACCCGCTATCTTTAGACACCTTATATTGTACAGGAAAGGTATTTACACAATTCATCCATCTAGGAAAGGTGCCAATCTCAATTGTAGAACTATTTGGACAGTGAGGTATCCGTGGGGGTTTTGCAGAAATGACTGGCTTGTTATGGGAAAGTCCCATCTTAATTACTGATCTAGTATAAGGTTTTAAGTCTCCATAAATAGAATTATTTGTCAGTCTAGGTCTACCAATCGCTGTCTTTTCCTCAAATGATACTTTCAGACAGCCAGCATGGGACCAACACAAAAGTAATTGGGCACTGTAGCCAGAATAATTAAATCTAGTCACATGATTGGGAGTAATATGAGTATCTGTAAATCCTCCCATCATGAATGAGTCATTAGTAAATACTGGAATGGATTCTCCAGTCCACACAGCTGGGTGTACCAGGGGTGTATCTGGGAAATATGTCCAGTAAGTGTCTATTTGATCCCCCTTTACCTGACAGCCCAGCAGGGCAATTACTGTTGCTACCATCATCACTGGGGTCCTGTTCTTTCCTAGGTGTCAAAGTATTCGGGAAGCCTGGGTTATTAGCTTCTTCACATCTTCCCATGAAATCAGCTTTTCGGCTGGGTCAATCTGGTCTTTCTTCATCTTTTTCCGATATCTCTTCCTTTTGGATAGGGGCTCCTCTGGGTCAATCTTCAGTCGCTTGAATCTGGGTTCTATCTCTTCCATGTCTGATTGCGTGTTCAGGCACCCAAATAGGACAAAAAGCACCTTCTGGGAAAATACAAGCATGACCTCTGCCCCACATAATCACTGGGTCTGGGCCTTTCCATTGACCAGTCTGTAAATCTTTCCACAAAACTCTGCCTAAAGATTGAGGCTATTTTGGGGAGTCATAACCCTATTCCCCCCCTTTAATTTTTGTAATTGATGTTTAACAGATAAATGAGCTCATTTTACAATGGCTTGACCTTGGGGGTTATAAGGAATTTCTGTTTTATGATTAATTTGAAACTCTTGGCAAAATTGTTGAAAAGAAGAGGTTACATAAGCTGGAGCATTATCTGTTTTAATCTGCATAGGGCACCCTAACACAGAAAAAGCTGCTAGGCAATGAGAAATTACATGTTGAGTATTTTCCTTAGTACGTGCTGTGGCAAAAATAAATCTAGAATAAGTGTCCACTATGACATGCACATAACATTGCTTACCAAATTGAGGAATATGAGTTACATCCATTTGCCATATTTGATTTGGTTTGAACCCACGGGGATTTACCCCTGATGGCAGAGATGGAGTGTGAATAACACACTTAGGGCATTGGCTTACAATTTGACGAGCTTGTTCTCTGGTAATATTAAATTTTTTACGTAAGCTAGAAGCATTTTGATGATGCAAGGAATGGGAAGCTAGTGCACAGTCATATGAAGACATCTGTTGACAAAAAGTTACTAATTTATCAATTTTGTCATTACCTGAGCTAGAACCATACGTGAACACCGATAAAACTTCATCTATAGGATGTGCACGTACAATCTTTGGAAAAATAAGTGACGTTAATGATGCAAATTGTATAATCTTATCACAAGGATAATGGCTATCTATCTGGCCAGGAAAATCAGCAAAGGCTATCTGCCATGAGCTAGAAGTTGGAAAAAGCCAATTAGTCTGTTGAACAGAAAATGGAATAATTATGATATCAGGCTCAGATCCAATTAATTGTAAAATCCTAGTTCTGCCCTTAATTACTAATTGAGCTATGGAATCATGAAAAGGAATTAATGAGGGGAGTGGGATAAATAAATCCACTCAATAACTCCTAATCTTTGCCATATGGCTCCTGTTGGGGTATGCTCAGTTGGAAATATTAGTAAATATACTATTTCTTTAGGATCAACTCTAGTAAGCTGTGCATTTTTAATTGCATGTTCAACTCTCCTTAAAGCCATTTTAGCTTCTAAAGTTAGCTGACGTGGAGAGGTTGGAGAAGGATTTCCTTGTAATATCTGAAATAAAGGATTTAACTCAGAAGTAGTCAGTCTTAAGGATGACTTCAGCCAATTAATATCTCTTAAAAGCCTTGAAAATCATTAGGGGTTTGTACGGAAACTGTTTCGCTCCGTTAAAATTAAAGATGGCGGCCCCCATGGTCGGCACGATGACGTCACATTGCGCGACCATCACCTACTTCCTCATTCTCGGCCGGGGGAGGGGCCGACCAGAAGTTTGTGTTTCGGCCAGGCGGAAATGATGACAAGAAGGCGGGCTCATCCGCGCCATCTTGATCCGCCACGTGGGGTTGAGTCCTGCAATATCTATTATCAACAGTAGATGGAGCCCTGAACTTAAAATTGAGCATGCGACACTCGTGCGCAAAATGGTTACTTTTCCTGCAAACGTAGCATCTCCCGCGGGGCTTTCGTACTAAATCTTGTGGCCTTAAGGTTTCTTTTAGTGCCGCAGCTAGGGCTACTGTCTGCAAATGGGTAGAGTCTATGTCAGAACATAAGCGGATAAACTCAGAAACTGTCCCTTTTTTACGGTGCGGCCTAAGAACGTCCTGACAATATTTATTTGCATTTTCAAATGCCAATTGTTTAACAATAAATTCACATGCCCCCGGGTCCCTGATCGACCTGTTTGCGGCCTGGTACAATCTGGCTACGAAATCTGAGTAAGGTTCACTTGCACCCTGCCTGATTTTGGTAAGAACTAAATTGGATTGGTCTTTAGAGATAATCTGTTTCCAGGCACGTTTCGCACAATCAGTTATTTGATTGTATACTACAAATTCATAATTTAACTGTCTTTCTAAATCAGAAAATTCACCTGTTCCTAAAAACATTTCTACCGGCGTCTCTCAATTTCGTCTTCTATTTCTTTCTGCCTGTTCAGTACAAAAATCAGTCAAATAAGTACGCCAGAGCAAGAAATCTCCCCCACTCAGGCAAGATCTAGCTAAAGAAATCCAATCACTAGGAGGAAGGGGTTGTGAGCAAATATTTTCTATCAGGCTCTGTACAAAAGGCGAATTTGGACCATACGTCTCACATGCACTTTTTAGTTCCTTAATGGTTTTAAATGGGATTACAGCATGAACTCTAACTCTCTGATCTTGCTCATTAACTTGCTCAAAAACTGGAAAAAGTTGAAAACCGCTAGTATCCTCCCAAGCTTCCTGTGCTTTTTTAATACCTCGTTGGAACGGGGTAAGAAAGGTCATTGTTAATTTAGTGTACCTGTTAAATTTTGTCCTTTTAGCAGGTAATGGCCGAATTCGAATAGCCTGGGCAGACGGTGTTAAACCCAGCCTGTTAAAATTTCTCTGTAAGTCCTGAATTTCAACGTCTGATTCTTCTCCCTCTCACTGCGAGTCATGGGTAGACTCTGCGCTGCCGCAATTTTGAAATTGGGCTTCTAAGCCACGTGGCGGAGAAGAACTCTGTGCCCCTCTAAGAACCTCTTCTGGATTTTCGTCCCCAGGAAGATCCTCTACCTCTTCCGGAGGACTTTCTAGGACTGCGGAGGTTTCTCCTCTATGACCTTCCTCTCTATAATCTCCCTGCGGGCTAGCCTGATCCTGCAAGTTTAAAGTCACATTCTTTTTTTTTTTTTTTTTAATTTTTTATTGTTGGCTGTTAAAAACATTACATAATTCTTGATATATCATATTTCACACTTTGATTCAAGTGGGTTATGAGCTCCCATTTTTACCTCAAATACAGAAATTTACAGGGAAATGGATGGCATTAGAGCAGATTATGCTAAGTGAAGCTAGCCAATCCCTAAAAAACAAATGCCAAATGTCTTCTTTGATATAAGGAGAGTAACTAAGAACAGAGTAGGGTCGAAGAGCATGAGAAGAAGATTAACATTAAACAGGGATGAGAGGTGGGAGGGAAAGGGAGAGAGAAGGGAAATTGCATGGAAATGGAAGGAGACCCTCAGAGTTATACAAAAGTAGATACAAGAGGAAGTGAGGGGAAAGGGAAAAATAATACAAGGGGGACAAATGAATGTCAGTAAAGTCACATTCTTAACCTTCGGTTTGGCTCCTAGAGCCTTTGTTTTTAAACGGCTCAAGGGAAAGGGAATTAACTTAGCCTCAGGCGGATTTTCCATTTGAATAGACCTAATAGCTCTCTGAATGCCTTTTAATAGGTCTTCAGGGGGCCACGAACTCTGCCCCATATATTCAAAAAGACAAATTTCCAGAGCCGTCCAAGTTTTCTGAATATTCTCTATGCCTCCAGGTAATTCATGAGAAAGACAAACTTTTTGTAACTTCCTTCCTAGTTTCTCCCAAGTAAGTAAATTTGGAGACTCTTGTTCACAAAACCAAGGACAATATTCGCCTACAATCTTTAAGAATTGTAATAACTGAGTTTTCTTTATCTGTTTTCCTTTCTCATTAATTATACTGTCTAAAATAATCAGATACATTTCCTTATCCGTAGAAGTTGAATTTCCCATTTTAATTAATTTAACGTCTCTTTCCTTCAATATCTCCAGGTACTTTTGTGACTCTAAATTGTCACCACTTCCTTTATCTTTATCTTTATAGCGCACTCCCACTCAATCTAGCTAATCTAGAATGCCCCCCTCATGGGCGCCAATTCCACCATGCGACCAGCGCACTGGTTTCATTAATGAGGTTCTTGGCATAAAAGTTAGCTAGCAGAGATCGAAATAAAACACACAGACTCAGTTACCTTTTTCTATGACCAGGTCTGAGACGGCTCCCCCTCTGGCTCTCACCTCGAACCACCCGGTAGGGCAGCAAGGATTACTCAGGGCTAGCAGGAGAGAGAGAGAGGGAGCACACCAGGGAGTAGCCTTTTATTGGGGAACAAGAAATTCAGGGGAGAATTCCGTCCAATGAAGGTTGAGGGGGGCTGCACTCCAAGGTCAGGGTCAGTGATTGGCCCCCGGGGTCAGTGGTCAGTCACACCCCCTACGGACAGGCTCTCTCATCAGGAGAGGGCCGGAAAGCTCCGACACAGTTAGCCAGAGCACCTCAGACCCAAACCAGGAGTTGCCCAGTCACGTGTGAGAATGGCTTCCCACATCCTTCCCCTTTTATACATTTTAGAATTTCTTGGTTCTCATAGCCTCTCCTCCTCCCATCCTGCGTATGTGACTCATATGTGACTTGTGACCAAAATGTGGGCCCAAGGTGGAGTGATCCATGGGCAGGAATAAAGCTGTCCAGGGGTACAGACACAAAGGAAGCAAAGTGCCCTGTGGTCAGAGTGGCAGAGGGCAGCCCCAGAGAGGAGTGTGCTTAAGGTGAGAAGGAAGCTGAGGATGCAGTGGAGACCTCTGAGATTAAGAAATGCCAGTACTGTGTGACGTCGGCAAGGAAAACTGCAGGACTTGAGCAGAAACAAGTCAAGAGAGAAGCCATGTGGGCTGGACCCAGCAAGGCCATAGTGGCCGAGCTACACAAGCCCTTTGGAGAGAAAATCTCAATGCCGTGTACCTCAGATGCTGGCCATAGAGTTATAGAACTGGTTTGCCCAGCTGCATTTTGGTCTTGTTTTGGTCCCAGCCCTTCTATGTCCCCATTTATCCCTTGTGGAATGGAAACACTTACTCTGTAACTTTATATTTTGGATACATGGAAATAGTTTATGATTTCTACAGGGGTTCACTCTGAGAGTGAGAACAGGACAAAGGACAGGTAGCTGATTGTCAAAGAAAAGGAAATGGGTAGTAGCACTTTCCCCATCAACCAGTTGCTAACAGCCTCTGGAGGAGGGAAAGGATTGCACCTTCCAACACAAGCAATCAGTGCACGCAACCAGGTATTTTTCTCTTAAGTTTGTTTTATTTTGTTGTTCAGAGGGTAGCCTTGTCCTCAAAGGTATTAATGGGGGATTTCCCATAATTTTCTGCATCCAAACCTGGCTGTCAGACATTATACCTAACATCTCCATTGTACTAACCTGCCCGATATTTAAGCTATAATGTAAAGTCAGATAGGCCTTATTTTAATTTCTAACAGATTAGATCCCATAGAAGCTTTAATAAACATATGTAGCATTGTCTCCAACCTATGAAGATCTACCTACAAAAAGCTGCAAGATCTTTGTTTCCTGTTTTATGTAGGTGTGCACATCTGCATATTGTATTGTTGTGTCTACACCTATGCTTGTATCCATATAGGATATACATAGCATCAAAATTGATGTATAGAAAAATAAGGAACATAAATCAAAACTTAAATGAGAAATTGATCCAAATACCTTTTAGTTTGTGTAACTTTAAATAGAAGTTCAATTTAAATTGGGTGAACAAAGAGTAAAGATGCCTTTAAAATTACTAATGCACAAGTTTTTCTAGGTGGTCAATTAGCAGAGTATTGGTTTTTATAAAATGTCAAGAATGGAATATCCATTTCTTCTAGGATTCTACAGGGAGGAGATGGCTAATACTGTTAACAACATTTGTCTGTTATCTTGGTTTTTACAGTTAAAATTAAATACTTTAGATATAACATGCATGAAATTAATCTTCATAAATGTGTTTGTTAGAGGAGATATCTAATTAATTTGCAAAGTTAAGTGCTAAAACATTAACTGCTAAATATAAAATCAACTACTGTTGACTTCTTAAATTCCATAAGGTAACATATTAAATATGCTTTCAAAAATTGGTAAATGGAAAAAAGGTTTAAGAATACTTTGTTTCTGTGTCACCACTAAAAACAGGTTACTAAGAATTAAAATTCTATCATTATAATTCTACATACCAAGAGTACAAAATATTTCAGTTGGGTTTTAATTGAAGTACTATGAAAACAAAGTGATTCATCTTATTAAAGTAATTTGTCTAAATTCAGAAATGTTATAATAATTGTTTCAAAATGTGCATTTAAAAAGGGGTAATAGCTAGGAAAGAGCTATAAGAGGAGTGTATGTATGGAATTACATTTTAATATGGAAGGTAGAAGGAAAAAGAAATGATTCTAGATGAGAAAGTCTTTGGGTGATAAAGTAAAATGTTGTAGAAAGTTTAAGTAAGTTGCAGAAGATATGTGAAGGGCAAATCTCAAAAAGTTTATTTGTAACTAAGGTGATTATAATTGGTTCAGTCAGTTAAAGCTATTCAAGGTTTTTCCTAAGGTCAGATATTAATATACTGATAAAAAGCAAAGTTCAATCCTATATGTGTTGAAGTAAAAAGGATTTCTTAGATCATTAATTTGCTATTATCTTTCAAGGTGACTGTTAGTGTTTTTACAACTCTGGTTAAAGAACAACTGTAATTTTAGAGTATCACATTACACTACAGATTCTCCTTAAAAGCTAAACTTGGTTAATATAAGAATTTTTTGTATACTAGATATATTCATGTCTTAGAAGTATACAAGTCTTTAAAATATAAGATTTGGAAGAGCATTTTACCAAGCTGGTGTTCTTAAAACTAAAGTTTAAAGTAAAGGATTGGGATTATGAAAATTATATTTTTGGTTTATAGCTATTATACAAACTAAATATGTTCTTTCTCTTGTTAATTTCCCTTTGAATTTTCCTTGTAAATTTTATAACTATTATCTGTTAGTGCCTGACAGAGGTCTAACTTCTAATATAACAACCAGAGTTAATTTGAGATAATAGGCTATCACCCAGGATGAACAGACAGGATGTAAGGCTGACCTCCAGTACTAACACTGACCCCAATTAAAAGGAAGGGGTAAATAACTGTAACTGTAACTGTGTAGATACTAAAGTTAAAATCCTGCACTCCTTCTTTAAGACTGCTGAAACTGGCTTGTTGTTTAAAACCAAAACTTGGAGAATAAAGTTAAGGAAGCAAAAGGGTCAAGAATAAAATTGCAAATATTTGGCTCTTGCCCTCTGAGTCAGCTTGAACCAGGAAACAAGAAGACTTTGCAATTCTGGGCCATATGACATCTGGATCAGGGGGATCAATGAGACACTGGAGAACAGAAAGCTGACCAGTGTACAACATGCAAAAAGGAGGGTCATTGGAGAGAGAAACATCCAAAATGCCTGCGAGGGAAGCCATACATGCTCAACATGACCCTGACCTATCCTGACAGATGATGGTAAAGAAGATAAGAGGCTCCTCACAAGTTCCCAAGAGTGACCTCCTGAGGAAACTCCACTGACTCTTAATGATAGATAGGAACAAGGTCAATTTGACCAGTGTGATCTTAAACACCTGACAAGAGAGTTTTAATGAAAGTACAGCCATACTTGAGCATTTGAAAGGAAAGGCAATAGTTCTTTAAATGTAACTTAAGGTGTACTCTTGTTTCAGCCCCACCAGGAATAAGCCTAGAGTCTATAAACGAGGAATTCTTAGAAATGAGTGCCTCATAACCACCCAAGAGACTAACAGACTCAGAAGCTTTATTTTTTTTTTTTTAGTCAATTTAAGTCAAATTTAGTCAAATCTTCCTAACCTCTTACATAGACAGACTTGGTCTGTGTTTGCTAGTGTAATTATCTGGCCCTAAGTAACAGAAATAAAGGGATCTCTACTAAACACAGAGGTTATGCCAGTAAAAAGGTATTTTTTAAAAAAAATCAGATGACATTAGATATCTTAATTACATCTTATGGGGGCATCCATGACATTATAAAAACTGAGTGTTGTGTTTACATTACTGAATACTCTGACAATGTAACTAATATCCTTAGAAACATATATTTCCAAATAGAGGTCATGACCTCACCAGCCTCGTTATGAGGACAACTGCTTACCTCTTGTACCTCCTGGTGAAAAGTTACTGGTTTCTAGCATTGTCATGATATTCATTGACATGCTCCTGATACTATGAGATTTATTTTGTATTAATCTCATTCTAGTACTCCTTTTTGTTTCTCACATAGAAGAAACCACCTCTCATACAACTTTATAATCTGTTGTTCCAAACCAGACTTTTACCACAGACCCCTCAACTGACCCAAAACATTCCTAAAAGGGAAACCCAAACTGTTTGCCCCATCCATGTATCCCCTCTCAACCTGAAATGGCCAGAGTGGTCATTGCCCATTTCTCTTTACAGCAGTAAGGGTTCCCTTAATTATAGGGAAGAAAGAGATTGGGACGAAGGACAGGGAGCTGGTTATCAAAGAAAAGAAAATTTGTAGATAGCACTTCCCCATCAACCAGTTGCTAAAAAACTCTGGGAAAGGGGAAGAATCGCACTTTCCAACACAAGCAATCACCCCCTCCCTGGATGGTTCTCCACCTGCCTTTTGGTCGTGAGGGCATGAGAAGAAGTAAAACCTAAAATCTATAAAAGGGCAAGACACCCCAATCCCAAGGGCACCAGCTCTGGGTCCTGTCCTGATTCCTCACTGGAAGTATCAGTATCTCTCTCTCTCTCTCTCTCTCTCTCTCTCTCTCTCTCTCTCTCTCTCTCCTGATC